>NC_063003.1:1864076-2174755 GCF_017499595.1 Psilocybe cubensis
TTCAAATGCTTTGCAGGCTCCCAAGTGCATTCTTCATTAGGATAGTTCTTCCACTTGACCAAATATTGAAGTTTGTTTCTAAAAAGTCTGCTGTCCTTGATAAATTCAACTTCCCACTCAGGATTTTCTCCTTGAATGACAGGAGGTGGTCTAGAAGGAGGCTTTCTTCCTACAATATCTGGGTGATAAGGTAGAAGTTTAACCACATTGAACACTGGATGGATTTTCATGGTAGATGGCAGCTTAAGCTCATAGGCATTAGGGCTAATAACTTTGGTAATTTTGTAAGGCCCATATCTTTTATCATCCAATTTCTTGGAGGGCCTATCAGTTTTGAGGTCCTTGCCATCCAACCATACCAAATCCCCAACTTTGTACTGAGTTGGAGTACCTCTGTGTCTATTATAGAATTTAGCCATATCATCAGCAGCTTTTCTAAGTGCAGACTCTGCTTCTTTCCTGGCTTCTTCCATATTTTTCACAAAGGTATCCACAGTGTCCATTTTACTATCTCTAAGGGGTTCAGTGCCCATTCTGGGATGTCTGCCATTATTAAGCATGAATGGTGTCTGCCTGGTTGAAGCCTGAACTCTGTTGTTATAAGAGAATTCAGCTAGAGCTAACCATTCAACCCAATCATCTTGTCTATGGTTTATAAAGAGTCTAAGATACTGCTCAATTTCTTGGTTAATTCTTTCAGTCTGACCATCAGTTTGGGGATGGTAGGCTGTAGATGAGGCTGTCTGGATACTAAGTATTGAGTTGAGTTCTTTCATAAACCTTGAGACAAACTGTGGACCTCTATCACACAGAATTTTAATGGGTAAGCCATGGTGTTTCCAGACATAATCTCTGTATAGTCTGGCTGTCCCTTCAGAAGTGACTTCATCTGTAGTAGGGATAATGTGGATCATTTTACTAAGTCTATCCACAACCACCATAATGGCATTATACCCTTGACATTCTGGTAACCCCATAATAAAGTCCACAGAGATGCATTGCCAGACATCAGAGGGAATCTCAGTAGGAATTAAAAGGCCAAGAGGTTTGGCTGGAAATGTTTTGGTTCTGTTGCATCTATCACAACCTCTGGTATAGGCTGCAATAAAATGTGACATTCCTGGCCACCAATAATTCCTAGAGACTAGCTCAATTGTCTTCCATTTCCCTGGATGTCCAGCAATGAAGGCATCATGGTGCAGTTCCACAATCTTTCTTCTAAGATCTTTGTCCTTGAGAACATACACCTTCCCCCTGTAGAGAATAAGGCCTTGTTCTTCTGACCATTCCTGTCCTTCAATCTTCTTGGTAGAAGATTTCTTGAGCTCCTGAACTGCCTTGACCACCTTTTCATCCATCTCCTTAGCTTCTCTAATCTTTTTAAGAAGATCATTTTCTGCACCAGTAATGGTAGCATGACCCTGCTTGAGAGCCTGGATTTTAAAGTAGGAAGGTTTGAGGAGAACTACATTTTGATTATCATTCTCTCCCTTTTTATGATCTGGTCTCCTAGACAAAGCATCTGGCTTAAGAGATCTTTTACCAGGCCTATGATGAAGAGTAAAATCAAATCTGGACAGGAAAAGTGACCATCTGGCTTGCCTTCTGCTGAGCTTTTGGGCAACCATAAAGTACTCTAAGTTTTTGTGGTCTGTCCAAATCTCAAAGGAATGTTGGGTTCCTTCAAGATAATGTCTCCATTCATCTAGTGCTCTGATAATAGCCAGCATCTCTTTATCATGGATCTCATAATTCCTTTCTACTTCAGATAGACTCTTAGACATAAAGGCTACAGGATGCCATTTCCCATCTGATCCTTCCTGAGATAAAACAGCCCCAGTAGCATAATCTGAACTGTCTGCTTCAACTTTATATGGCTTGTTATCATCAGGGAAAATCAAGACAGGTGAAGAAGTGACTTTCTTCTTTAACTGGTCAAAGGCTTCCTGCTGTCTAAGACTCCATCTCCAGACTGTTCCTTTCTTTGTCAATTCATGAAGGGGCTTAGCAATGTCTGCAAAATCCTCTATGAACCTTCTATAAAAATTAACAAATCCCAAAAATGATTGGACATCCTTGATATTTTTAGGTTCAGGCCATTTAGAAACTCCCTCTACCTTGACAGGATCCATCTCAATCCTGCCTTGTGAAATGATTAGTCCAAGATATTCAATCTTTTCCTTTTCAAATTCACATTTCTCTGCTTTAAGGTAGAGTTTGTTCTGTTCTAAGATTTGCAGAACTTGCTTGACTACCTCTCTATGATGATCAAGAGTCTCAGTGAAAATTAAAATGTCATCCATGTAGACAATGACAAGATTTCCATCAATGAGCTCAATAAAGATATCATTCATCATAGTTTGGAAGGTAGCAGGACTATTGGTTAAACCAAAGAACATGACCAATGGTTCAAACAGCCCTCTATTGGTTCTAAAGGCTGCTTTTCATTCATCTCCCTTTTTGATTCTGACATTGTTAAATCCCCACCTAACATCAAGTTTGGTAAAGTATTTGGCTTTGCTGAGTTTGGTGATGATGTCAGAAATCAATGGAAGGGGGTAGGAGTTCTTGATGGTCATTTCATTCAGTTTCCTATAGTCCTGGACAAGCCTAAGAGATCCATCCTTCTTCTTGACAAAGAATACAGGGGAGGCTATAGGTGACTTGGAGGGTCTAATCCTGCCAGACTTCAGATTTTCCTCTAAAAAGGCATCAAGTTCCTTTTGTTCATTGGGAGAAAGAGGATAAATCTTGGATCTGTAAGGTTCAGAACCAGGTTTCAGCTCAATAGCATGATCCCAAGGCTTTCTGTCTGGTAGCCTATCAAAAGATTCCTTTGAAAAAACACCTTTAAACTGATGATAGTGCTTAGGAACAGTTTCTTCAAAGGTTTTCTTAGGGGAATCAGCTTGCTGATGAGACTCTTCTGCTAATCTTTGAGACATAGTAGAAGTAGCATTAATAGACTGCTTCTGAGGATGAAGGTATGAGATAAAAATTCTATCCTCAGGCTCAATCTCAGAATCAGAAGAATCTTCAATAGAATCATCTTCTTCTTCATCAAATTGAGGGAGTTTCCTCCTTTTGACTGCAGCTATTCTCTGTCTCTTTCTTCTGGCTCTTTTGGCTTCCATTTGGCAGTCAGAGGGACATCTAATAAACTGGACATCCCCTGTCTTCCAATCAACATCTGGATTATGGTGCCAAAGCCAAGTATGTCCAATGATAGCAGATTTGTCTCCCAAGTCACAAACAGCAAAGATGGCCCTTTCTGTATGGTTTTTGTGTACCATAATTAAGTCTACTTCCTCATGGATAGAGCCACTCTTGTTGAGAGTACCATCAACATTATAGACTGGAATGGCTCTAGGAAGTTTCCTTGTGTTGAGATTATGATACTTCACAAAACCAGAATGCAGAAAGAGGCCAGTAGCTCCAGAATCAAGCAAAGCATCAACAGATAACCTTTTCTCTGTGTCCATTGTCTTTAAGATGACAGACAAATGGGTAGAGGTTTTAGGATTATGGTTGAAGATGTAGATCTTTTCAGGGAAGGTAGAAAGAGAGGAAGAAGAAGACATGATTTCTGCACCAGAATCTGAAGACTGAGGATCAAGTCTGTCAATTTCATTTTCTAGTACATTAAATCTATTCCACTGGGACATGTCTTTCACCAATGGTGCTTCTAAAAATTTTTCTTTTCCTCATCTTTCTGCTCCTTGCCTTCCAAGATTAATTTCCCAAAGTAGTCAGCCAGTTCTTCATGGGTCATAGCATTGATATTAACTGATGATCTGCAGTTTACAGCCTTATGACCAGGCTTTCTGCACTTAAAGCAAACAATTGGCCTAACTGACTTCCATCCAGAGTCAACCTCCATGGGAACTACATCTGGTTGCTTTACCTGAGCACCAAAGGTCCTTGAGCTGCTGTTGGAAAAGACTGGATGATTTGGAGTAGGCTTAGGAACAGCCTTGGGAGTTGGGGCTTTAAGGAAGGGAGAAGAAGAGGAGGAGGAAAGAGACTTGGTAAAGGCCTCACTCTGTCTCCACTGCCTATCTAGCCTAGTACTCCATTTAATCCATCCATCCAAGGTTTTGGGCATGTCAGGAACATAGTAGACTGCATTCCTGAGATTTTCATTGAGCCCAGCCTTGAATTGGTCTACCAAAGCAGCATCATTATACCTAGTATCTGAGATCAGAGCCCTGAAGCTAGCAACATACTCATCAGCAGTCTGTCTGCCTTGCTTGAGCATGTGCATTTTATGCTTAGCTGTGTTGGAGGGGTCTGGATCTGCAAACACTTCCCTAAATTCATAAACAAAGTCAGCCCAAAGACCTTCTTGGGACTGAGCATTGTCTATTACTTTAGTCTTCTCATATGCCCACTTCCCAGCAGTACCTCCTTTCATATGAGATAGAGCACAAATAACTTTCTGAAAGTCATCTGTAATCCCTTTCCCATAGAAATATAATTTAAGCTGACTGAGGAAGTTTTCTGCCTTCTCCATAGAACTATCAAATGGATCTGGAGGTGAGACTTTAATGGCAGAGTGTGAACAGGAAGGGGCAACATGAGGGGTAGGGAAAGAGTGAATATCTAGAGCAGCAGGTGGTGGTGGTGGTGGTGATGATGGTGACTGACTGACTGGTTGCTGAGGGTGTGGTGGAGTGGATAATGACTGCTGCTGCTGTCTAAGAAAATTCAACTCTTGGGTAAGGAGCTGGACCTGATGCATGAGCTCTTCCACAGAAGGAGAGATGGGAGGCAATTGGGAGGGGTCCATGTCTATGGGTAGGGGTAGGCTCTCTGATGTGTGTGTGGGAGAAGCTATCTACTGAAAGTGCCCTTGAAACTATACTAAGTACTCTAAAAAAATATCTATCTACTGGATACCCAGTTGTCACACCACTCAGGGCTCTAAACCTAGGATCACAGGGTTACTGGATATTTCCTAGACCACCAAAAACAGAACACTAGTAGGACTGTGTCTGCCCCAACAGTTGGTATCCCTATCTACTAAGTTCACACACAGCACACAACAGAGAGTAGGAAAGACGATGAGCCCAAGGTCTTGAGGAAAGGTCTTGAGAAAGATGTTGAAGGTTAGTGGAGAAGTAGAGGTTGGTAAAGAGATTGGTGAAGAGGTTGGTGAAGGGGTTGGTAGATTGGAAGTGGAGGAAGAAGGTTGAGGTAATGGTGTTGAAGAGGTTGAAGAGGTGAAGAGTTTGGTGTTGAAAGAGAGATGGTGGAGTTGTCTTGAGAGAGCTTCAATCTTCTGTCAGGGCAACACTATAATTAGTGTGACAAGGCCACCAACAAAGATCAAGCAAGAGAGAGAGAGAGCAGAGGAAGAGTAAGAGAGTAGAGAGAAAACAAGAGAGTGAGAGAGACTCAATGATTCTAAGAGATCACACCAATGATAGTGGATATCCTAAGAGATTGAAGCTGAAGCTACAGCTACCTACAAGTCCAGTATTTATACTCTACAGCTATTCTAGAATATTCCCTACATTACATCATAAAGGAAGGTTAAAGAATAAAAGTGACATCATATAGAAAAAGGATGAGTAAGACTAGGAATCATATAGAATTTACTAGAAAGAAGTGGAGCAAGAAGGCTGTGATGAAAGAAATAAACTATCTAATCAGATAATTGATAAGATAATGAAAGGATAAGATAATTCTGTGAAGATAAAGAGGGGAAACTGGAGAAACCCTGACAGTTACCTTGTGAAAATGAAATAAGTAGAAGCTACCAGTCAAAGCTATTTTTTTTGTTGCCTCCATCTTTGTTTTTACACAATGAGCAGCTTTAATGCAGCTTGTCTTTGCCTCCGCCTTTGCCAGATGTGCAGCATTAAAGCTGCTTGTATGTTTGCCTTTGTCTTTGCACAACAAGCAGCTTTAATGCTACTTATAGACTTTTCCTTGTCTTGCCACCACCACACCCTTCCTTGTCTCCCTTGTCTTGGATTCATCCAACAACAACAAACAGCAAACAATTTGCTGTTTGCAATTTGCTATTTGTCTTGCCACTCCATCTCCCTTGCCGCCTTCATTTCCCTTGTCCCGCTGAAGATCGAAGTTTGTGATTGGTTATAAACTATATGTAATCCAACAAACATAAACCATAGGGAAAGAGTAGTCCAGACTGGATAGGACGAAACCTTCTCCTAAGTTTCTTAAGGGAGGACGCTGCCTAGGATTTAAGTAGATTAGGATGGTGTGGATTGTGAAGGGTAACGAAAGTGAAATGGTAAGAAGAGGATAACCGGGCCGTCTGGGTACAATGGTAAATAAGCCTTCCAAAAATGGGATGGAATCGTGAAATTGGATGGCGGGTGTATATGGAAAGCATGAAGAAGATGTATAAAATGCGTATGAGAAATCAATAAATGTGAATCTTAGAGGGGTGGTCGGAAGTGAGTGGGGAATATTTCAAGGGGAAATGAGGAGATGATTGGGAGTTGGAACATCGTTAAAGGGCTGAATTTTGGGGATGGTGAAGGTGTCCTTAAATTGACAATCTTTCTGATGCTTGGAATGAAGCTATACGTTGCAGGAGTATTTGACTGAATCAAGGATGAAAGACTAAGTCTGTCTCAAATAAAATCGCTCCAGATGAGTTGACGGAGGGAAAGGATGTCTTGGATCCACTTCTAACGGCAATGGTTGGAAGGTGTAGAAAGAGTAGGAGCGGTGATAAATTGGATGGGGGAGAGGAAGTAGGGAGTACTGGATGTCTGGATAGAAGTTGGATATTCAAAGCTGGGAAGAAAAGGTGTTGGAGGAAAAGGAAGACTGGTCTCGGATAAAATCCTCTGTCAATAGAAAGCGAGATGACTTCGGATGAATGGAAGTAAACTTGGTCTTGACGGAGGGTGGAACTGATGACTGAATTGGACTTGGGTTTGGGCTTGGCTTGAACTTGAGCTTGGAATTGAAATGAATCGATGTGGATTGACTTAAAATTGACTTGACTTGGATGAAAATTGACTTGCTTTGAAGAAAATGGGGACTGGGTGTAACTTTCCTGTCATTTCATGTAATTCTACTATAGCTTTTATACTAAAAGCTACGTGAATGAAATACCAATCTGAGCTACTGAAAACCGAGTCATATACTGTACAAAGTGTTAAAAATGAGGCTATGCAAGTGTAACAATAAGCAAGAACAATAAGACATGTCAATATTGACACGACAACAGATAAGAAATGAATAGGATGAGTAAGAAAGAAGTGTACGACGAAGGTGAATGGTAATACAGATTAGATAAAAGAAGCAAGGATGAGTCAGAAAGCATAGAAGATTGATAAGACAAAGACAATAAAAGCGCAACAGACAATAGAAAAGATATAAATAAATACAAAAGGATGAGTAAGACAAACCAAAAATAAGTTGGAATGAGTAATCCGCAGTCTGACGCTGAGTAAGACCATTGAGTTGATAAAAATAGAGTTGACAGTCTGGCTGTGCAAGGCAGTATAGAAAGCTGTGCAGTTTGATGGTTGACTGATCCGTTGCATAGCCTTGATGATCCGATGAAGTGACATGATCCGGAATAACATGGCTCCCATGTAATGAGTGTTGATAAGATAAGATGAGTGGATGACTTATGGAAAGAATGACTGCTTGGGTTGAGGGCGTCGTATGTAGATCCAAAATGAACATCTTATCTCCAATCAGGATTGGAGTATGATACCGCAGCACTTTGAACACATAGTGTCTTATTGCCTTTTGTCCCGTAGCAGGCTTCAAAGGCTTGCTACCCCACCCAGACTTGTCTCCCTAACCAATAATGACAAACAGCAATTGGTGCTGCTTGTCTTGTCAGGCCATCCCTTTCTTGTCTCCCTTGTCTTGGTCACCGCCCCACCCACCCTTGTCTTGGGTCCAGCCAAAGATGACAAGCAGCATTATTACTATTTGTCTGTCTTGCCACACCCACCCTTCCTCATCTCTGGTCTAGCCAAAGACAATGAGCAGCATTATTGCTGCTCGTCCATCTCACTGCACCTTGTTTCCCTTGTCTCGCCACCCACCGCCCCTACCCTTTCTCGTCTCAGATCCAACTAATAACAATGAGCAGTATTGTGCTGCTTGTCGTTATCGGTGCACTAGACCCTCCACCTTTGCCAAGATGAGCAGCATTAAATGCTGCTTGTCTTGTTGCCTCCACTCTCCGTCTTTGCCAGACAAGCAGTCAATGCTGCAATGCTACTCGTCTTGGCTGCTCATTATTGCCTGCAACCTCTGCCTTTGCTAGACAAATAGCTAGGCCTGCTGCTTTGCCTTGTTGCACCTCGCCTTGTTGCTATGGTTACCTCCCCCTCGTCTGTCTACCACTACCTTGTCTTGTTGCTACCACCACTTCATCTCTTTGCCGCCTGATCTGTTGAGAAGACAAGCAGTTAAAACTGCTTATACCCCATCCTTCCTTGTCTTGGGTTCAATCAACAACAACAAGCAGCAACAATTGCTGCTTGTCTCGCTACCCCAAACCTCCCTTGTCTTCCTCATCTTGGGTTTAAAAGACAAAAACAAGCAGCAATTGTTGCTGCTTGTTTTGCCACCCTCTCTCATCTCGCCACCCCACCTCTCTTGTTTCCCTTGTTCTGCGGCACTTCAAATGCTCAGCCGCCTCCACCTCAAACCAATGGAGATAAGCAGCTGCTTGTCTTCTTGCCTCTAACCCTCCACCACCGTCTTATTTTTGTCTGGCCACTTCTTGCCTCTTCCCTTGTCCACTGCCTCTACTCCGCCTCCACCTTTATCCATATTGCTTTGGTGTTGGTTGGCTGGGTTAGACAGCAGCAAACCAATGACAACAAGCAAGCCTGGCCTGCCATATTGTACTCTGGTACCCTTAAATAGCATATTTGAATAGTTACATATTTTGCAATGAAATTATTAATAATTTTATTACTTCAACATTTGGACTGCATGTATTATGTCAACACCCACTTGGCCCATGACTATTCAAACTCAAATTGAAAGCCAAGTTCAAACAACCTACTTTGTTTAAAATTATGAAAATATTTGTGTTAAAAGTTTGGTTTGAACCCAGTTCTCACTGGGAGGCTCCATGGCCAAACCAAGAACCAAACCAACAGAAATGTTGGCCAAACTAGAACTGGACTAAACCCAAACCGTTGGTTTGGTTTGGCCGGTTCTCAGTTTTTGCATCTGTTCAGAACCAAACTTTGGCATCCCTAAAAGAGCTTATATACAAATTAAATGTCGTAACCTATTAGTTTGAACAAAATCTGGACTCTGGAATTATGTTATAGCATTATGGCTGTATTACTGGTTACTTGACTGTAATATCTAATAAGTGGATGGGCATAAAGTCTAAAAAATGCCTTGGTTTGCTTTCTCCTATTCCTATCTTGTTTGACTTGGAAATCAACAAAATTTTGGTGATTTTTTAAATGGTTCAACACTGGGTTCAATTATGAAAAAAATAAAAATATCTGAATTTTCCGTCCAGCCATGCTCTGGCCTCTAGAGGACAGTCTAATCCTTTGTCTGTATTGTATATAATTGACTGTCTTTTATATTCCTCTTTGACTTTTTGATGTCTTTTCTGATATGTTTTGATATTACAAATATAAATATTTCAATCCTTTGATTACTTCTAGACCTTATGATGCAGAAGCTTAACACAAAGCAGTCCAATGTTTTATGACCTACTCATCACTATTTTATCATGTTTAATACAATAAAATTAATTCACCCCAGTCTTTGTCCACAGTGTTAACAAGCATATTACTCAGTTTTGAATTATATAAATGCATATATATACCAGTATATTATTTTACCTCAACATTCTATTTAAAACAATTGCATAATCAGGCAAAACTAATAAAAAATAGCAAATTTGATGGGTACATCTCAATTTGGAAATTATTGCCATTTGTAGACTCAAAATTTAAACTCCAATCAATATTATCAGCTCAATAGCAGTGTTTATGGGCCAAAAAAGAAAAAAAAAAAGAAAAAGAAAAAGAGGAAAAAGGAAGGAGAGGGAGAGTGACTTGTACGGTCCACATCTACTACTCTTCTTTGCTAACCAACGCTAATTCACCAAAAAGTGTCCAGCATGTCTCTGAACTAATATAACATTTCAGATACTCACTTAAATGGTTCATCTAAATCTGAACCAGCCCATCAAATATAGCTAGTTGTTTCTTTTTCTTCTATTTATTAGCTAGATACCCGCTTAAATCAAACCTGCTCTAGGATTCAAGAAGTTGACATTTGTGCATGTAGATTACATTTGTGCATGTAGATTAGATTAGAACTACTACACATTTTATTTGACTCCAGACCATCCTTCCTAGCACGGCTTGCTTGGATGCTTTGTGTTTCTTTCCTTTGTAGGACATTCAACCTTACTATAATCCTAAGACAGATTTTTGCAGTTGTTGACTGTTTGGCTGCCAGTGCAATCACTTAATCCACATTTGCGGCACATCCTTTCCTTGCGCAGGTATTTGACCAGCTTTAGACGCTGAATTGATTTGAGTACATGTTGGCGTGCCAACATTTCAATCTGATTTTGTTTGTCTTTGTAGCTGTGGTTAACTGCTACAGTGTGATGAGATGCAGTATCTAATAGCTGTGACTCAGAGTTAGATGGCATGGTTAAATTTGAACTTGATTCAGCAATTTCCGTGTCATTATGAGCATTATCAATAGTGCTGTATGAGTGGTTCAATTTGATAAGGCCTTTTGTGGACAGAATAGAAGGTTGAAGTAGCCTTTGAAGTATGGCAGGCGCCTATTTGGAACAATTTGGATCATAGATTAGTGTAAATATTGGGTGTCAAATATCAGCCAAAAGGGAAAGGATTTCTGAAACATGCAATAGAGACTTCCATTTTGAATAGTAAGCTTTCAGATGTTTAGAAAGCTATAAACATGATGAATAAGTAGAACAAACAATGAATTAAATAGATTATATGCACACCTTGTACCAAATGTCTGCCTTCACTTCAGCATGTGCATTCTATTCCTGGACAGCTTGGGACCATTGAGGTTTGCCTAATATTGGGCTGAATGCAGAGTTTTGAGAGGTTATCAAATCACGAAAAAGCTTTTTCTCATCAGCAGTATAAACAGGAAGGATAGTTTGGCGCGTATTTTGAATGTGTGCCAAAAATAGATGTTTTTGTGTTGGCTCCAACTTTACTTCAGTAACTTTCTTATTGAAGGGAAGAATGCCGCTATTTTGCCGTATATCTTCTGGAATGAGAAAAATTCCAATTGCTTCCTTGGTTGGTATATAGAGATTGCTGTTTACCCATCTCCTAATATGTGTTAGACTAATAAGCATGTCATTTAACGTGATAAGCAGTTCTTGAAGATGATTGGTAATCCATATTGAAAAGTAACCTCTATAATGGCATCCTATTGAATTAAATGTTCCGGTCTAAGAATTGAATGTGAGTAAACAAATAGGCATTTAGAGATTAATAAAATATACCAGAAGATTGTGTTGCAAAACAAAATCCTTCAATGATGCTTGAATATGACATATGGATATACCAAACTTGGGAAGCCGGGAGCAAATGTGGGTATGCACATCTCCTTCTGTTGTGTTTGTTTCACATGCGCATCGGTATATAGAAAATCCACCTGCATTTTCATCAATACCTATGAATAGAAATAGTACAACTTCTGGAGAATTTGATAGATAGCCTTTTTCAATTAGCTCAAGAATATGTTTTGCAACCTTTCAGTTTTCAGCAGAAAATAGCGGCTTCTTGGTGACAGGATCCTTGATAGATCCATATGTAAGAAAGATCTATGCCACAAGCTTGTATAAACATTGTGGAGGAGGTATACTGTACTTGCATTGACGGCGTAACCAATCTGGGTTTGAATTTCTAAAATCTTCATAAGTATGGGGAGGATTTAGCCAGGCACCATAAGCATTGATCCTTGCTTTGTCTTCTTTATTGGGAATAAAAATAGCATCATGTAGCTCTCGGATGAATTGTTTTTGCAATCCATGAGTTGCAGAAATATATAGCATATGAAATACATGCCATACATTTTTGAGAACACAGCTGTAAACTATATTGTCCCAAATCTCAGAATCATCTCCCAATATTTCTAATCCAAGTTTGGCACTAGTAACATCAATATCTGGTGCCAAAGTCATAGTTTTGGGGCCATCTGAGAGGTCTTGGGAAAGCAAATCATTCCCAATAGGTAAGGCCCCATTCAGTAACTCTGTTAGAGTTGGTTAGGTTAGGTTTTTCCCTGCCAAATTTTGCGCCAAGCCGAGCCAAGTTGGTTACCTCTGGTTACGCCTGTTATGCTATGTCACTTTTTGGCAGGCAAAACCATGACAAATCGTGACAAAACCTGACAAAACCTAACCTAACCAACTTTAACAGGGTTACCAAATGGGGCCTAAGAGATCATCTTGGATAGCATTGTCAATCAATCCCAATTTTTCAGACCCAGATAGAACAGTTTGTGAGTCACAGTTAGAATTTAGCAAATTGGACTCATTTGTTCCAATAGAAAGGCCGGGATTATGCATCAAATCACAGTTGCTAGTTGTAGAATCTGATGATTGAGATGCAGAAATTGCATTATAAAGGCGGCAATGGTTGCAAAGGCAAACAAGGGAGAATGGTATTGCTCCAAAGCTGTTTAGTGATTGTTTGCAGTGACTAGCAACAAGAGCACCCGGGACAATGACTTTTGTTACATCAATAAGGATGCAAGTTGGTAATATATTGATATCATTGTACTTCTTAAGGCCATGTAATTAAGATATCTTGCCTTTAGCAATAATTGTTGTGTTATCCTGACTATAAAAAAAGATACACATCAATGGATCAAGCAAAGATGGTAGGGAAGTTGGAATTTGAAGCTTATGGAGCTCTTGGTAGATGCAAAGTGATGCATAGCCATCAGTAGCAGCATATTGAATCTGCTCCAGGGACAAAATTAAACTCTTTCAAGCAGTTTTGACATGTTTAACGAGTCGTTTCTTGAGTAAAATAGCACAAAGGTTGGTGAGACTGGCTTTAGAAATATTTGATATAACATTCCATTCTTTGGCGTATTTTGCAAGATCAAGCACTCCAACAAAGGCAAGTGGCAAGTGGCATGACTCTTGTAAATGTGTGAGATCAGAAGCAACCATTTGTCCCAATTTTAAAATGCGTAGGTGTGCAAAAAAAAGCTTCAGCTGATAAGACGGTTCTCCTTTTGCTACCATCTACTGATCTATTAAAATATCATATTAGCATAGTGTCTGCGGTTTAGAAAATTTAATATTTACATATCTGGAATAGGTAGATACAATTGCAATGTGCAATCTGAATAATTGCTGTTTTACTGTGCTGCTCAACTTGCCTGTAATTGGATACTTCAAAGTTCCATTCTGTTTTAAACCCAATAACTATGATGCCGGTGTCCTGGGGCACATTGTTCATGATAGAACGAGCTGCATTGTCAATTGATTGAGCAGTGTCTTTTGGAAGAATAATTACTTCCGGAGGGAATTCAAAAAGATCCAAGTTGCTATATTTTTCTGTAATGCCTTCTTGCAGAGACGGGAAGCAGCGCTCTAGATAGTTTTTGTTGCTGATATTATCAGTGTAAAATACACAAGGTGGAGTGTTTCCATAGAGGGCAAGATAATGGAAAAGTAATCTCAGTACGATAGAAACGAACTTATATATTTAGTAGATACTACCTAATGGAAAAGTAATCTACGTTAAGAGTAAGTAAGATTGAACAGAACACAAGTAAGTTAGCTGGCACACACCTCAGTACGATAGAAACGAACTGAAGTGGTGCCATTTCGTCAAAACGAATATAAGTAAAATTGTCTTGAATGTAACAAATAACCGAAGATGAATGTAACACAAATTGTCCATAGTCCAGACCGCCGTCACGAGGACGCGCCGGTCAGTTTGCCAATCCAACACTCCCCCTCAAACTGCGGCGCGTAAACCCATTGCGTTCGCAAAGTGCTTTGCTTTCGCGCTCGGAAGAGCCTTCGTGAGAGTGTCAGCAGTTTGGTCATCGGTAGGGCAGTAAATCAACTTGATAGAGCCGGAGTCGATAATGTATTGAATAAAGTGGTAACGAATATTGATGTGCTTTGTGTGTGCGTGATATTGATCTCCGTGAGCGAGAGCGATGGCCGATTGATTGTCGCCGTAGAGTGTGGTGGGGTGTACTATCTTGATATTGAGTGCGCTAAAAATATTGTTAACAAGGCTGCGTAACCACATGGCTTCCTTTGAGGCGTGGGTAGCGGCTACGTATTCGGCCTCGGCTGTCGACAGGGTGACCAATTCCTGCTTTTTCGACGACCACAACACAGCTCCTCCATCCACCACAAACACGTACCCCGAAATCGCCCTCCTGTGGTCTTGCGACGCCCCATCTGCATCCACGAAACCCACCATGTCCCTTTTCTCACCGCCATACGTCAATGCCAAGTCTTGGGTGCCCTTGAGGTACCGAAAAATCTTCTTCACCGCCTCCCAGTGAACCCACGCTGGGTTGTCAACGAATTGCGCCACGGTATTTGTCGCAAACATGATGTCGGGTCGCGTTCCCATTGACGCGTACATGAGCAAGCCCACTGCTTCACAATATGGTACGTTTTTCATCCGTGCAATGTCTGCAAGAGCGGTCGGGCATTGTGACCTGGCAAGTGGCTGACACGGATCCATAGGGATAGCACTTGGTTTCAGATCGTCGAAATTGAAGCGTGTCAAGATGGTGTCGATATACGCATTCTGGGAGATGGAAATGGTCTTGTTGGTAGTGTTGCGAGTGATCTTGAATCCGAAAAGCCATTTGCATTCACCCAGGTCCGTAATCTTATATTTCTTGTTGATTTTGACCTTAAATTGCGCAATTAGTGGCATTGAGCTCCCCGTTACCAGACAATTGTCAACGTGTACCCCCACAATGACGATTTTGCCGTTCACCATCTTCACGAATACACCCGGATCCGCCTCCAACACCCTAAACCCCAACTCCCCCATTGCCTTTTTCAGCGCCTCGTACCAATTCCTCGCATCCTGCTTCAATCCGTAGAGTGCCTTGTGAAGGCAATACACGTAGCGACATGAATCCGTTGCAAATCCGCGTGGCTGCTCGAGGTAAATGACCTCGTCTTCTTCCAGGTTCGAGTTCAGGAACGCGCTATCAAAGTCGATGCTTTCGAGTGGCCATCCGTTGCGGTTAGCGAGTGCAATCAGGTATCGGAAGGTGGGCAGGCGTGCAACGGGTGCGAAGGTCTCGGTGTAGTCCACGCCATGGATTTGGGTAAATCTGCGTGCGACGAGACGAGCCTTGTACTTGTCAATCTCGCCTGCGGCATTCTTCTTGATGCGTAGGACCCATTTGCTGCTGACGACGTTAGCGTTTGGTGGGCGTTCAACCATCTTCCATGTCCCGTTCGCCTCGAGTGATGCAAGCTCGGCTTTGATCGCGGCCTCCCATTTTGGCCAGTCGGATCTCCTTCTCGCTTCGTCGTATGTCGGGTTCAGCCCCTCAGCTGCATCCATTGCAGTTGCCATCGCAAAATCCATCGCCTCAACAATGTCCCATGCATCCGCCAACAGCCCTTTATTACCTGCACCCTCAACACTGGCCTCGCCTTCCTCGTCCTTCTCGGAAACCTCTGGGACAACCTGGAGACTGCGCGGGAACTGGCTTGCTGCAGGTAAGTTGCTAACTTTTGCAACTCCCTGCCAAATGTCTCTGACGTACGCGCTCTCCTTTCGCAGCCGTGTACTTCGACGTAGCTCGGATTCTGCTGTAGTAGGAGTGTTGGTGTTGGGTTTGGGAATGTTTGGGGACATGTAGCGCTTGGAATCATCCTCACGCTCGTTGTCTGACTCCCCCTCAAGCGGTGTGTGTTCCAGTACTACCTCATCTGGCATAAATCTGACACTTCGCTCAACTAACACAGATCTCTTTTCTGTATAGTACACCCGGTGGCCGTGGCTTTCTTCATCAAACCCGACCCACTTTCCTTGCTTTGCTCGACCATCCAGCTTCGAAGCGCTAGTATCATGCACCCACACGTCACAGCCCCATGGTGGAATGTTCGAAATGTCTGGCTTTTCACCCGTCAACACCTTGTATGGTGTTGCTTCCCCAAGCGCCTTTGTTGAGGTGCGGTTCTTCAGATAGACCGCATGATGCATTGCCTCACCCCACAAAAACTTTGGTAGGCCACTGTTGTGTCGCATTGCACGCACCTTGTCGAGGAGTATGCGGTTGAGGCGTTCCGCAACGCCGTTGTATTCAGGGGTGTCATGTATGGTGAGTCTTCGAGTGGTGCCGGCCGCCTTGAGATGGGCTGAGAATTCATTACTTAGATATTCTCCCCCTCGGTCACTGTGGAGTTTCTTAATGGGGGCGTCAAACTGGGTCTTCAGCCAGGCTTCAAACTCGCAGTAGTGCTGGAAGACCTCGTCCTTGGTGTGCATCAGGTAAATCTTTGTGAACCGAGTGTAGTCGTCTGTGAAGCTGACAAAGTAAGACTTATGGTTAATAGTCTCCACAGGTGCATCACCCCACACATCCGAATGGATCTCCTGGCCAAGTTCCGTGGCCTGCTCCTCCACCCGCTCTCTTGCTATTGGCTTACGATGGGCCTTCCCCCACTCGCACAATGGGCAAAACGACGGCTTGCTGTCCTCATCAAGCTCGACTCCAGTCACCAGGCCCTTCTTGACGAGCTTCCGCGCTGCATCATGGCTGATGTGCCCCATCCGGCGGTGCAATTCATCAATGGTCAACACCTCAATAATGCGCCCAGCGTATCCTGCCACTTCTGGACGTGCTGTGAACACACGGTAAAGTCCGTTCTGCACCTCAATTTTCCCCAGCATCTCACGCGATCTGTTGTAGATCCGACAGAGTGCTCCTGAAAATACGATGGTGCCGCCTGCCTGTGCAATTCGGCTGATGGAGACCAGGGTAACCCCCATCTTTGGGGCATAAATGACATCACGGAGCAACTGCTTTGTTGCAGGCCCGTCACCGTTAGGTATGTCAACATATATATCTCCCTTGCCAGTCGCAAAGAACTGACGCTTATCGGCAGCTGTGATAGGCTTCGGGTCGGTCTCAACAAATTTAACGAAGCAATGTCGGTGTCCGGACATGTGGCGTGTAGCACCCGAGTCATACAAATCCATATCGACGAGGGTCTGCTTTTGGGTAAGGGTGGCAGAGGTGAATGTGCTGTGGGCTTCATCTGTAGCAGTGAGGGACAGGACTGCTCAGGAGGTAGGTGCATAAATTTTCTCCCATTCATCATCAGAGTCATCGGAGTCTGACACAGATTGCAGACCTGGAATCTCTTCATCATTGTCCTCATCACTGGAGTCACTAACTGACTGGAGGGCTGGCATGCCATCCAAGTCAGCATCAGAGATGGGATCATACTCGGAGCAGCTGGAAATGAGCTCGAGAATGTTGGCGTCGGAGAGGGAGAATTCGGATGAGGAAGAACAGGTGAGTTCCTCAGACAAAGCATCAAATTCATCATCTGACGTGGTCATGGCCATCCAACCTTCCTCGTCCCCATCATCCTTTGCACTAGCCGCTGTCTCCTTCCCTTTCCCCTTGTCGCCTCCGCCTCCACTGCTCTCCTTGCCCTTTCCCTTGGGCTTTGAGCCACTCAGGCCTTGCCCTGCTCTACCGCCGCCCTCCGCCCAGCACTCGGACTTGAAGTGCCCACGCTTCTTGCAGTTGTAGCACTCAACATTCTTCTTCCATCCACCCTTCCTCTCACGTGAACCTCCCGCATCTCCATGAAAGGCCGAGTTTTCTTCTCGTCTGCTGGTACCCTTCTGGCCCAGTGCACGACGGTCATACTCTTCGGTCACCATGTGCATCAACTCGTCAGCGGATAAAGTTGTGCCAATGACGCTTGACGTGGCGTTTACGGCTGATATGTAGGGGTCGTAGGAAGGTGGGAGAGATCCATGATGATTGCGTAAAAGTCGTCATCCGTTGGCGGCTGTCCCATGGCTGCCAAATCTTCGCGCATCAAGCGCAACTTGTTGAAATGTGCTTGCACATCTCTACGCTCGGGGCAGCGTTCCTGCTGTAGCTGGCGTCGCAAATCCACGGAGACCATCCGTGATTTGTTCTCGAAGTCTCTTGCGAGAGCATCCCAAATATCGAAGGCAGATCCCTTGCCTTGAATCTTCATAAAATGTGAGTCCGAAATCGTTGCCGCAATCTGTTGCTTAACGATTGCCTCTCCTTGGTTCCAGGCCTTTAGCTCCTTTCGCCATTCCGCATCAAGAACTGCCTGCTTGTTAGTGAGCGGCTGATTTGGGACATGAGTGATGGGGTCCGGCGGAGCTACTGCAGTGCCGTCGACGTGCTCGAGTTTGCCGCGCGCGTCGATAGACCATAAAAAGCGTTGCTTGTAAATGACCCAGTTCTTGCCCGCCTCGTCAAGCTTGGGGATCTTCATGAAGTCATTGCTTAGTTTAAAAATAGAAGACATGGTTGACAGTAATAAGTGGAGAGTTTTGCTGAGGGTAAATAGGTCACTGGTTGGTTGAGTAGAATGAATGCTGGATTGATTCAGTGTCTCTTGGGGCCCATAACCTAATGGAAAAATAATCTCAGTACGATAGAAACGAACTTATATATTTAGTAGATACTACCTAATGGAAAAGTAATCTACGTTAAGAGTAAGTAAGATTGAACAGAACACAAGTAAGCTAGCTGGCACACACCTCAGTACGATAGAAACAAACTGAGGTGGTGCCATTTTGTCGAAACGAATATAAGTAAAATTGTCTTGAATGTAACAAATAACCGAAGATGAATGTAACACAAGTTGTCCATAGTCCAGACCGCCGTCACAAGGACGCGCCGGTCAGTTTGCCAATCCAACACAAGAGATTCAGCCATAGCATTCAGAGCAAGTTGTGACTGTGATTGGGTTTTAGTGGCAACCAAATTGCAGGTACATATTTCACCCTTTTCATTTGTTACTGTCAATAATCCAGAAAAGACTTGCTTGCCATTAACATGAATAATGTGTTTTGTTATCTAAAGTCATGTATAATATTAGTATTGAAGACAGAGCAAATAAAATATATGTACCTTATGGCTATAGTCAAGTACACATATTTTATCAGTAAGCATGCTTGTATGTTGGTTGAAATCATGTTCGTGCTTCTTAATAAAGTTATTGTACATGTTGCAAAGCCATTTGAAGCTTGGAATGAAGCCATGACAACCATTTGGACTTGTGTCGTGAAATGGTAGAAATGCTTTGTGCCTCTCACCCTTTCAGGCTTTTAACAAGTGGCAATGAATATTGAGATGCTTGAGGTATTGGAGATGTAATTGATCATATTTTAACAAGTGTTGAACATAAAGCGCATTGGCAAATTGTTTGCTACCAATACCATTTTGGAAAAACAACCTCATCCATTCAAATAGAGTCTTCAATACTGCATTTTGATGGCTTAATTGTGCTGGAAACTCAGCTGCAAGAGCAGGCGGAAGAATTTCTAGGATACAAAGATCCCAGCTTCAAAAAGTAATTGTATTTTTGTAAGATTTAGGGTGAATACATGAACTACAACAGTAACAATAACCAATTATCCAAAATATTGAGTCTATGTCTATGTATCTTTGGGGGGTCAAAATTTCACTATGACATTGAAGTGGTTTATAGCAATTTGGACAAGGAATGCCCGCCAAGCATAATGAATGAGGATCCCAAAGATAAAAGCAAGGGAGATAGAGTTTGCTAGGAGATAGACCACGTTCTTGGAAAGTAAAGAACACCAATCTTTGTGGAAACCAGAAAGTGCTGTGGTCAGCATATAGTGGAGGAAGATTTTTGGTATCACAGTAATGTGAATTTTCAAGATGCATTTTGAAAGGCTTAGCTAGCCACGGTGCAAGCAGACAGCATTGCTGGGTTTTTCTTTTGTCTTTTTTAAAATTATTTCCCTTGCCATCACAATTTTGATCAGCATCTTTTTGTCCGAGTCCATCCCCAATACCATCTACACCTTTATCATCTTCATCCGTAAAATCCACAATCCGGTAAGAGTCTTGATTCGGAATAACTTTGCTAGCCAATAGTGGAATGTTTTCATCAGTATGTTGAATAGTATGCAATGTATATAAGCTGCTTGATAAGAGCTGAAGAAAGGGCGCAGGTAGAAATAACAGGGTAGGCTGTGTTTGTAACGTCGACACAATTAAAGATTGAGATAAGGAGGATGCACAAGGTAGAATGTGCAGTTGACAATAACTCGATCCAGTGGATGATGTTTGTGCTGATGCAAAAACAGTAGCCCATGCTCTGGAAGAATTTTTACGGGCTTTAGTGTCCTCCAGTTGTTGAGTTGATAGAGTCTGACATGCACTGTATAAGCAAGAAGTATATACACGAATGCAGAATTACTCACTTTGGATGTGAACTCTACTGACACAGCAACCTGTGGTACCTTTTGTGGCCTACTGCAAGGCCTTTTCTCTACAACCTCTCTGGACAGCTACCTCTCCTTTTGTTTATAGCCTGTTCCGGGGGGGGCGACCCAGTTGACAACAAGGGCCATAAACCACGGCCTTAACAATTTGGACTTGAGCGCTGTTGGACTCATTCCTACTAGAGGGCGCATTTCTGGTTGCACAAGACTCTGTATCCTCAGATAGATTTGAGTCTTAGTAGATAATTGTTAATGTCAAGTAATAACCAAAATAGAAACCACATATTTAGTACATACCGTTTTTTATGCATATTGTGACATTGTACAAAGAACCACTATCAGAGACATGATCATTAAGTAAAAGAAACTGAGAAAGATCAAACAAGACTAAACAGACCTTACTGAACCAGTTTGTATGTCACTCATAATGACATTTTCCCACTTGGAGTCTAGATCTATCTGAGTTGACTCTCTGACATATTCTGTAGGGTCTCTGAAGGAAATATCTATTGATTAGATAAAAGAAGGCAAGGGGGGTATGTATGCGGATTTGTTATACAAGTAGTGACAAGGCAGAGAGTTAAGAGTGAGACACAACTACTGGCGTTCTAACTTTGCATGCGCGGTTTCACTTCCCAATGGTCCATGGTCCATACACATGGGATTACATAACATTATTGATTGTTTTTTTTCAAATTCAGAATTGGTATCGCTATCCGACATAGACATGGATAGCAAGCCATATTATCAATGGGGATGTATTTGGACCTGTTTTATAGGATTGTGATTGTTTTTTAAGGTTTTAACTTTGTCAATGTTATTTGTTTAATATATCAAATGTATATACACAATTAAAAGACATAAAACCACTGTGAAACAATAAAAACAACTATTTATTTAGTAGATGGCCAGAACTAGCTCAATTTAGTATCTGGCTGGCTTAGTAAGTGCACATAACCAGGCATAGAAATTTTGGCCAATACTGGCATGTTAAACAGGACAAAAGCTAGCAGAAAGGCAGGGATAAAAAAAAGACTTGTTTCTCTTTTTGGTTGAACCTTGTAACCTACACTACTAATCTACATATTGATTTGATTTTTAATTGTTAGGTAAGTATTCATTGACAAGGAAATAAATTTCTAAAGTGGTTATGTTCTTATGCTCTAACCATTATTATTTACCTAGCCAGAGTGCCAGCATATCAATTCCAGTGCTGGGTACATAGTGCTAATGCTCACCAAAAAGTATTCTAACACCATCTGAGAGCAACAACTCAAAGTCTATATAGACTAAAAAGTTACCTCACATGAAACATCTCATTAAAAAGGCAGGACACAATAAAATGTACCTGTGGAAAAAATCCCATAGCAACCCACTGATGCTTTATCCACTGCTTTAGGCCCCTTGAATACTCTGCTAGACAATTTATACCTCCCATCTACATTGCCAATGTCAGTCTCCTACCTGGATATTGTTGTCAAACAGGTTGTTGCCTTGAGGCTTTGCTAGACTTGGTTTTGGCAATAGTTGTGATTATTTAGAGCATTTTCTACAATACTATCACACTCAATAACTAAACAAAGTATGCTGACATGTTATTCCATTTGACTCTGTTTCCTAGAGAGCCTGAACAAGTCAAACCATGCCCCTTTCATGAAACTGCAAGAGGAACACTAGCCAAATCCTATGCAGATGTCATCAGATCCTCACCTAAGGCCACATTATCATTGCTGAAAACACCTCCAACTGCCGGAGGTCAAAACGTCAAGACCCAGCCCTTTACTACTACTTGCAATACTTGCCACCAGCCTACTACTAATCATTTCATTGCCTTCTAGAAGGATTTATTAGTTTTCCAAGCTACAGGACTACTATCTGATTTTTTCAACAGCCTCAACAGTGAGCTTACACCAGTATCTTGAAACCTACTGTATCATGTTCTTGGAGCTAATGTCTCAAAATCTGGAAGGCTCATACACGATGGGCACCTAACTGTCATGTGGCTATCTAACATGTTAGCTAGGTTGTTGCCATAATATTGTACTATGTTAATTGTCATGTAATTGTCATGTTAACTGTCATGTTTTTTGAGTCACACTCTTCCTTGTCACTCAAGACCATGGGGTCCAGCAGATACATATCCGGTTGACTTGGGGGAAAAATGAAAGGAAATGTAGAGTGTATACATTAACACTACACAACCTGGCCAATATTAAATACTAGGGGCATTGGCTTAAGAAAACAGTAATTTGTCTAAATTTCATTGATTGATCAAATTGCAATTAAATTTCAAGATTTATTGACAATAAAATTCAGGTGGTGCACATCATGGCGGTATTTGAATCCATCAATACCCATGCCGAACGGCCGATCAGTAATCATGCTCGCTGGAATCCCCCTATTCATATCAATTTCAACCAATATGGCGTGTACTCGCGTATTAGAGAGACAGCATGCACCTAGATATCAGCAAAATAAGGACAAGAATCTCACTTCCGGGGAAAGAATGGCAATTTTCCTCATTAATGATGCAAAAACGGTTGATGAGCAAATAGTCGCAATCATATTCTCACATCATGCAAACTAAGATTGGAAATCACATCGATTACAGGCTGAAAGGCTTGCTCTAGATGGGTGTGATCGTTGACAGAATGCGCACCTTGCCAGGCATTGGGAAACATAGCTGAAAACGCGCGCAAAGAGGAGACACGCTGCAAAATAAAGACGCCTTTTGACGCGTCAAAGCTTCTTGACCATGCCGTTGCTGCGGTCGGCATGTTGGCTGCTTTCAAGCTCATTCAAACTCAGAAAGGCACACCAACAGTATACACCCATTGGCTAAACTGTTCCACATGATTTTAAAAATTAAACAACATTGTAAAAAAGAGAATTGAGTAACACCATTGCCCCCAAGTCAACCGGTTATGTAACTGCCAGACACCATGTTTGATTGCTAGCTTTAGGAGTTGAAGACTATTCACGGTTCACAGAAACTTACTGGGTCTTGAGTGACAAGGTAGAGTGTGACCCAAAAAACATGACAGCTAACATGACAATTACATGACAATTAACATAGTACAATATTATGGCAACAACCTAGCTAACATGTTAGATAGCCACATGACAGTTAGGTGCCCATTGTAATAGTCCATATAGTGAACAACACCATTACTGCTAAACTGAAAGTGCATCCTGGACTAATTCATGAAGCAGTTCTAACTAGCAACTGCTTTCCAGGTTTTGAGCCAAAGGATCCTCCAGTTGTATATTCAGATACTCTATGGTTTGAGGTGGTAATTCATGACCTCCTAGCCAATTCTCTTCACACTCCTTCAATTCAGCTATACTACAGAAAAGCATTTGGTCACTACTAGAAAATAAGGCTGGGGTATCAAGGTGGAATGTGCATGGACAGGTAAGGCTACTTTGTTAAGACAAAGAGGAGTTTGAGAGAAAGAGGCTTTCCATATTGGTCAAGTTTAAAGATCAGCATATTAGTAAACATCTCTGTTACACAGGTATATTTCTTTTTGGTTCTTGGTATCAGGTCTCCTGGTATTACAATAGAAAAAAAGATCCACCACCTCAACTTTGGCACCTACCACATAGTAAAATGTCAACAGCAAATTCAATACCCAGAAACCAATCATCTGCAGATCAGATCTTAATATGTATTCAACCAATATGTGATTTTTTGTGTTGAAGCATAGTGCAGTTAATTATGTATTAGATTTGTATGCACTTTTGTTATAAAGTCATAAGTTTGACTCTGGGTTGCAACTTTCAAAGGGATTATTTTGTGCCAGCTTTGTTAAGTTATTAGAAATACTATTAATATTTTTCAACTTTATGCCAAATACATCTTTAAGTTATATTGCAATAAGTAGTTGTGGTAAACTAAGGCCTAGTAGAAATAGATGTCCTATATAAGAAACATTTTTAAAAAACAAATAAATTGATTTAAAAAAAGTGAAAAAGAAAACTAAAGCCTTATATATGCCATGCATAAGCATTAGTCCACCTTACAAGTGCAGTTATTATCTTTATTTTTGATTATGCTCATACCTGGCATTGTTCAGCTAGTCAATATGCATATGTGCAAGGAAAAAAAGAAGCTAGAGCATAAAACAGAAAAATAGCAACAAGGAAGAGAAATTAGTTGGCAGTGGTTGAAAAGTAATAAGAAGAAAAATGATATTAGTAAGGCAGATAGTCATATAGTTATCTACAGGAAGGAGTTTTAAAAAATGATGGGCATCCAGAAATGGATACCAAATTGAGAAATATATTAAAATTCAGTATGAACAAACAAAATGTATTTTATAAACAATAGAAGGCTAATTTATGGGATAAAGTATTGAGTGATAAGTAATTAGCAACATTTAATATTAAAAGTAACAAAAATGGCGTAAAAAAGTAAAAAATGTATGAAATAATGTGGACAAAGGTTCAAGCCAAACATGCTAAGAAAAAAGTCAATTGGAGCTGGCTTAACAAGCACTGCAACAAATGGGTGACAACAGGAGTCATAAAGAACAAATCCTTCCTTTTAGTCAGGACTTGTAAAAAAGCAAAACAAGTAAATAGCTATTCAGACCCAAAGATAAATCAGGTGATATCTAAAAATAGAAGAATTAACCAACATTTCATCATTGAATCCACTAATAATTATTGCTCTAAAACTAGTATAGCTCATTGAATTCTGTAAATTTTTTCTAATTTGGGCTCTCTCAAATTTTACCAATGGATAGAACTACACATTGCACCTTCTATTGTCACATTTCACATTTCCAAGTCTAACTATCAAGTAAAGCTCTTAGCCCGGCATTTAGCAAACTCCTGTATTTGCTACTGGATCTGACAAAAATGCTTTATGCATTGGATAGCATAGATTATTTGTGTTCCATATGAATATGGCTTTATTTTTCTTGAAAAGCATATTCTTACTTCACAGGAACAATCAGACATTGTCTTGATTTATCTAATTTCTGCCCAAGTCCAGCTCCTAATTAATTTACTACTAGACAAGTTGCATAGGGGGAGTATAGTAGCCAAAGGTCAATTGCACACACAGAACTTGGTATCACATTGTTTTTTGCAAATTACAAAACCTGGTCAAAACCTGGTCGTCGTAAAGATGATTTGGTGGCACACTTTCACTGATCGGGTTTGTGATTGCCAATGGAGAAACATCCGATCCCTCCCCCGGGAACCTTACGGCTCATTATCAGGACCAGCAATATTGCCGTTAGATCATCGATCCTGGATTTGTTGAATTTAAGACGGCACGTTAAAATTGACCGATTAACCAGACTTTTGGCGGTTTTTGCGATGTAACACCTTAACATGCCTTGAGAATCTTTTTAATTCACAAATGACTCCTCAAAGATTAAAAATCTAGGATAATGTATTATTCTAAGATATAAAAAGTTGAAAACATAGACTATGTATGATGCTGATCCGACTAGGAAAATAAAAGAAAGCTTAAGCTCAAATTAAAAAGCTTAGGCCTTGTCGGCGAACATCTTTTTGATGGCAGCGGTGGAGTAGGACTTGGGACGCTCGAGAGCTGTAAGTTGGAGAAAGCAGGTGATTAATCACAAGGAGTCATTAGAAAAAAAGGGGGGGAAGACGTACGAGCACCGAGAGCACGATCCCAGATTAGCTGAGCAGCAACACCGAAGGCACGGGAGACACCAAAGAGAACAGTGTAGAATTGCATCTGGTCCATTCCGTAGTGGGTGAGGAGGACACCAGAGTGGGCATCAACATTGGGCCAGGGGTTCTTGGCCTTGCCAGCCTGTGAAGAAACACTTTAAATAAGAGATATCCAAGGCACAAGTGACAAGTACAAACCTCGAGGAGAATATCGGGAACGAGGTTGTAGATCTGTCCGACGAGCTTGAAGAGCTTGTCATTGGGCAGGTGCTTGAGGGCAAACTCGCGCTGGGCGGTGTAGCGGGGGTCAGTCTTCCTGAGCACGGCGTGGCCATATCCGGGAACGACCTGTCCGCCCTTGAGGGTGGACCAGATATATTCCTTGACGGCTTCGTCAGAGGCATCTTCACCGATCTTATCCTGCATCTTGCGCAACCAGATGAGGACCTCCTGGTTGGCAAGACCGTGAAGGGGACCAGCGAGACCGTTCAAAGCAGCGGCGTATGCAAGGAAGGGGTCGGAGAGGGCGGAGCCGACGAGCTTGCCAGTGTGAGCAGAAACATTTCCTCCCTCGTGATCACTATAAAAAGAATTACTACATGGAGCAATGACGGAGATTAGATTAAAAAAAACTAACCTGTGGATGGTGATGTAAAGGCGGAGGAGCTCAACAAAGGCCTCGTTGTCGCCAAAGCCAAGGAGGGCGGCAAGGTTGTGGGAGTAGTCCTTGTTGGCATCGATGGCGGGGAGCTTGCCCTGTCCAAAGACATTGCGGTAAATTCGGCCAGCGATGTTGGGGAGCTTGGCGATCCTATAAAAAAGCAATGAATGGATGTGCTGGCATGGAGGGTATAAATACGAACAAGTCCATGGAATCCTCAAAGGTGGGTCCCCAGTACTCCTTTTTGGAAATACCGCTCTGGTAAGCCTTGGCAAAGGCCGAGTTGTGGTTCAACTATAGCAAAGTAAGAAGAGGTCCCATGTGGAAAAAGAAGACGACATACAGCGGTGACAGCCAAACTGAACTGACTCATGGGGTGGAGAGTGGGAGGGCATCGGTCGAGGATTTCCTCAACGAATTGGGGGATCTCGGAGCGAGCGGCCCAGTCGCGAGAGAGCTCGGCAACCTGCTCAGCGGTGGGGATTTCACCAGTGACCAAAAGCCAAAAGAGACCTTCGGGAAGAGGCTCTGAACCACCAGGAGCCTTGGGAAGGAGTTCCTGGCACTCTGGGATGGTCTTGCCACGGAAGCGAATACCCTCCTCTGGAGGAGGAGGTTAGGGATGTCAACGACAACAGAGAAAGAAAAACAACACACCAGCATCGAGAACGGAGCCATCCCAGATGAGAGCGGGAAGACCACGCATGCCGCTATGAAAAAGACATGAGCGGGAACAAGTGACGTAGCGAGAAAGAGAATATACCCGTAGAGCTGGTCAACGAGGACAGGTCCAAAGGACTTTTTGCCATGCTCGAGACGAGCGGCCTTGACCTAGACTGGGATGAGCAAAGGTTATAGAACGCGGAAAAGGACTAGACGGACATTCTCGATTTCCTTGGGGATGAGCTCGGCCAAGCGCTCCTTGAGGGTGACTGGCTTCGCGGAGGAGGAGGAGAAGCGCGCTGCGGGGAAGGCAGAGCGGAGCAGCGAAGGGCGCGTCTGGAAAGAAAGATGAGCTATGTTTTTCACGGAAGACAAAAGACTGACTGTTTTGAGGAGGGACCGGGCGGGAGCGGACATACTGACTGGTGGTTTGGAGGAGAACAGTGCAATATTTCGAATTTATACCAACTCCGAATTCCTCCACTGCAGGGTCACCTGACCGTTACATAATGTTACTCGTCCTCTGCTCTTTCCTTGACATCAATGGCGAAGAGAAAGCGCGAGGCGGCGGTCACTAGCGACAGTATTCTACCCCAGGTATGTTTTCTCAGAAAAACATATCCAACTTGATCCATATCTCTTCTCCAGAAAAAACACTACCGCCAGCGCGCCCATGCCAATCCCTTCTCCGACCATGCCCTGCAGTATCCCCCTGCCCCCGCCGCCGTCGACTGGGCTGAGCACTATCCTGCTTTCGCCGGCACAGGCAGGGCACCCGAGTTTGCAGACATCGGCTGTGGCTTTGGCGGGCTCCTGATCACCCTGGCCCCTCTTTTTCCGGACACCCTTATGCTCGGTGCGCTTACCCAGCTTTTGTCTCTTATCCGCGTCTCATCCTCCTTCAGGAATGGAGATTCGTGTCCAGGTATCCCAGTACGTCCAGGACCGCATAGCAGCACTACGCGTCTCCTCCCAGGCCGATAATCCCGCAGGTGCCAGCTCCGGTCCTGCTCCATATCAAAATGTCTCTGTCGTCCGCGCAAACTCGATGAAGTTCCTCCCCAACTATTTTGCAAAAGCCTCTCTCTCCGCTCTCTTTTTTCTCTTTCCGGACCCTCATTTCAAGTCTCGCAAACACAAGGCGCGTATCATATCACCCACTCTGCTCGCTGAGTATGCCTATGTCCTTCGCGTCGGCGGAATCGTCTACACCATCACCGACGTAAAGGATCTGCACGAGTGGATGCGCACCCATCTCGAAAACTTTCCCCTCTTCGAGCCTGTCGACGAGCAAACTCTCCGCGATGAAGGCAAGGGTTCCATCATTGACGCAGTCTACACCAGCACCGAAGAGGGCAAAAAGGTCGCGAGGAACGGCGGCGACAAATGGCTTGCATGCTTCCGCCGCATCGATGTCGACCGGTAAAAAAATCCACTTGCCTGTAATATACGCATCCAAAATTGTATTCTTCATGTTCTGAGATGACATTTCATCAATTGAAACCAGTCATTCCATCGTCGTCCACGTCTCCCCCGCGATTAGCGTTGCTACCCATGTCTAACGAACTGATCAGCTCCTTTGCCCTCCCCAGCACAGCGCTCTTCATCTCTTCGTGCAGCACCAAGCCCGCCTCCGTCGCCAGCCTAAACACCTCCTCAAATCTGTCTACATGCAGCCGCGTCTCCATCGTGACCAGCGAAACTTTTTGAGTCTTGGGCATCACCGCGATCGTCACGTTCGGCACATCGTTTTCCTCGAGGAGTGTCAAGTCGAGCAATGGATGCGTCGAATGTACGCCCCCGCTGACGGCGCATATGAAATCAATCATTGGTACGCCGGCGTTCATCAGCGCAAGCGTTGTTCCGTTGATACACGCCTGGAGCAGCCCGCCGTCCTGCTGTATCACCTGGATAAATACATCAATCTGAGACCGCGGATATAGCGACGTCTGGATGGCCGGCTCGAATGTAGATTTTATCGCAGCGGCGTATTCTAATATCCGTCTGTACAAGTCATTTAGTGTGTCTGTCTGTTTAAGAAAAAAAAAGTAAATCCGTACTTGTCTCCCCGCGACCGTTTTCTGCGATCGCCAGTGCTAAAAGGCGCGATTGAAATTTCAACGTTGATGTTGGCGCGGTCATGTATCGTCTGTGAGCGCATCTTTGCCTCCCTGGGCCCAAAAACCGATACCTGAACCTGCGTAAGTCCGTGGGTGATCACAGCCGAACCGTCTGCATGACCCTGTTGGGACATATCCATCTCGATGGACCTCAACTCAAATTGCCTGCGTCCATCGGAGCGAAAGCCGCCTTCATTCAGGATCTCCACCCTAGAAGCCTACCAAGACCCGATCAGAAAACAGACGACAAGACGCGAAATGAAGAGACTGCACCATCGTGGTTGTATGAAAAGGAAAAAGCGTGCGTGACTGTTATCCATGCCTAAAGCGCTAAGCGCGCGAACTTAAATACAGGGTCGCACCACCGCTGATCATGGACAACCCAAACTCCCTTTTCGCCTCTTTCTCTCCGCAGTCACCACATCCACCACATCCACCACAGCAATGTCCGCGTCCCTCACTGACCTAGCCATTCCCCAGTCTATTTTGGACACCGATCTCTACAAGGTACGCTACATATCCGATACTGTAGCCCACAGAAATCACCGTTGAACGGGAACGGCCCGCGCAGTTGACTATGCAGCAGGCGGTGCTGCACCACTTCCCAGACACGGAGGGCACATACCGCTTCACGAACCGCAACAAAGGCGTCCTGTTTTCGCGCCAGTGCATCGAACGTTTCCGCACCGCCGTATCTCGTACGTCGTTATCCCGTCCTGCGTTCCCACCAGCAAAGCAACTCTCCTGGTGCTAACATGTCGCCTTTGCAGACTTTACAATCCTCTTTCTGACCCACACCGAGCGTGAATGGCTCGCAAGGACATGCCCTTATCTCACCCCCGAATACCTCTCATATCTCTCTTCATACCGCTTCAAACCCGAACAAGTCAAGATCAAGTACACCCCCGTCACAAGCGATAACCTGAAAGGAACTGTAGACATTGATGTATCCGGTCCATGGGTCGAGACGATCCTATGGGAGGTCCCTCTCATGGCCTGTCTTAGCGAATGCTACTTTCAAGAAGTCGACACGGACTGGAATTACGATAATCAAGACGGTACATACCCTTCACCTCCGCTCCACCTAATTCTGTTGATTGATCACTATTCTTTGTCGAATCAGAGCTCGCTTATTCGAAAGGCAAGACGCTCCTCGAGAATAACTGCGCCTTCAGCGAGTTCGGCACGCGTAGACGACGCTCTTTCCAGACCCAGGTGATAGTTATCGAAGGTCTTCTGCGGGCATCAAAGGATCTCCCTGGGTCTGGTAAATTTACTGGCACTAGTAATGTGGGGCAACACAAAATTGCAATGTTTACACCTCTAAGCAACGTTTAGGTTCACCTCGCTCATTTGTATGGACTTTCACCGATAGGCACGATCGCACAGTTAGTCTTTCTCAAGAGCTCTCACGAATGGCCAATTGATTCTCCGCAATCCACAGTGAATGGTTTATGGGTGTAGGTTTATTTATTCCTCCTTCAAAGCTCGAACCAAGAATATCGTCTAGGTCGGAGCTCTGAAAGGTTACGAACACGCCAACACAAAGGCCCTGCGGCTCTGGGAAGAAGTGTATGCAGGTGGACAGGCACCTCTGATCTCTCTGACAGACACGTTCACAACCGAATCTTTCATCAAGGTGGGCACCACTTGCACTGTCTACGTCATCGCTCCCCCATCATGCTTTGGATTCTGAATTACATTCGTCACATACACACACACACACACACACACACAATCCTACACGCATGGCAGCCTCTGATTAATTGACTATTACAGGACATGCTCGCAGACCCCGAGCTGGCTCAGCGCTGGGCGTGCCTGCGCCAGGACTCGGGTGACCCATTTGCCTTTGGACCGCGCGTGCAAAAGATGTACCGTGCCCTCGGGATACCCACCAACTCCAGAGGCCTCATCTACTCAGACGCGCTCACGATCGACAAGTGCGTCGATCTCAAAAAGGCTTCCGACGAGTTAGATTTCGGATACGGTGAGTATAAGCTTGACTTTTCCCGACCTCGACCAACCGCATGTGCTCTTGAGAAACTTTTGATCCGAGGCTGATTTATGCTCAGTGTCCTTTGGGATTGGAACGTTCCTTACGAACGACTTCCGTAGCCCCACGACAGGTGAGAAGAGCAAAGCTCTAAACATCGTCATCAAACTCTCCTCTGTGGCCGGCAAGCCGTGTGTCAAGCTCAGTGATGATCTAAACAAGGTAAACAAACTCCCCGTTCTACGTGTACAATAGACTTATGCGAAAAAATTAAGACAACGGGAGACCTCGAAACTGTTAATCTCGTGAAGAAAATATACGACTTGTAGGTTTATTCCTAGCTCGAGGACTCGAACATCAGAGGCTGGAAGACTATTTCAACAATATCTCAAGTGGCCTCATCATTTCGCTCATCGGTTATTCATTGCTTTAACGCTATCTTTGTTATATTAGAGTCATGTACATTTGTAAATCGCTGTATCTGAAGTAATATATATTTTTCTCGAAGTTCAATTCAAGATTCGAGTTCTGTTTCCAAAAAGCGGCAATTATTTATGACGTTATATGTGTGGAAAAATATTTGATAATGAAACTAATATTGGCAGTTGCATCTTTCCACCTTCACATTCCAAGTTCGATTCAACTTTCCACCTTATTCTTCAACGCCATACCTCAGAAGCTTTATATTCGACAATCATGGCTGATGTTCGGGCTCTCTTGAAAGCCAAACGGCAAGAAGCACGTATCACGCATCCGTATGCCGCCTACAACTCCTCCGGTCAACTAAAATGCACTGTCTGTAGCACCACAATCAAACACGCGTCTGCATGGGAAGGACACCTAGGCAGCAAAGCACACAGAACCAACATCATACGTCTGAGAGAGGAGGAGAAGCGGCAACAACAGGCACGAGAGCAGGAGCAGCTCCCACATCGTGAAGAATCCCACTCCCCCGAACCGACGCGGAAACGAAAGCCAGATGACGACGAATCACAGTCGAGTAATGGCTCTGTAGAGAAAAAGAGAAAGGTGGAGGAACCTAGCAAACCACCGCAGGCGTCATCATCATCATTTCCTCAGGATTTCTTCTCGGATCCTTCGCGCGGCCCAGTGCCTTTGTCTTATTCCGACGACGAAGACGAGGAGGAAGAACCTGCATCCGATAAACCTGCACCAGCCGCCGCTCCTGCTTCTGGTGTTGACGAGGAATACGAACGGTTCCAACGCGAACTACTTAGCAGTGCTGTTGACCCCACAGAAGCCTACAGCCGCGCCACTATAGCTGCAGAACCTGTGCTAGCACCCACACAGATCCAAGGATTCCCGCCTACCACTGTAGACCAAGCTCCCGAGGAACCTCCCCAACTGACTGAAGAGGAGATCAGACAAAAGCGCGAACAGGAAGAGAGGGAGCTCATTATGGACAAACTATTGGCTGAGGAACGCGCGCAGGAAGACGCGGACACGCGTGTGCAACTTATGAAGACGAAACTAGAAAACCTTCGGAGAAAGCGAGAGGCTGCAAAAGCCAACAAGCAAAAGGACAGTCGTTGAATACGAATATTTATTCATATCGGACACTCGGTATTATACCAGGATTGTTACTCCTGCGCAGAGTACCTGTCTTGACCTACTCTTGTACTATCGCCCCGGGTCGATTCATAGCGCGTCAGGTTGATATATTATTAGTCAATTTGAATTACTAAGTAGTTAGCTATCAAAATTGAAGCGGAGCCGAAAAAGATTGTGAGTTGCCTAAGCCAGCGTTGAAAGCGTCTTTCCCATAGCCACAATGCCGGGGACGCATCTTCTACCACCAAATCTTCTCAAACTCTTCGCACCTCGTCCACCGCTCCCCTATGCTCGCCCTGTGGACCGGGACATTGACCGAATTCGCAAAAAAGATGTTACTGGTGTAGCCGCCATCCTTGCTCAGCTCAAGGAAGCCAATACGGATTCCTTGATAAATGCTGGAACATCCGAGGCAATGGAAGAAGGAGAAGAGCCCGTGTATACCCACGCCGAAGAGACCAAGCGCCAAATCAGACGCGAGGAACGCAAGGCCAAAAAAACGGAGGACTTCAAGATCGCGAAGGAAACTTGTGAGTTCATTATTTTTCGATTTGTATGCTAGGGCCAGCGTTTGAGCATTTCGACTTTAGACAAGCCTTCTGACGACCCAGAGGCTATTGGTGACCCTTACAAAACACTCTTCATCTCTCGATTGGTAATAATTGTACTCCTTTTACTCACCAAGAAACAGCATCCTAACTTCCCTCTAGCACAAATCCGCCACCGAGACAGACCTTCGACGGGAATTTGAAGGTTATGGAACCATTGAACGCGTACGAATAGTTCGTGATAAAAAACAGCGTAGCAGAGGCTACGCATTTATTGTATACGAGCGGGAACGCGACATGAAAGGTATTGTTACTCTTCTCTATCTATCCACGCTCACTGGATTGCTCACCTTTACGTGTCTTAGCTGCTTACAAGGAATCCGACGGTTTGCAGATAATGGGTAAGAGAATTCTCGTGGACGTGGAACGAGGTAGGACAGTTCGCGGTTGGAAACCTCGTCGTTTAGGCGGCGGTTTGGGTGGTCGTCCAAAACGGGTGGAACCCGCCCAGCTGCCCCCACCAAGATCTGGAGGTATGAGAGGTGGGATGTCAGGAGGAGGCGGAAGAGGGTTTGGCGATCGAGGTGGTTTCAGAGGAGGTCGTGGTGGTTTCGGTGGAGGTCGTGGTGGAGGTGGAGGTTACGGTGGAGATCGCCCCAGTTTCGGTGGTGGGGACCGTGGATATGGGGATCGAGGAGGCGGAGGCGGAGGAGGCTATGGTGGTGATAGAGGAGGCCATGGCGGTGACCGAGGTGGTGGTGGGTTCCGTGGTGGATTCAACGGAGGTAACGACGGTGGATTCAGAGGGGGATTCCGCGGTGGACGGGACGGTGATTCTGGAGGTTTCAGGTATGCATTATGTTCTTTGCTCATCGTCTCGGTTGTAACATTTTCTCTTGCAGAGGTGGACGTCCTGGCGGCGGAATTGGGTTCCAAGGCGGAGGAGGATTCAGTGACAACCAACCCAATGGCTTCGGGCCTCCTCATGCAGGTCCAGGCGGATATGGTGGTCCTCCTTCAGGTGGTCCCCCAGGTGGAGGATATGGTTATCGTGGTGGTGAACTCAAGCGCGATGCTCCAGGCGGGTATGATGATCGGGATTCTAAGCGACCTCGGTACTAGGTTTGTCACCGTGGAAGGTACACCTTCTTTGCTTTTCATTCGACCTGTCAAGCCAAAACGACTCCGATAGCTGGGTCGCGATGGTATAAGTATTCCCAAGGTTTTGTTTTAATATTTTCATTCTTGCTTTGTTTTCGTAAGTATATCGTTATGGGTCTTCCGGGGCCATTCGTCATTCTTCCCCAACAAGACTGTATTCCTTTGACGCCGAAAACCTTTTAGGAGACGTATCAGAATCTACTAATTAGGCTTCATCCAAACCGCGGTGGCTTGGTGGCAAACAAAGTTATTTTTTCCTCCAACGCAAAAACGATAGAGCTGCGTTGGAATACATAAATAGGGCTCACCTACTGATCGACGCCTTTTTAGGTGGTTTGTCGAGCGCGCTATTGACAGAAATATATAAGTAAATCCAACAAGCGCCTATTTTTGTTCATTTCGAGAGTAGTTGAGCATGTACATGGTGATCTCTGCCGGAGCCGACGCGAGAGATTTGTTTTCAGGGTCTATTCAGGGTCTTCGCTGTTCGGAACGAAACGCCACGCGAGAGCGGTGGCATCAAGATGTACTTGTGTGGGTCCCGACCGTTAGTGGACCCGCACGATAGATATCTCGGCGTTACTTGTGCCCAATGGCGGGCACATTTTATCCAGATGGATTCTAGAAGACGAAACGGCTGCTCAGCGCTGCATATGACTGCTCAGTCGAAGACGGAGAGGATTCGCAAACGTGATTATGGAGGCTGCATAAGGAAGGCAATAAGAAGGTCAGGGCCATTTATCGAAAGATGGTGAGTCGCAGCAGCCCCATATGTCTTCCGTAGCAACCTCTTTCATCCGAGGATCTTTGCCCTTCTCACTCCCCGTCCGCCCTTCCAGCTAGCTTGCCTTTTGTCGGTTTGACTCGACTGTTAATGACGTCTCGGAATATCATACTTCGTCCAAACAAAGTTTGTCTTTCAGACTTGATCCTTCCATGATTTGCCCAATTCCGAAATTGCAAAACGCCAGGAGCGACGCCAAGCCCCAATCGCACCTGCTGCTCAAAAAAACCTCCATCCAGCCCCCCTCGCGATGAGAACAAACCCTGCTGTTCTGCAAACGTCTGGTCCAGAGCTTGTTGCTTGAACATGGTTCCGAGTCCTGCGTTTATAAATACTTGCGCTTACTTGATTCAGCAAACTAAGGCAAACTACTCCTGCAACAAACGCGGTTCGGACGCGATCTTCGGTAACATTGTTACCTTGCAACCAGGGTTCCACTAACCGTTCCTAGATCCGATCGAGGTTGCCCACAGACCGTCATGGTCAGTGGAATCATGAAACTCGACTGCTTTTTAGGCCAGGCGCGTCAACGGCCCACAATTCCAACTCTGTCTTTTCTTCTTACCTCTCATTCCACTTAATTTGTCTCCTTTGATATTACTATACTTTTATCATATTTTTACATCCGGGGACTAATTTTCGCCATTTGCCTCCACACCCCTTTCATCGTAACGGATTCAAATCGGACTACCATATCCAGGTGCCACGATTACCTATAGGACGCGAGTATTTTTTTTCTGGACTCTTCGCCCCTTGCTCTGCTAACTTCAATACATAGGAATGGCACAATATGATGCTTCTGGAACATACAGCAGGAGAGGATCTCTCCGTATAGATTCTTTGAGTGCCCCAACGGACGATGAGTTGAGCAATGCATCCCCAAGCTCCACAACTGCGACCAACTCTCCCAGCTCGGCTTTTCACTCCAATGCCGCAGGTCATCCAATTTCAGTCAAGTTAGAAGAAGACAAAGAGCCATCTTCTGGCCCTCATAGGCAGCGATCAACGTCGATCTCAAGGACCAAAGGCGAAAAAGAAAAGCGAAAAAGATCGCGTGTGACTCCAGAGCAGCTAGTACGTCTGGAACGATACTTTGCTATGGATCGGAGCCCCACTGCCGCAAAACGAAGGGAGATTAGCGAGGCCTTAGGGATGCAGGAACGTCAGACCCAAATATGGTTTCAGAATCGGTCTGTGTGCAACAATCTACACCACTATTTTGCCAGCTCAACTGTTGCAATTTAGGAGGGCAAAGGCCAAGCTGCAAGATGGAAAAGACGGACGCGTGGATGGTATGGAAATTGCCCCAGAATTAGCGCCTGAGCTCGGCTCGAAGTATGAAGTTGATCTTCGCGATCTTATTCATGAAGATGAACGTGAGTAATTAACTTGCGCGCCTTTCTATTCTATTATTAATAGTTGGCATTTATTTATGAAAAGCCGTCACTATCATCCCATGCACAGATCTAGCTGTAGGAAACTGGCGTCGCATTGCCTCTGCCTCCAGTAAACACGATCTAGTGGCATATGTATCAGAGACGAAACGGTGTTTGACGTGGTTCATTCATTCAGATGGCTATGGATTTAAGATGGAAATACCGTTCGAAACAGTCATTGACACCCAGTTCCAGTCTGCTTCCCCGGGCCTAGCTCTCGCCGTTTTTGTGCTGTCTCAGCCCCCACTCTTTTATCTAGAAAATGCCTCCGCACCGCGACCTGATGGAACCGTGGCTCGTACATGGAAACGTTCTGCAGACTGGACAGAAGGTCACCAGGCGACTCAGGTTCTCCGCCATTCTTTGATGGGGTCGGCTGTCCCATTATCCCACCTTGTGCGCAGTTTGCCAGCGAACAATAACCCCTCAAAACCTCCATTGCCAGCATACCGCTCGTCGGAGCCATCAGCATCTCGTCCCATGGAAATACCAGCGCCACCGCTGGCGAGTTTGAATAATCCAACATTCTCTTATACAGCGCCGGGGATGGGAAAGAGTTCCGACTTCCTTCATCTTGACCAGATGCAAAAGCGACTCTCATACGGTACGTTAGAACATCGGCATATGCCTGAACTCGATCTGCGAGCGACACCGCATAGTGCACCTACTTTGAGCTTTGCGAAGCAGCAGCCTCCATATTTACCGCCCGTGAATCGGCCGACAGCAACCGGATTCCAACAACCTTCCCCAGTCTTCAACGACTACCAGATAAATTCCCATCAAAATGCTGTGATGTCTGGTTACCCCGCGGCTCAGGCGGTTTCTCGCCCATACTCGGTACAACCGCAGCGATTCTACGACAATAGTGGTCCCCGTGCCCTACAGAATTTCCATTCAGATTCCGATTCGCCCATGCTGTTTGACCCTCAGTCCCCGCGCCTATTAAATTCACCGTATCACCCGGCCAATGTCGATAATCGCTCTACAAGTACTCGACCACCTTCGTCTCACTCACAAACAGGACACTCTCAAGCGCCTTCAGACCGAGCTATCGTATACGAAATTGACGAAGATTTACGTGGTAGAAGACCACAATAATAATAATATCCTCAAAATTAGTTGCCAAAATTACATTCATTTTAGTATACTATATGTCCCTTTCAAATCTTGTTAATGCACCAATAATCAATTTTCATTTGTATACACTTACTGTAGAACTTAAACACAGTTTCTTGTTCGTTCTCTCAGAATAATTGCTAGATACATAATCACGCGCATTAGCGCTACATAACCACACCTTACTATTAGTTGTATCCAACATAGTTTTTGCCCAGCTCTTGTATGCTCCACAAATATATTATAAAGCCTTTGCCACCCATAAGTTCAAGAACATAGATGGAATACACCATTGACGACGAAAAGGCGTAATGTGTAATTAGTACGTAGGATGAGAGGTAACTTTTGTCGCACAACATATGTTGTCCAGTATAATGCAGCTTGCATAAATTACAGAATCCTACAACGATGCGGATTGACCTTCCTGCCTTTCCCTGCTTACCCGTGCAGTGTATGTTCGGCTTACAATGTCGACTGTGACACACGTTAATCAGCTGCAGACAAAGCTATATTTCGCAAATATGCCACAACTTACACGCCTCCATGTATCGGTCAAGGCATCTGGCCAGGCATGTCTGGATGCAGATGATCGATATCACATGGGTGTACAAGACATGCTGAATCTCTCACCTGCTCCGAACTAGACAACGACTCTCCGGGCTTGGTGACACATTTGAGGAAGCACCGATCTCCTGCTTTCTATAGTGACCAAAGTGACAGAAAACACGGTGAGCGACTTGGAAGAGGGAGTCACGAGCACGGTTATTCCATACGTTGATGAGCTCCTGTGCATTTGCAATCGCCAGTTCCTGACGAACGTTGTTCATCATGGCTTCTTTGCGAGCAGCCATGTCTAGTCAACAGCAGAAGTTAAGCAGGTTAAACAACGAGCGTATCGTTCCTCAGTAAAACCCAAACACGCACCAGATGGAGATGAAGCCGAGGACCTAGAAAGAAAGTCAGACATGGCGGACGAATGTTAGGGGAGTGTTCAAGTTTCAAGACGCGTTTGAACCGAATGCGTTCACAGTCGGTCACTTCGCGGAACAAATTTATGACATGCGCACGTGACAATGATTTATAGATTGCTTCAAGCGCAGAAGCCCTGACTCATCTACACACTTTCTTTGCTTTTCTATGGGTGCCAGAGAATCCACGGGACGCCCACAGGGGAACGATGCTGAACAGCAAGAAAATACGCTTGACTACTATCAGATTTTGGAGGTATCCGAAGATGCTACTGCAGACGAAATCAAGGTGAATTACGCCGGTATAACATTTGTATTTCTTAAAACCAATAATCAGTTATCGTCTTTCTAGAAATCTTTTCGACGTCTTGCTCTGATTCACCATCCGGACAAAAACCATGCAGATGTAGAAGAGGCAACGCGTAGATTCGCCACTTTACAACAGGCATATGAGGTCAGCTCAATCCTCCATCCCATCGGTTAAACTTAATGCAATAAGAAGGCAATGATTCCAGATCCTGAGCGATGATCAAGTGAGCGTCGAGACCATGCTTTCGCCTACACTTTGGTTTTAATGCTCAATAGGAACGAGCTTGGTACGACTCGCACCGTGCATCTCTTGTACCAGAAGCAGACGCGGATACCGTCTTCGAGGATATCCGGAAGGGGACCACTACCTCAAGTCGTGTGAGGGATAGAGGACTCACAGTCAGACACCTCGCTAGATTTTTTGAGCCTACATCTTGGAAAACCTTTGACGACGGAGATAATGTACGCATGGCTCGTTCATTCGCCTATTCAGCAGATTACCTGATTTTTTTGACTCGCTCGCAGAGTTTTTTTACCATATACCGCAACCTATTCGCAAGACTGGCGGCAGAAGAGTTGTCATTTGGGCAAACCGAAACATTTCCCTCATTTGGATACTCGACATGGTCGTGGTCCTCATCTGGCCCAGAAGACCCAGATGACGCAAAGTCATTCTATAATGCATGGCTGTCATTTGTCACAGAGAAAGATTTCATGTGGATGGAGCAATGGAATACGGCAGAAGCACCTGAGAGGCGTGTTCGACGGTAAGGCTGACATTGATTTAAAAAGATTGTGACTTGAATATCCCTAGGCTCATGGAGAAAGACAATAAAAAATTGCGTGATGATGCTCGCAGAGAATATAACGAGACTGTTAGAGTGAGTGCTTTATCTTCTCTAGAAAAGGGTGTTCTTTATAAAAATGACAATATCAGTCGTTAGTCAAATTCGTTCGAAAGCGTGATCCCCGGTACAAAAAGCATCTCGAAGCCCAAGTAGCTGCCTCCTCCGCTCCAACCCCCACTCCCCAGAAAGTCACGCCAAGACCAAAGGAGAACATTGGTGCCCTTTACGTTGAACAGGAATGGCAAAAAGTCGAGACCAAAGGCCTGCATGCTGACCTCGACTGGGCGGAAGCAGAGGGAGACATGGAAGAATGGGAATGCGTCGCTTGCCGAAAGACGTTCCGCAGCGAGGCAGCGTGGAATAGTCACGAGCGCAGCAAAAAGCACATGAAAGAGGTGGAACGTCTGAAATGGGAAATGCAAGAAGAAGACGAGGCCCTGAATTTGGATGGTGAATTTGAGGCGGAAGGGGCAGAAACACCGCCCAAATCAGATGTAGACGATGACAATGTCGATGATACCAAAGACCTGGCCACAGAACAAGTTCCCGCCCCCAAACCTTTGCCTAGCGAAGATGGTCAAGGAAAACCCCCAGTTGACCCATCTACATCGACATCCGAATCGGCAACCAACCGCAAGAATAATATTCCGAAACATCGTGAGGAAGAAGACGAAATCCCATCCCGGCGCAGAAAGGGTCGGAGAAGAAACAACTTTGACATCCTAGACGACGAAACCCAAGAAAATCCGGATTCAACACTGTCTCCTGAAACACAGATTCCGGATCGAGGACAGTCAACGCCCATCCCCGAGTTATCCAAGAAAGAAAAGCGGCGGGCCAAGCAACAAGCGAAACAGGAAGGACCCAAATCCGACAATGTCCTGGTGAGTAGATCGCCGTCCACTTTTTTTTGCACGGGTTCTAATCACCAAGCCGATATCATCATCAGGCGTGTAATGAATGCGGGGAAACTTTCCCTAGCAAGACAAAATTGTTCAACCACATAGCAGAGTTTGGTCACGCTTCAGCCGTCGCTGTTGATGATCAAAAAACCAAGGGAGGAAAAGGCAAGAAGCAACGCCGATGATTTGTTGGCAGGTTTTTTTGTATATTGCATAAGGATATCCAGGAGGTACTTAGATATAACACCAAGCCTGATGCAGGATTTCACACACACAGAATACACGCGATCGATAATCCAAAGAATTAGCATAAGAGATACAAAGATCATCTGGGGAAGCATATTATACACGCAGAAGTCTATCCCATCAATTGGGATATGTCTGCCGGAGGATATTTGGTTTGCGAAAAGGTTAAGAGTCTATTGAAAGTTTGGTCAAAAGAGTGAATGTCAAAGTAACAGATTGATATTTTACCTTTTTAGACTCTGGATATACTTCCGACTGACCTCGTCGTTCAATACATGAGCAACTTGATCCGCAGAAATTTTTTCTCGTGCAGAACGTTCGTGAATACTGAATCACAGTTAGTAAAGTTGGTTATTAAATCACACAACAAATATTTACCCAACCATCGTCACACCAATTGGCCATGGCGCATTCCCAATGGAGAGACGAAGATACGAGTCATTGGCACGTTGATATTGTCGTTTTTGCATGTAATGCACAATTTCAGCCATTCGGGCCAACATGTCGGATGGCAGAGACTGATAAACGAGTCAGTTTCAGCAATGGATCAGTGGTTAATGTGCGTACTCGTGAGCGAAGGGTTTTGAATAAAGGCTTCAAGTTCTCTGCTGACTGTACTTGGGTCGCGGCAGCTAATTTGCCTTGAGTCGTCCGCTTAACATGTTCTATACAAGATGGCTAAGTGATATACTTTGACAACAACCAGTAGAATGGCGTACCTGGGCGTTCATCCATGGCCTCTTCCCATTCCTTTAGAGTCCTCTTCAATGCATAGTAAATCAATGGATACAATTTGTCCGGATCGGTTTTGAGGAGTCCAAGGTCAAGAATGCTATTAGCACCTGGATCGTCCTCCCTTTTCTTGCCCTTCGTGGACTTGTTGCGCAGTTCCCTTTCACTATTTTCTACATCTTCGAGAGCCTTTTTGAAGTCATTTTGACCTCCTTGCCTGTCATGGCCTTTCTCTTCTATGAGTTCAAGTGCGCGAAGCCTAAGGCGGCGATCCTTATCGAGCTCTCCGAAGAGGCGAATCGGTTGGCCTTTTGCACGTAGCCTGCGAATTGTCTCTTCATTTGACAGGGTGAATCCTGTCGACTCTGTCGCGTTGGAAGATTCTGCTTCAGGTTGAACATCTGGGGTAGCGCCTTTCGAGCTGGAAGGGGTCACGGAGCGCTGTTCTCCAGCTATGCATCAGGACATCAAAGTACCAGCTTGAAAGAATGAGATCTCACTTTACTTTGTTTCTTCGCTTTCGCAGCAGCAGCAGCCTCCTCTTCAGCTTTTCGTGCAGCTTCAGCGGCCCTCTTTTGTTCTTCTCGTTCTTTCTGTTCTCGTTCTTCGCGGAGGCGCTCTATGTCTCCTCGTCGCATGTACTTGGAAGGACGATCTCCCAAGACAGGGTCTTCTTGAAGAGCCTTGCGTTTGTTGGCTATTTCAGCTTTGAGCAGATCCATTTGGTTCTAGTCAGAGAGTGATGGTGTGCCAGGCTCAGCTCTAGGCTGTATTAGGTAAGCGTACCTATTGGGCGAGTATGTTTTGTCGTTCCGCCGTAACCCGACCTTCAACCACCACAACGACTTGACCATGTCTGACGCTTCTGAACTTTCTAGGTATTGACTCAATTTTAACTTCCTCGAAAATGGCTAACAGCGTTTTCACAGCAAATACGTCCTCCAGACCGTTGGTTTCGACGGTGCGTCACAGGTCTTTTCGAATCGTTACCTCGGACCTAATTTGAACTCCCTTCTGTAGCTCGTTTCCCTAACACCAACCAGACCAGGAACTGGTACGAAAACGCTCAAAAATTACTGAGATGAGGAAAAACGCGCTTATCACATGTGTTTCAGCTTCCAGAACTACACCGATTACTTCAAGTGCATCGCGGCCAAGGGTGACGATTTTGCGCCATGCAAGCAGTTCAAAAAGGCGTACAACTCGCTCTGCCCCAGTGCGTTTGCCTATTGATGATAGCTTTTGTTCCAATGACTGACTGTTCTCCTTTTCTTTAGATGAATGGGTATGCCGCCGTGTTTTATCTTCATGCCCACTTATTACTGACCCAAGTCTAGATCTCCAAGTTCGATGAACAACGCGAGAACGGCACATTCCCCGCTTCTCTGGAGCCCTGATTATACCCACTCAGCTAGAGTTGGAATAGATGGTGGTACTTTATGCATCACGTGGGAGAGCTATTATGATAGATTCAGAAATGAGAAATAACATATTCTGTATTCTTTACTCTGACCATGAGTCCTTATCCTGCAAATTCAGAAATGTGCCGCCCTATCTCGCTAGGGAAAATCGCCGAAAACATGCTGTTTTCATAAACAATTTAGCTCCGCCCGTGCCCACCACACACCGCTACATTCTTCTTGTCCACTTCCGTTTACCATGGATTACAGTTCTGAGCCCCAGCATTCTACCCTTCTCAATATCCAAGAAACGCAGCCTTTCAATGCCGAGCCGTCTGCTGCTGCTCTCGTAGAATTCCCAATTACGCCTGAAGACCTCGTATATTGTCGAAACCACGGTCCTGTGCGTGAGTTTGACGAGAATGCCTATTCAATCATTATCAAGGGAGGCAACAAAGGAGAAGCCATGTTCTCCTTAGCTGAACTTAAGGCGCTCTCCAAAGCCACCGTCGTCGCAGCTCTCCAGGTAAGTATGCTGGTAGACATCTACATACCCCTATCTAAAATCCATGCCTAGTGCGCAGGCATCAGGCGCAAGGAAATGGGAGCAATTAGGCCAGTGCATGGCGTTCCTTGGTCCGACGGTGTCATTGCCAACTGCAAATGGGGAGGCGTCCTGCTTCCCGACCTCCTCCAGCTGGTAGGCATCGACACGCAGAATCCTAATGTGCACATCTGCTTCGAATCCCATGCTACGCTTTGCCAGGACGACACGTCCTACGGAGCATCTATCCCGCTAGCAAAGGCCATGGAGAACGATGTTCTACTCGCATACGAGGTATGTGCATATGGACAACAGTTGTATACGCCGCACAAAGGCCTTACAAGTGTCCAATCTGTAGATGAACGACGACCCTCTGACTGCCGATCACGGAGGCCCACTGCGAGTGGTTGTCCCCGGTTACCTTGGTGCACGATGGGTGAAATGGGTAGATACAATTGTCATCTCTTCTGAAGAATCCCCAAATTTCTATCAACAACGGGACTACAAAATACTTCCCCCATCTGTAGGTTTCTCCTTGCAAAATCTCGAACAATTGGTTGAATAACACATGTTTTTCAAGGTGCAAACAAAGGAAATGGCAAAGCCCATGTGGGATAAGTATCCGTCTATGACTGCCTTGCCTCTGAATTCTGTGGTGGCTACCGTCGGCTGTGAAGACGACGAAAAGCTATTTGTCAAAGGCTACGCTATCTCAGGTGCGACAGGACAAGTACACGCCGTTGAGATATCTGTAGACCATGGCAAAACTTGGCACCAAGCTCGCATAACTTACCAGGAAGGTAAATGGAGCTGGACGCTCTGGGAGGTTGAAATTGCATGCAAAGAGGCGGAAGGAAAGGTATACAGCCGCGCCATAGACACTGAAGGCAATATTCAGCCCGAGGAAGGTATTTGGAATCTGCGAGGAGTAGCATACAACGGGTGGGGAGTTGGGCAATGGAGTCGGCTCGATTAGGAAATGCCGAGTGGACGCGTCGTGTCCCATGTTTAGAATCAATATTAGAGCTTGACAATACACTCTCACCATCTACATAGTATCTATCTCGAACCATGCTCGGAAGACTCGTTCACTATACAGTCGATGCTGTACTTCTATCTACCGTTGTAGCGGGTGTGCGCCGCTCAAGCGGTCTCTCGTCAGTATCATGAATATCATCATAAAGACACGTCGAACCTCATCCATATGTCACTAGCCCCGACGCATCTGCGATTCCAGATCCCACTGTCCGTTCAGTAGCGGAAAAGTTTTTGGGTGTCGGAGAGACAGTGTTCGACGTGATACAAGCCACAGCTGTAAACAGTTCTTACTTCAAGAAGTCGAGTTCCAGTTAGAGGAACAACACGGGATTGGTCAATATGTATGATTATTCCCTTACCACTCGATTTCAGTTTCGTCGCTGACTACATTCTTTTCAGAAAGACCTAATGATATATTATTTATCAGACGATACTCTTATGAAGTGTTACACCAGTTGTCCTCTTGATTTAGGACACCGAGCTCCTATCTGAGACATCGTTGCTCGCCTTTGCCGCAGTGGGTTGTCACTGTTGACCTTTTTGGGTTCATATGGATCTGTACAACAGAATTACCACACATCCCTCGAATGCCCCTTCTATTGTTTTATCTGGCTTGTGAATGAGCGCGGACATAAGCTTCAAACTCCTCGACGGAGGTCCGAATCCGAGTGAGGAAGTCATACACACCCACGTCAGTCTCCGAATGAACCTGGCCTTCAGATTATTGAAAGTTAAGCATCAAGAGAATTATATCACTATCAAATTTAAGCACGTCCGAAACAAATGTTTTTGCACAATGTCAAATCTAATCATTATGATACACTATAATACATGACAAAGGTATGCGAGAGAACGAGGGTTATGGGAGGACTGAGCTGGATGGAATTGACCGTATGGCTGATGAGTTTTTGGCGGTATTCCGCAGAATCTTGCTCCTTAGCAAACTAAGCGCATCCGAGCCAGAGCCAGAACCAGAACCAGAACCAGATGCTGGAATTTTCAAGCTTTTGGCCAGCGACCGCGAGCTGGAGCCAGACGACGAAAGTGAAGTAATATCGAGCGTCGTCTTCCTCCTTTTCGCCTCTCTCTCATCATGGTCTTGTTTCGCCTTCAACCACTCCGATTTGGCAGCTTCTACCGCCTTATCGTCGTCCTCCAACAGACTCATTGTGGCAGGCAACCCGTACCTCTCTTTGATATTATCATCCACTTGCTTCTTTTTCAATTCAATTTTCTTATTCTCGCGGAATCGCTTCCTGACTTTCAACGAAAGCGAGTATGGATCAGAGTTGTAGTGCTCCGAAACGTTCTGTAGGGACTCGATGCGGGGTTTTTGCACCTTTTCCATGTGCGTTTTGGCATCTGTGATCTTTTCAAGAGCAGCAAGAGGGTCCACGGGTGCCCCTTCTTTCTCAGTATCTAGAAACTAGTGAACCCGAATCCCAGAATGATAAAATTATCAAGGTTTGACGAACCGTGTACCGCAAACCCTCCATTCTCTTCAGGGTTCCAATCCTCGTCCTTTTGCCTTGCTCCGGACGTCACAACATAGCGCGTGTTCTATTCCAAACAAAATAGTATAGTGTCAGCGATGAAGATGACTAGAATCCTGGTAGACACTCGCCTTCGGGTCTGTCTGTATCTCAAACCACCCATCGCACAAATGACATTTGCACCGGAACGAGTAAATAGGTGTCGAGTAGTACGCCCCAATCTTCTTCTTCTCCGCATTGTAGCGCACACCCATTCCAATATGGTTGTTACATGTGCCACTAGCAATCAAGAAACGTTGATTCCACATGGACAGTTGAGGATGTGAACGAGTTACTCACCACCAGATGTTGAATGGCAACTCGAATCGGGTTATTAGAATCCCTTGATCTAGTTTCCGAGCACGGTCTCCTAGCGCATGCTTTCCTGTACGACCACGGAGAACTCGACATTAGCCGAGTACCTTCAGCTCTGGCGCATGAACTTGCGTTACCTCGAACTTTGTTCAGACTTCCTTGTGAAGGATCATAGTCGGGCGGATAGTATCTAGCGAGCACAATTATCAGTAGATTAATTCTGGCATAATTCCAAATTCTTACTTATTGAATCCTTGCATCGCGGATGACGGAGGTGTTGGAGGCTCGAGTCAAAGTTTCTAAACGCGTTTAATGCCTTGCCCAAAGCAGCGTCATCCCAGAAGACCTTAACAAACACATGTCAACTTTCCACGCAGAACTTGGCTTGGGCTGATTTCATCCACAAGTAATCCATTGAAGTAGACCACAAATAAATAACAGATATACTTGGTACAACTCGCGTTATGAGTACGTATGTAGATAATTAGTCAAAAACATGTGCTAAGGTCTATGACGGATTAGTTGCCGAATATATGATAGGCTGTGAGTGGTATATACAAGTCCAAAGATATGTAGTAGTAACTGTACGACAAGACAATGGAAGACAAAAACAGAGAAACAACCCAGGACAGCAGAGGTATTAGACATAGAGAGCGTAGCTCCCAATCACCGGTCTGTGGTCGCTTCGCCCTTCCAGACGGCGCATCCCCCGATCATCGAGGGTATCATATGTCAAGCACACAACGTCACCTTTGCGCGGCAGAGGAGCAGAAGGTGGCAAATTAGGGGAAGCCTCAGGCGCTTGAGCACCTTGATTGGCATGAGTAGGAGATAAGAAAGAGGGTAGGAAACGCCATATTGAAGGAGTGGCAGAGTGCGGGCGGTCAGCAGATGAAGGACTCTCTAGTCCGTCAAGTGTGTTGAATCGCCGCGATGGATGTTCATAAGCAGGCGCAGTGGGAGGAGGGGATGCCGCTGTGTTGGCTCGACGTGGTTTTGATTCGGCATGGACATGTATGCCTGTCGTTGTCCATCAATAAAGTAGAAAGAGCAATACGTGTGAAACATCTCTTACCAGTAGGCGAACGCAAGTCGATCGGTGGTATAGGAGAACCAAACCGTACACGCGATATCGCTGGAGAGATGATTGCATCAGTAGGGGTCTTTCCCGCATCTCCAGAGAAGAGCCCAGTGCCTTGCGGTGTATTAGAGTCCCATGCTGTACGAGCAGAAGGTGGCCGAAAAGCATTAGCAAGAAAGTGACCGACGCGACTACGAGAACGTTGAGCCGATTCCGGGGAATAAATGTCCTCCGAAACAGGATCGGGCTGAACAGTTGTCTTCCAAAGAATGCGATCACACCTTTTGGAATATGAGCATGAATACGAAAGTTCATGAAACAATTACATACCAGCTTGGAACACGTTTTTTGTGGGAAGAGTCATACACACCCTTTTCCTCCACACCCGCATCGTCGGTGGGGGTAACCTGAGACCCAGAGGAGTTGACGAGGATCATTGGTGGCGGCCGTAGGAAACGACGTTTGCCGGCCTCCGGAGTAGTGACTCGTAAGGGTGACTGTGGCACCGAACGAGTGGCAGTGGTAGGTGTCGGAGGAAGAACATGCCGGTCAGAATTCCTGGACTTCGACAATTTACCAGGAAAGGCCGTTAAAGAGGGTGATAATATAGAGAGCCATTTAACTTTTGCTTTAGTTAGTTTAGGAGAAGCGACAGATTCCTTCTCGCTCGGGACAGATGTGGGGGAAGATGCTGAGGTGTAGAAATAAGCCTCATCCTCTTGCCCGTTTTCGGTCGCCGGTCGAGAGACAGTTGAAGTTACAGCAGAGGATGCAAGAGATGCGCCTTCTACGTCTTCATCTTCTGTTTCCTCCGTTTCGCGTTCATCAACCTCTGCAACATGCCCTGACCGCTCTCCGAGGAGGGAGAGTTTAGAACGAGAGCTCGTCTTTGAACGTTTGAGGGTACGCAAGACGTCATATTTGAAAGTTGGAGGAAAGTTGATTGGAGCTTCAGAGAACCCCTTGAAATAATCTCCTTTCTTCATTAGAGCGTGGAGCTGATCGAATTCGAATGCTTGCTTATATTCTGAAACATATATTTAATAGAATAAAACAATGTCAAGTAAACTGCAATACCTTGCCGAGAAATAAGCCAGTCAGCATGAAGGCGTGAAATATCCAGTCTAAAGTTGAGGTCTCCACAAAGGAATGTAAAATCAAAGCGGTCCGTTAAATCTGTCGGGATTGTAAGTATTCAAGATAATTACTATTCCGCAGGATACAGCCTACCTTCAGCAACGGTGCGGTGATCATCAGCAGATAGAAAGTCTTCCACAGACAATTCGGCCTGTGCATGTAAAACGTGTCATAATCCAAAGCAGTATACATAAATTGGGAAAGTACCTTGATCTTGGAAAGATTTGCTAGGCGATGATGACTTCTTCCCTCATGTGCTGTTATTGACAGCTCGAAGATAGTTCGATAGGTACGGAATTTTAGTGGACTTACCAGCTAGATGTGCATTCAAAAACAAAAAAGTGGTCCCGTCAATATTGAGACTGATCCCAACACCTCCCTTATTGCCCACTCGTCCGCCAATCAGACCAGCTGTAACGGCAGATTTAGACATGCCTACAAAACATTTCAGCACAGTATTTCACCATATAATACCGCCAGACGAACCTCGAACGAAAGGTTTGAGATCACGGTAAATGTATACAGCCATATAGATCCCCATAAGACGTTCCTTGATGAGCAGCTGGTACGGTCCTTTCCGCGTTTCCTTTGACGACTTTTGTCTCATGAGCGGTCGGGGAAATCCAACATCTGAAGTTGAAGGAGAACCGGTGCGACTCGTCACTCCACCGCAGTGACACAGGTAATCCTCAACCATCGAGGTCCATCCAACAGGCGGGTATTCAGCGTCTTCGTCCAGTTTAGGATCATCATTCCGTTCCTTTTCCCTTGGCCGTTCAGTCTCCCTGTCGAACTCTTTTGATTTGTCTCTATCTTTGTCCAAGATCTTGAAACTAGCAGCAAGTCCCATAGGTATGCCTGTTGGAGAATAAACGCGTCATGAATATAACAATGAGGTGCTATAAATATAAGATTGACCCACCCGATGGCGTAGGACATTCTTGGCCAGCACTAATGATCAGTTCGCAACAGCCCACAAAACCGAAACTACAAGAACGGGGGGGACGCACACAACGACCAGATGGTATGGATGATTCGCATCGTTAGGGAGTTGGGGAAACGTGCCAGATTTCGTAGCTGCAGTGTTGTACAGAGGCACCTTGCCAAACAACTCTTCTAGTTCTCCCTTTGCAAAGAAAAAATGGACAGAGTTGTTGGAGGAAGACTTCTTTGCCGAACGAGACGACGCACCTTTGGGAGAGAGTCATGCATATTCCATGTCAGTATTCTAACTTTGAAGCACTTGGGGTCGTAGTGATGTGGTGTATATCGCAATGCAGCGTCTCCAGGACGCGCAAATGTAGTCGAAGGGACGGCGGATCTGGGCGCGGGGGGTATTTCATGTGGGCGAATCGATGGAGAGTGGAGTTGACCTTGATAATATTTTAAATAAGCGCTAGGCATACCAAGCGAATCGCAGGCAGGCAATCACCATGCTGTTGCTTGATCAACCCTGGCTGCAAGTGTGGGGGATTAGTTGTATTGGACATAGCTGTAGTGTGTGTTATGAGATAGGGTGTGTTATGGTCGGGACATAGAGCAGCATGAGTTGGACATGAGCCTTGCAAGTGACAATTCGTGTTCAAACTAATTTCGCCCGACTGACGCCAATACATCCGTTACGTAATCCACTTTTCACAAACACATTCATTGTTGACACAAGAAAAGCGATAGCAGTAAAACAACAGTAACGATACACACACACAGACACACACAGTAGTAACCGGGTCAGAGGAGAGAGTAGTAGTAACAACATCAATATATGAAGATGGAGCAAGGGGAGAGAGACGGTCAGGAACAAAACATTGTGTTGATTCCAGGGGAGAAAAAGGCCGTTGAATAAGATAAACCACAGATAAAAGGGAAGATTAGGGTGCATCAGGGAATGTAGAGAAGAAGAAAAAGAAAACTAAACGGAGGAAAAGGAAACAAAAGAAACGAGAGAGAGAGAGAGAGACTGCAGATAAATAGGTCAAATGCAATTACGGATTATATATCGCCCAGGGTTGTTCTGAGGTAGGCATCGGGCTTTCCCATTTCCATTCGTTCGGCTGGTAATACGCGCCCTCCCCTCCGTCTATATCCTTCCATAGACCTAATCGCGTAGGATCCGAGGGAGGCTCTTCCTTTTTGACCTCGCTAGAGGTTGATGAGAAAATATGGTTCACATCTGCCTCGTGGTTGGACTCTGGGCTAGGGTTTGTCGAGGACGACGATACCAAGTCGGGAGTCAACGCCTTCACATCATCATCCGCGCCAAAGGAGAAATCAAAGAATTCCTCAAAGTCAGCTGGCACAGGTTCCTCCGAAGGGACTTGCCCGTAGCCTTTCAGAATCATATCCAAGGTATCTGAAATATCCGTCGTCAACTCGGTCTGACTTTGACTCTTGATAAAGTCTGCCATCTGTTCAAAGAACGCGGTAGCTTCTTCTTCAGTCTTGATGTTTTCGACCGCCTCCTTCTCTTTCAACATCTCCTCACTTGGCTGCTGCTCCCACTCTGTCTTGGCGCGTTTTGGTGGAGAAGGCTCATCTACAACAACAGAAGAAGACGAAGGTAGCCCATTATCCCCCGTGGCAAATTCATCTTCTTCGCGAGCACGTTTGACATTGCCACTGCTTGTCGATGCCACAGGTTGAGACGACTCAGTCGTTGACAGAGGGACAACAGGTGGCACTCCCTGCGCCTTTGATGTTTTCCGCTTGGGTTGAGGTGGCGCTTTAGATTTCTGAGGCGCCGCACGTGTTTTAGGAGATTTCCCAGCTGGGGGAGACGAAGCGACTGCAGTCGGCGTTTGCGCGCTCGAAACCGGAGTTGAGACGGTTGGTACGGGAGCGGGAGAAGGCGTCGAAGCAGCAGCCACACCAGGTGCTTGTGGTGGTTTGGGTACCCTCTTGGCCGGGGGTTGTTGGAGGATAGGGGGAGGGCGAAGGGCAGAGGTCATCTGCTGTGGTGACGGGCCGAGATTGGGAGGTTGCTGAGGTATAGGCATGCGGTTCTGCATCTCGGGTGTACCCATCATGTTCTGCTGGGGGATGGCAGGATTCAACATGGGAGGCTGTTGAGAAATTTGCTGCTGCTGCTGTTGCTGTTGCTGTTGTGCTTGAGCTTGAGCTTGAGCCTGCTGCTGCTGTTGTTGTTGTTGTTGCAATTGTTGCAAGTGCATTTGCATATGTGGATTAGAGTTTGGCAAACGCTGCCGGATGTTGTTGAACCAATTGGCAATAATATCACAAATGCGTTGCAACTCTTGAGACATGTTGCGCAGAGTGTCAAAAGTGACGATAAAGCGAGGGTTGGAAGTCGATAACATGGACCGTTGTTGTTGAACAATAGCGACCTTTTTTTATGTTATTCAAAAGGTTGAAAGAAAGATAGCAATATACAACTTACAATGGACACCAACTTCTTGATAAGTTCATCGTTCTTTATCAAAGTTACAATCATTTGGATTTTCTGTTCTGCATCCTGGCACTGGCGGAACATGGTCTCTAAAAGTTCATTAAACTCGTGACGCTGTTCCCCAGGATTGTCTAAAGTGGGCAGTTTAGGGATATCTGCAAAAGAAAAATAATAAGCAATGACATTAACAAAGAAAAAAAATAAAAAGATTTACGCATTGTAAGATAATCATTCTTCATCCTCTGGTAAATATTATCAGGTCCAATGCGATTGGGACCAGGCACTCGCGACTGATTCAACCCTTGAGCCTGCGCACCGGCATTCAACAACTGCTGTTGCATCTGTTGCTGTTGCATCTGCTGTTGCTGTTGTTGCTGATGTTGTTGCTGCTGTTGCTGTTGCGCGAGTTGCTGCTGCTGCAAGAAATGCTGTTGGCGGGCGGCAGCCGCCATCGCCGGATTAAGCGAAGCACCGAGCATCTGTCCTCCAGGAGCTCCAGGGTTCTGCCCAAACGACGGCGACTGACCAATACCCGGCGCGCGTGGGATCTGCTGCGCACCGTTCTGGTCTGGCACCTGTGGTGGCATACCCCCGGGCGCATGGAGAGCCTGGTTGACATTGCGTAGCCGCGCTTGGAACGACTTTTGCTCCTGGGCCGCGCGTTGCAGATGCGCACGGTTAGTTTCCACAAACTGGATCGTCTTCTCATCGATGCCTTGCGCGTGCAGGTCTGCAACGGATACGTGTGCCATCTGGATCATGTTTTGCATCTGCTGCGGGCCCAGGCGCGCCAACATCTGACTCTGGAAGTTGTTCGAGGACATCATCTGTATCTTTTTGGAGGTTTCAAACGCCTGTGTAGTGTACCATTGCTCGAACGCGGTCAGATATTCTTTGTAGACATGAGCTAGCTGTTGCGCGATGGCCGGGCCTGATTTGGCCGGTTCTGCTTCAGTGCCAGGGAATTGCACAAACCCAAGCCGAGCACCAATAACGCTCCACCAGTTGTCCTTCTGGTCAACCTTGATTGCGAATTAGATAAAGGAGATACTCCTGCACCAAGAATACACACCTTATTAACTCCGCCCTCTTTAATCACCTCTACATGCAGGCGATATAAATCGAGTGGGCGATTGTCAACTACAAGTAACCTCGGCTCAATCTTGATATTGCGCTTTGCACAAAACGCCTTGTACGCCGCGTCAAACCGAGGCTTGTCGAACGGCATGAGAGTTCCCATATTGGAAGGAACCACACCCATAACATTTGGCTGAGACGGTCCCGCTACGGGCGGTTGGGCACTTGACGGCATGGCAAACTGGCCAACACCACCGACGCTTATCGCCGGCTGCAGCGGATTGAAAGGGCTTCCGGCCTGTTGTGGCCCCGGCTGTCCAGGATGCTGTGGGGTCGGACCAGACCGAGGCGGCACAAAACCCGGGTTGCCCCCCTGTGGTTGCTGTTGCGGAAGAGATGGCGTTGGCTGCATCGCTCCCGCCTGAAGTTGTTGCTGGTTCAACGGGTTGCGGACCATCGGAGGGCCATCAAATGATGGCGTCGGGTTGTGATGCGGGCCCATCCAAGACTGCTGGCCTGGGGCAGGACCACCAGCGCTGGGGTTCGCATTGGCGTTCACCTGCGACATCTGAGCTTGTTTGTTCCTGTAGAAGGAGGGAGGGAAAAAGTCAAATCAAAACCAGAACGAATGAAAAATATAGCGACTGACTGCAGTTGCATCTGCGTGTATCCATTGATCATTCGCGCAAGGATTTCTTTCCTCTTTACCAGGTCGTTTGTAAACTCCCTATGTTTTGTTGCGATTGCCAACTCTTGAGGGGTGCCCCGGACAGCGTTCAGCTGCTGAGTGGCATTTTGAAGCACAAGTTCCATTTGTGCGATCGCGTTGCGGGCTTGAGTGATGCGATTACCAGCTTCAGCGAGACCAATCCGATTAGGCATATTAGCGGGGTTCATCATCGGCCCCGGCTGCGGTTGCACGCCGGTAGGGGGCTGGGGCATGTTAGCGGGATGAGGCGATGGACGGCGGAGCGCCTCGTTGCTCATCCCAGGCGACGAAAATATATCACCTGAAGATGAATGGTTCATCCCATTAGCAAACTGTTGTTGTTGTTGATGTTGCGCTTGTTGCGCTTGTTGTTGCTGTTGTTGCTGTTGCTGTTGTTGCTGGGCATGCTGAGCCTGTTGTTGAGCCTGTTGTTGAGCCTGTTGCTGCACTGCTTGCTGCTGCTCACGCAGCTGGTTGAGGTGCTGTTGTTGCTGCAGCTGTTGCTGGGTAATCTTGACCGGACCGTTCTGAGGCTGCTGGTTCTGTGCCATGTTGATCAGCTCAAGCTGGCGGCTGACGCTGGGATTTTGAAAAGGCATGCGAGGTTGATTGGCGTTTCCCGAAGACATTGCGCCCATATTCGGAAAGCCAGCCTGGACATGATTGGGTTGAGGGTGGACGGAGGAGGCATCGTGGAAGGAAGGTTGGTTGGCGGCGGATCCACCGAGAACAGCGCCTGCTGGATTCATCTGTGGCATCCCGAATTGCTGTTGCTGCTGCTGCTGGTATTGCTGTTGCTGTTGTGCTCGGGCAGCATGATTCTGCTGAGAGATGGACTGGGAGCGTTTCATAATCTCGGCGAACTATGGGACGAGCAAAGAGATAAAAAGATAGGAGGAACGATCCCGGGTAAGAAAAGGGGAGAGAGAGAGAGAGAAAGAAAAAGAGTACGAACCTGGGGAGAGTTGATGTCGGGGGGCGCACCTGAGGTCCTGTTGTTGAATTGCTGGTTCATCTGCTGGATCTGCTGCCAGACACGGGTCTGGTCCATGATAGACTGGGGGCCACCTTGAGAGTTGTCCTGCATTTGCTGTTGGGCCTGGTGTTGGATCTGCTGTTGCTGCTGTTGCTGCTGCTGTTGGGCCTGTTGCTGCTGTTGTTGGGCCTGTTGCTGCTGCTGCTGCTGCTGGAGGAGGTTGCCGTTAAACATGGGATACTGGGGCAGACGATCTGCCATGGCGTGGCCTCCAACTCGTAGCGCACTGGATGTAGCGGGAGAGGGCTGAGGGAGAGCGGAGATGTGGTGGTGGTGGGAAGGCAAGACTCGCAGGGCTGTGGCTGACAAGTCGGCATGTTTGCGGGAGTTGACACCACAAAAATGTTTATTTCTATCCGTCCTCACGATTATAATATTACAATCTACTGCTACTACTGCTCGCATTATTATCTTTTACGACTATGATATTCGGGCCAGCCTCGAGAATCAGATCAGAGTCCGAGTCTGAATCAGACGAGTCGCTACTATGCTTATTTACGGACGCTATGGCCTCTGGGATCAGGTGAGATGTTTCCGCCTCAGATTCTTCTTGTTCATCCTGCTCCTCTTCGACTACGCTCTCTACCTCGCGGCGGAACCAGTAACGCAGGCCGACGGGAATCATCACTCCGACGACGACGGCTGCGAGACCTAGGAAATTGCGCAGGCTGATAAGATGAAAGTCATCTGCGCTCGTCATCTCGTCGAGTCCACTGCCGATGGTTGTGTGTATGACAGAGACACCGAGGATTCCTAGCGCAGTAGAAAACCAAAAGGGCAACAGGCCTATACCGACGTGTGGACAGACTACATTGACGACCCAATGCGGGGGCAGAGGGGCTATACGAAGGACGATCAAAAATGAAATCATGTTTTCCTTGTTTTCGCGAATCTTGTGTGCCCACTTGTCTAGGACAGCTTTCCATTTAGGCAAAGTAAGGAGAGCGGGGCCTAGGGCAGCGGAGATGAGGTAACAGAGCGTAGCTCCTGTTGCAACACAACAACACGCGAGTGGCAATGCACGGGGGACACCCCATACAGCACCTCCTAGGATGGACATGTACATGGAACCTGGAAGCGAAAAGGCCTGTAGACTAGAACAGAGACATGAAATATGACAAGACATGGACGGTAGAGAAAGACATACAAGAGATATGTAACGACATAGCAGATGAATATGCGGTATGGAAAGATGTCTCTGTACTTTTTGAGGAGACCATTCAGCTGCTGGAGCTGGACAAAGGACTTTGGTATGCGCAGCAGAGGGCGGTCGGCCCTGAGTAGCAAGACTGATGTCAGTGGGATGGCAAGAAAGAAAGAGAAAGCAGCCTACTCTTCGAGGGTGGGTAGAGCAAGCCAAAGGGTGCCGCCGAGGACGAGAGAGCTGAGAGCAAAGATGAGGCCCATCTTGAGGGTGGCATTAAAGATGATCTTTGCGGAGGAGGGAGGCGCTGGAGAACGGGGAAAAGTAGCGCCATAGGAGGGAGTTGCGGGGGAAAGAAGAGGGTTTCTGTCGTCGTCGTCGTCTGGATAGGTGTCGAGGGTGTAGAGGGAGGCGTTGCCGGGGGCAGGCGGGGCGATGGGCGGGGGTCTGTTCAGGATCATTATTGGAAAACAGAGACAGCGGCCGGGCTGAGAGGAGGGATAAGCAAATAAATAAATAATTATTATTAATTAATTTTCGGGGCAAAATACAGACAAACGGCCGGGCGTTGCTCGTCGTCTGCGACGAGCAGAGAGTTGACCATGCTGCCCACCCCAGCCAGCCCGCTCCCTCCACCCTCGTCCCTCCAGTCCGTTCTACAGATGGATCCCAACCAGCATCTCCAGCTCCAGCAGCAGCAGCAGCAGCAACAACAACAGCAACAGCAACAACAAGGCAGCCAGCAGACCGCCCCGGCCGCAGCGTCTAAGCGCAGAAAGAGAGCAGAGGGCGGGGAGGACGAGGCGGCGGCAGCAGCAGCAGCAGCGTCTGAACCGCGGCGACTGCGACGGTCGCACGAAGCATGCGCAAGATGCAGGAGCAAGAAAATAAAGGCAAGTCCCGACGGCAATTTCCAGAGAGAAAGAGTGTCGCTGATCGCTGTCTAGTGCGACTCGAAGCACCCCCGCTGCACCGCCTGCGCGACGGCGGGCACGCCCTGCAACCAGGAGGACCGCCATCGCCGCACACTCACTCCCAGGGGTTACACTGAGCGCCTCGAGCTCCAGCTCGCACAGTGCGATGCCCTCCTCAAGCGCCAGTTCCCGGGCTTCTCTCTCGACTCCCTCGACGAGCTCATCGCTCGCGAGGGCATCGAGATACCAGGCATACCCCCGCCCCCGAGCCCCAGTTTCCAGCTCGATCCCGCCATCCGTTCCTTCCGCCCCCACGACCACCCCCCGCCCCAGCCAAACCCAAAGGCATACCAGCAGCCCATCTTCGCCCCCATCATGCACCCCTCCTACGGCCCACACCCCATCATGGGCCCCTATGGACCAGCCCCTCCGTACCACCACCAGCTCATCCAGGGCCCCCCGCCCGCCCCGTACAACCCACATATCCACCCCGCATTCCAGCCGTATCCACAGGGCCCGCCCCCGCCTATGCATCAGCACCCTCCTCCCCCAGACCCAGTCCATCCGCACCCACACCAACCACTTTCTCCTGTCATGCGCGCTACCAGGGGCACAGATCCAAACGGCCACGACATGTCCAGCGCAAGGGCACTTGCTACAAACTTTGGCGTATCTCCCGCCATCACCTCAGGCCTCAAGCTCGATGCTGGCAGCGAGGAGATCCCCGTCGACACAAATGCCTTGCCCAAGCTCGCCCTCCACGGCCCCCGCGAGGCAGAGCACTGGATCTCCGTCTCCGTCCCCAGAGACAAGACCGGCGGTGGTCCCAACGTTCTTTCTCTCTACGGCCCCATCACAAAGTCGCCCCAGGTCGACATCTGGCTCCCCAAGGACCGCGCTTTCGCAAGCCACATCGTCGAAATCTACTTTAAGCATCTCAACATACATCGTCCCGTCTTTGCTCGCAAAGACTTTGAGAAAATTCTCGACGATCTCTACGACGGTGTCACTCCCGTCTATGACCCCGGTCATGTCTGCAGCATTTACCTGATTTTTGCTCTCGGTACACTTTGCGAACTGAATCATCGCGCTGTTGCAAAATCTCCAGAGGCTGACCAGTTCTTGGGCTCTGCCGTCTCCAAGAAGCTCATGCCCCCCAACTGGCCTGAGCACGTTGAATTCTTTGAAAGAGCTCTTGCCACCAAACCCGACCTCTATGTCGCAATTTCTAGCTTGCAGGCACTTATCCTGCTCTACTGGTATCTCTACATCGAGGTGATTACCCTCTTATCCTTCCTGTCTTATTTTTTGCCAACTCCTTTCCTTTTAGCGTCAAGGCCGCACCCTATGGCGTCTTGTCGGAAATCTAGTTAGACTGTCTATCGAGCTCGGTCTCCATCACGATCCGACCATCCAAATGGCAGCTGGCACCAACCAGCACATCTTCACCGAAGAAGAAAGCCAGCTGCGCATCCGCCTATGGTCCATCGTCCTGGCCCAAGACCGGGGGACGTCCATCCTTCTCGGGAGACCCCTCGCTATCGCCCCCTCTGACACCAACACTCCACAGCCCACGCGTGCAAAGAACAAAAACTTTGTCGAGTTTTCAGAGCACTTTGAGCTGTCTCCCGCCGTCGCCGATATCCAGGCTGACATCATCAACTCCATGTATGCCCCCAGCATGCAGTCCGGGGACACCATCATGCGCAACGCCACCAGGATCATCAAGAGCATGGCCGCGTTTAGGAATAATTTGCCAGAGAAATATCAATACTACTTTACTGGTACTGACAACTGGTCGACAGAGAAGAAGGCCAAGCTGGTCCATGATATCAGCGAGGATCTCGGTCTCACCCTGCTCAAGATTGGTATCGCCCGCATCCTGATGCTCCGCGCCTTGTTCAACAGCAATGAACTGTCCTACGATCAAAAGCACAAGGCTCTCGTCGATGGTACGCATGCTTTTTTCATTCACTCTTATCTTGAACCCCTTCTCAATCCCATATTCAGCTATCATTACGTCGCACAACATCATCATCCTCCATAATCAGCTGATCCAATTCCCCAATATCGCCTTCTTCACCTCTCCTATCCCACTGCATATCGCCGCCATGGTCATTCTCTACGGCCACATTTCCGAGGTCCAGTGCCTGCCACCGACGACCGCCGTTAACGATGTCTTCCTCGCGCTTGACATGATCCCCAAGTTCCGGTGGCGCTGGGAGCGCAAAGACGCGAACGGCGGGCATCCACTCATCGCCAAGCTCGTCGAGCACGTCATGAAAGTGAACCTCCACAGCTTCGTCCCCGAGCAGAAGCCACCGTACCTCATCCCCGAGCTCGACTGGGACGAGACAAAGTCGCCCGCGATCAAGTCGCAGCACGGTACACCCACGCTCACGTCCGCCGCGGGCGGGTACGGCGGTGGGCCCGGCGGCGCGCTGTACAAGTCCCCGCATCGCCCGCTGAACGCGCTCACGAACCCGATGCATCGCGCGGGGAGCGGTGGTGGTGGCGGCGGTGGCGGCGGCGGCGGCGACCCCGACGCGACGAAGCTCGTCGAGATGCCGTCGAATTTGTTTTACCCGTTCTTCCCTGAGGCGCAGGTGCCCGTGTCGAACCCGGGAATGAATGTGCCGACCATTTTGAAGTCGGTCGCGGCTGCGCAGGACGGGTACGATGGTGCACAGGGCTACCCCTCTAACCGTAACGCGGCGTCTGCTGAGCAACAGGATATCGACTGGATGTCTCCCATGGTACGTGCGCATGCTCTTGCTGGCTGATTAACTCTTTTTTCTTTCTTGTTCTTTTCGCTGACGAACATGCTTTTTTTATGGTCGTATCTAGCACCCGCCTCGCAGCTATTCGTCTTGAATCTAAAGCTTAGGATCTTGATCATCACACCAGTTTTCGCTCCGTACGCTTGCCTTTTGTAGCTTATCTCGCGTCTTCCTTGCCTTTGTGCCCATATGCCCTCTTTTCCCTTTTTTCTCTTCTCTCGCTTCGATTTCTGGTGCCCCCTATTGCACTATCTGCCCAATTTCTCCTGACGTCATACAGGTCGAACCGAAACCCATCTGCTTCCACTCAACCTTCCTTCCTTCTTTCCCATCCTAACGGTATCTTCAACAATTTCTGATTGTTGTGGATTTTTATAAAACCAAAGAAAAAAGAGGACGTTTACATACATATATACATACAATATTTAGCTAGGCTGGTTTGGGTGGATGGAAGGAGGGAGGGGTTGTATTTCTGTTTGTTTTTCTTTCTTTCTTTCCTCTTTTACTTCTCGCCTTTGACGCCCATATCAACGACTTGTTTCCTTTCTTCTTCACATTATGAAATATGTATCTGTATCAGGATTCCTCTTTTCTTATCCCTGGAAATTTTATCGTTGCTCCCATCCCATAGCCCCTTGCTCGACTTTGCACAGATATACTGATCAAATCAATAAAAACAAAGCTTGCTTATTCTTATAGTTATACCATTGTCCATAACATCCCTCTTGTGGTTTCAAATTTTGAAAAATGAAATTTCCATTTCGCGATAAAAAAAATGAATCAGATAAAAAAAAGACAAAAAGAGAGAGAATAAGATAAACTAGTTCTAAATGAGCAATAAAGTTATACAAAAAGAATTTGTAGTAGGTACAACAGGAGTAAAAGAGGAAAGATATTGTGCGGTTTTGGAATGGATGGGATTGGACAAGGTAGTCAGCCGATTGGTCTGGTGGTGAATCAGACACAGTGTACTCTGAATCTGGGCCAAGCTATCGTCTAGGGTAAATGCATATGGTTGAACGTAAGCGTGATAGGTTGCGATGTGTCTAGGTATGTTAAAAAAATGCGAGTGGGGTGGGGGTGGATGAGCTGGGGATATGAGATGGGATCCAACAGTGATGGTTAGTCAAGTGCGGGTAATCGTTCAGTCCAGCCACGACGCGCGCGGTGGAGGCGCGTCACACATGCATGGTGCCGACAAGGCTGGATGACACATTGACAGTGAAGATGATGATGAGATGATGTGATGTATGGAAAATGCGGGTAAGAGTACATTGGTCGGAGAACATAAGAGCGTCGTGCTGGTGGTTGTGTTGACGACGGCAGAGCATGCGTGATAGAGGACGTGTAGTGTAGAGGGGGCATGAATGAAGGAGAGAGCAAACGACAGCAATGGATAGACTGGATAAACGACCTCGAAAAGAATCATCTCTTGAGAATCTTCTCCATTCTTGCTAGTGCAACGTCGACACCCTTGATGAGCAGTGTCACCTGTCGAGGGAATATTCTCTCCTTCGCCTTTTCATTCCCGTCGTCGTCGTACTCGAACGCCTGTTGGTCTTGCAGTGCCTTCTCCAAAGCTATCGGCAGGCTCAGTGTTATCCTTGTCAGCTGGATAGTCAGCCGCGAGCGACCCATCAGGTCGAAGTATGACAGCTCGCGGAAAGCACTCTGCACTTCAAGTAGTCGGGTCACCTCGGTGTGTAGAGCGTAGATGCATGTCCGGCAAGCTAGACGAATATGCATTTGTGAGATGAGGAAAAGATTGAGATTATGAATCGGCATACTTAGCGCTCGCTCGCGGATGCCTTGTAGTGTAACAAGAACAGAGTTGATACCGTCTTCTCCGAGCTTAATTGACGGGTTGATGTCATTGATTGCCTCTGTAGCATGAGGCATTAACACTTGAAAAAAAACCGTACAAATGTACACACTCAGCAGAGTTCTGATGACCTCGAGGTCGCCATCGAGAAAATCGTTGAAGGCACCTAGCACAACGCTCCGAAAAGTGTCTTCAGCATGGCCCATAGGTCTAGTAGCAAAAACATCGAAATTTGACGAAGGTGATCGGTTGTCATATACACGTTTTAGGGAAGGTTTGCTGAGCACATCATACGCGACCGCGACTTTCTGGAAAGCATGTGTTGCATCTGGATTGTCCGGAAATTTACTAATCCAAATGGAAATTAGGAAAAGCTTGGTTGGTAGATAAACAAATCGATACGTACTCTGGATGGCAAGCTCTACTTCGTGAGAGATAAGCTCTTCGCAGAGTCATTTTGTCCAATGTAGCGGACTTAGGAACACCAAGGATTTCGTAAAGGTCGTCATTTTCGAGTACAGCGCGTACGACGGCGGCACCGCGTCCGTCAGAGTCATGATTGGGATTTGTGGATTGCTCGCGTTTTGAGGATGAGCCAGAGGGCTCTGCTACCCATGTAAGATATTTGCGTTCATAGTTCTCGATATCCTCGTCCTCCTCCTCATCTATGGGGAGATGAAAGTACGTGCTTGCTGCACAGGATGAGTATTGGGTCCATAATATTCACGAAAGAAGGCATACCTGTGGAGAGGGCGTAAGAGAACATGGGAATTGTTGAAGAAAAGAGATAGCATTTGAGTGATGGTCTTGAATTTAAACGACCTTCATGTGATTGTGCTCTACTATGCTGACTAAGCTTTCAACGCGGCCACGAACTTGGTTACTGCCCGGCCCACCTCTCCCCGCGAACCCATTACTGTGAATCGCACTGAATCTCGAATATCATCCCCAGTGTACTCGGTGAGTTCAAATCGACCAAATGCCCAGTTCAGTATATACACTTTTCCATCGTCAAGTCTCACAAAACCTTTGACTCTCCAAACCGTGTCTTTCGGGACTAGTTCGAGTGCTTGTATCAGCTTTGTTTTTTCCATTGTAGTAGTATCAGTCTCCTCAGAAGAAGCATGGCTGTGGTTATGATGGACAATTCCTGCCCGTCCCAGAGTCAAGGTCTCGACTTCATCGTGGTCGACTGGAGCGGACTTGGGGTCGGACAAGAAGTGCTTTGATTGGAGGCCAAAAATCAGGCCCGGGTCGACCCCGTTCCTTGTTTGACATTTGATTTTTGGGGTGGTATCGTTCAGGGTATGCAGATGGTCCATCACGATATCGAGCGAACGTTCTGAAACGTGTTCCCATTTATTCTGAGGATGGGTCGCTTATCAATCAGAATTGAAACCGGGGGCTAGAAGAGAGAGACACACGATGAGTATAATGTCCGAGTAGCTGGCCTGCATCCTTGCAGTGGGCGAGGTGTCTTCGTATCCGACGAAATTCTCAGCGTCGATGACGGTGACGATAGCATCAAGATTGAAGTCGCCCCCCGTGTCGCGTTCTAACTGACGGATCTGGAAGGCCAAGGTGGCTGGAAACGCCGAGCCGCTGCGAATGGGATGCTATGTTGGACAGGAATGCAATCCGACACTAACAAGGCAGCTCACGAGCATTCTATGATAATTCGATCCGGTCGATAATTATCTACGGAGGCGGAACTGCTTTTGAGGCACATCATTAAATAACTCTTGGGAGCCTACATACCACGAATTTCCAAAAGAGCATTTTGCATCTGGCCTACCAGGACACAACACCTGGGCAAGTCAGCGCACGCATTGGCGAATCATATGGCAGACGACGCACATGCATCCATTGAGGATCTCGCTGACGGCTGTGAGGGAAGACTGGTTGGCGAGCTTGCTATCTACCTCCACATCTCCAAACTCATTCTTGAGCAGAACGACTTTGTAGTCCTTGGGGAGCTTTGGAAGGAGAGAGAGGATGACAGAGGTCTTTCCAGCGCCGAGAAAGCCAGTGAAGACGGTGATGGGGATGGAGGGCATACTGTGGGAGTCCGAAAATAGACATTTTTGTCAAATGAAGTGATCGTGTTTATGACGTAAACATAACTTGCCTCCGTTCAACATGGCAGTGGCAAGAATACACGCTGCCCCAATAGCTCGTCTGCACACATCGCTCGCCACCACTGCCTTTCTCTCAGCACTCATACTCGGTTGTGCACTACACTACCGCAAGATTGTCAAGAACAGCGTCGCACAATACCCCGATGAATGGTTTCCTTCCGTTTCAGCGACGTACGCCATTCTCTGCCTTGTGTTCATGCGCCTTTACTCATCACCCCTGCAGTATCGGAGACTGGTATCCAGAGCGAAACATATTCCAGATTCTCATTGCTCTCACCTCAGGTTCTTCATTTACCCCCTGGCTTCAGCTTAGCGCTCTTACCCCATCCCAGGCCCGCGTTTTGCTCTTGTCTTTCTCCAGTACTTTCTCCATCATTCATCCACGTCGTCTCTCCCAACCGTTGTCTTTCTTTCCGGTCTTGTGCGAACCCTCTCCTGCGGAGGTTGGGTCTACATCACCTCCAGCGACGACCATGATGTACACGACTTTATGATGATCCTCTACATGGTCTGCAACATACCCTGGATGCTCCTAGGCATCGCGTGCACCCCCCCTGCTAGAACCTCCGTGCGTCGAAAGAGGTGCGCGAGCTTATACCCCACAGTAACAATATGATTGATCACATCCGTTCAACGTCATTCCAGGATGCTGATTGCCGGCGCGTATGTTACACACGTGCTATTCTGCAGATTTCTCCTATTAACGCGTCATGCTCCTAGGTTTTTTGCCACCATCGGCCCCCTGGTCTATTTCTTCATACAGCACAAAGTCCACCGTATACCTGGAGGTAGATAAGGGCGCTTCTACCCTTCAAGCTGACTTATATCCTATTTTTAGCCTATACCCGCTACGCCTTTTTCGAATGGGGACTCATCTTCTTTGACGTCTTGTATGATTCAGTTGCAGAGCAAGAATTTAGAGAAGCGGATTTGCACGCAAGTTGTCTCTTGGTCATTTATAATCAGTACTAAATCTTATGTCTAGATATCCCTGACTAGCCACCTTGACGCAAGCTCCAAACTGACTCCTGTCAAGCCAGGGCAAGTACCCTTTCCATATTTTCTACGGCCGCTAACCTTCCATATCAGTCTTCAAGAACAAATTTCTACGGCAATTGAGATACTTCAAGTACAAGGGGATGTCAAAAACAGAAGTTCTTTCAAATCACAGACTCTCGCGGGATCACATATTGACAAACCTCTGGCAAATGCTGTAGAAAGTGCACTGGCACCAGCACACACCACTCACGCCACCTCACAAAACGCGTCCAGAATACCTGCATCTTGGCGTAATGTCCTCACTTTTCTGTCTGACGTCTATCTTTGTAGGCATCTCGTATTAATATCATGTCTCCAACTACTAATGACTGGCTTCTTAGCTTATGTTTTTTGGACGCTCTTCACTTCCCTCATACCCACACTGTTCTACTTCTCCGTTTGGAAGCTTGGTATTGCAGGACATGAGCTTGCGCTTCTCTCCGTACTTTCTCCCCTCCTCCTGTCTCTGTCTTCACCTTATGACTACATTTTCACTACTCCTGGCACAAGTCAGACTAATTTGGTGCCGTCCGTTCTAGCATATGCTAGAAGTCGAAAAGGGCAGGGCACTCTGCAGTTGATATCACTCATTGGCGTTGTTGCCTACCTTGTGCCGAGTCCCGGTGGAAGACTAGGACTTGTCGCCGTCGCAAATATTGTTGCCGTCATGCGGCAAGTGGTCGCTTGGTCTGGTATAGTTGACGGCGAAACTGATGTACCCTACCAAGCAATCGGTGGGTCCCCAATACTAAAATGGTTGCATGAGTGTTGCTAACCTGACCTATTAATTAAGTCACTGGACTTGGTATCCTCACTTCTTCGTTATTGAAGCAAGCTAACAGAGCGAATAATCCATGTAAGATGTTTTCTGAATTAATCTTTCGAAAGGGACGTTGACTTGATCCAAATTTTTAGTGTGGCCATTCATCAACCACAAGGCCGGAGGATACAACAAGACGGGCCTAGTTTTAGCCCTTCTCGCGATATATGAATATAGCGCGCGCCCAGTCTTCTCCACTCCCAAAACTACGAAGAAAAGCACAGCGCAGGTCAAACCAGAACCGTTTCAAAGTGCATGGCGTGGAGCCCTACCTTTAGGCTCTCTCCTGTTCTGCATACACAATTTACTCTCTGAACCAAGCACCCTGATCGCATGGTCATGGACAGGATATGAGAACCGACTTCCACGCGGGCCTGTACCTCACATCCATGGATCTTTAACCGTTCTTGCCATGGCGCTCGGCCTTCTACTCGCGTGCATATCCTCCAAGAATAATAAACTAGGCAGTGTGCTGACAAGCCCCGCTTGGTTCCTCTTTGGCACGGGTAGCTCCTATGTGATGTACGCGTACAGAAACTGGATGGGCTACGTAGGGGGACTTGGAGTGGCTGCTTTTTTGATGTCTCTGCTCCCTGGGGTATTCCATACGGCCGCTTACTCGGCTGGTGATGTAGGGGGGAGTGGTCGGAATATCTCAAAAACATATTCCATGGCCCTGGCTGTTTATTGTGTTTTGAACTTGGCGAGCATCTTTACAGTTGCATACGCATTTGTGCCTGGTGGTATATACCTGCGTGAGAGAACGGACTTGTGAGTCTATTTTATTTACACTTTCTTTCCCTACTCACACAACTTCCTTTTTCAAAAAAAGAGTGACAACCATACAGATAGCATGCTTCCTCCCTGCCTTCCGATGGTCCACTTCCAAGTCATCTGGCCATGCCATTAGCACATCATCTCAAACAAGATACGCAACCAAGGATAAGTACAAACCTCACATACTGATCACGCTCTTCATCCTATCCTCCCTCTCACTTCTAACGACTCTGCACCGTGTTCCCCGCACAATCCCCGTACCTTATAAATCCGGAACGAGAATCTTTAACACGGGCATCTGGACAGTACATTTTGGGATTGACAATGAAGGCCATGACAGCCAGCGTGGAATACTGAACTTGATCAAGGATATGGAGCTGGATATTGTGGGACTTTTGGAGACGGATTTGCATGTATGTATCTGCATCTCTTCTAAAATTGTTAAGTCGGCTATGACTGACCTGGTATTGGGGGTGTAGAGAACTGCATTTGGACACCGCGATCTGTGAGTACTTCATCACTTTGCTTTAGAAATGTCAATTGATTAGAATGCGTCAGAACACGGCTTATTGTGGAAGAATCAAATTATGTACGTTATGTCCATTTCATCGGTCTACCTACAGACTAAAATCGATTTCTACATAGAACGTAGACATCGGTCCTGGACCCAACGCCCATACATGGGGTGCTGTGCTGCTTTCAAAGGTACGAAGATATACATTGCTTTTGTTCAATTATTTGATTTTTGCACAAATTCGTGCAGTTCCCCATTATCAGTACCAAACACCATCTTCTACCTTCACCTCACGGGGAGCTTGCTCCGGCTATCGAAGCAGTTTTGGATGTGTATGGAACAGAGGTGCTTGTTGTGGTGGCACATAATGGCCAAGGTAAGACGGACAGATCATCTATTTGTAATTCCAATCGTTATTTACGACATATGATCCCCCTTGAATGAACAGAGGAAGATCCCCTGGACAGAGAACTTCAAAGCACGGAGTTGGCTAAGATCATGGCTGCATCTACTAGACCTGTTGTTTTCCTAGGCTACGTTGTAACAAAACCTCATACCCCTCGTCGTGAGTATCTTACACCGTGACCCTATGTAACTTCTTCAAACTGACCGCCTTTCCACAGCCAATCCTTACGGCATCATGGTTAACGAAGGGAACGTTCACGACATCGACGAGGATGACCTCGACAGATGGTACGTGTCCATCTTCATTTCGGAAGTACAATGTGATTGACCCCACTGATTGGTGTAGGTGCGAATACATCTTCTACAGGGGCCTGTACCGCACCTCGTACGCGCGGGTCTCGCGCGGGATTATCACCGACACTGAGACGCAAATTGGGCAGTTCGTGCTACCACGCCAGGGACACAACGTTACGGATGACTCCAAGGAGGCGAGGTATCTGAGATCGAGGAAAGAGGAACTCGCAGTTGAACACGTATGTATTTTTATTCCGTTTGGAATATTTCTCAAAATGGATAACTGATGGCAATTAATTAAAAGTGGTTCCCGATGCCATACTACGGCGATGAGAAACAAGGAGGTGTGAATGGGCATTATTACCATGTATTCAATACGGTGGGTTGCTTCCCTTGCCATCTGGTATTTATGGATCTGACGGAGTTCACATTATATAGCCTTTATATTACAAGATTCCTGAAAGCGCGGAGTTGTAGTTGTGTGCCTGTACTCTGCGAGTGTTATTATTCATGTTGTAGAAATGTTGTAAAGTTCAAAATCAGACCAATGTATACCTTTTTAGTCATAAGTTTCAACGTAGTCTCCATGGGCCATTATGTGCTCTGCACACTTCAGGCTCGCTAAACCTAAATGCTAAAATGGGTGGAAATGGGGATAGAAACCATTGAATCTTGATCCAATAAATTTATGTACATTGTGGCGTAGTATGTGTTTGTAGATTGATATGAGTTGTGGAAATAATAATATGTACAGCGGACCGGAAGAATAGCTGTGCGCAGATATTGCACGATATATACAATGTTGCAACGAGTTGAGGTGGTCCAAAATGCCAAAATGTCGTAATGTTAGAAATGGGGTAACTGGTTGGTGGAAAACAAATTCATAAACTGATATGTAAACTGATTCAAACGCCAGTCGATCTCGCATCCGGGGAGTCCTTTACTCAAGAGATCTTGAAGGAAATCAGCCAAAAAAGTAGGTCCTGAAATGACGACGAAGGCATAGCACGTTCATATCGGACATGGACGCATCTTCGGGTCCAAGTGGAAGCCTGGTCTTCAGGAGCAAGTCGATTTCCTCGTCTGTCCACATAGATATCGCAAGTAGGTGCTCCTGAGTGTCTATTCCAAAATCTATAAAGCGCTGCAAATATCTTGACATCGAAGGGATACATGAGTCAAGAAAAACGTGGATCCGGCTGATTTGGTGGCCATGACTCGACCTGGATGACGGCTGGGAAATCCCCAAGTGTGATGAGTCGGGTAGCGATTGTGGGGGTGAAGTGACCGCATAAGAATTATATAAGGTTGGCATCGTTTTTTTCTCGTCGCTGACGAACTTGATTTTACGTGTTGTGATAGGCGCTGGAATTTTGGAACTTGGCATCTCCACAAAGGCCGGGGACAATCCTAAAACAGGTCTAGGCACCAACGAGTTTTCGGTCTGAGGCGCATTTGGAACGACAGAACGCGAATTTCTCTCAATAGAATTGGGTAACAATACATATGGCTGCCCAGTTGGTGGGTTTGAATAGCTTCTGGATTTCCTCTGTTGTGGAGCCCTGGAGTTTTTCTTGCTACGCATATATGTATGGTAGTATTTGATGTATTTCTCCAGGCAAATAACGGTCTCGGGTCCGTCATCACTGTTGAAAGTATCGGGGTACACTTGTACTACCTTCAAGCATGAGCGGCGAGTGCGATGAGCGGTAGTTATTTTCAGAGTAAGCAAACAACGAAAATACCTTATTTTTCACCATCTTTATAGCTTCCTCTTGTACGGTTGGTGTCTTGAGCATATCGAGGTATTTTTCACAGTATTTCTGTACCGTACGCTGTGTGTGTGGAGTATCAGGAAAAGGAGCACGCCAGAGAATAGTCCAGATGTGAGCATATCACCGACAATTAATGTAGTATAGAGATCATGATGATTTTGCAGTTTCAATACGTGTTTGAATGTGGTGCAGATCCCATTTCCCTTTTTCCGTCTTGATGGCATGTTGATGCTGTTTATAAGATTTTTTTTTTGATCTTATTGACGGAGACAGTGAAGGTCCAAACCAACTTTTCGAGAATCTCGAAACAAGTTCAACTACTCAACAATGGTCAACAATGCACAACAAGTTAGGGCCAAATGTATCACGTGATTCATTGGGAGTAGCCACAGCCAAAAGCTCTACCAGTGCTACCACACCACCACCACACCATGGGTCTACTCATGTCCCTTCCGCTCGCTGGCGGGCTAACGTCTGTAGCTACATCATGTTTTGCGGGCTTAGCCTTCTTTTGTACTTCTACCGCAGGTCTGCATTCACTCTCCTCGTATAAAATGTGCAAACCACTGAGGTGTTGCATTTTGCGCAGCATCCATGTTCTTCAAGTCATGTAACTGCAACTCCTCAATTGCAACTCGTGTCGGCTTCTGTGTATGCTTAAATTCAAGTTGAATTATTTGTAAATTGCGCTAAACCAGCATCAGTTAATATTCATGCTCAATTCTATCCTTGCTTGGATCATGAAGACGGATTTTGCTATACGGCTGATTGAGAAGTGGAGCTTCGATTATATCAAGATGGTTTGTGCCGGAGAGCAATGCTATGGAGTGTTAGCAGTGCGTCGTTCTATCTTCTCTATCAGTCATTCGTCTCATAGTCTCACAGGTTCATCGTATTTGTTTTGCATTGGCATTGTTCCATCTCATATTGAGCTCTCTTTTGATTGGTGTAAAGGATACGAAAGACAAACGTGCCGCCATACAGAACGGGTGAGCTTTCTGAAGTATGTATTTATTCGCTCAACTGACATTCCACCAGTTGGTGGGGCCCTAAAGTACTAGTCTGGCTTATCCTTGTGGGAATCAGTTTCGCCATTCCTAATGGCTTCTTTATGTTTTGGGGAAATTATGTTGCTCTCATCGGTGCATCAATATTCATTCTCGTTGGTCTTGTGCTCCTTGTTGATTTCGCACACTCCTGGTCCGAAACCTGCCTCGAAAATTGGGAAAACTCATCATCCAACTTCTGGCAATGGGTCTTAATTGGATCAACGGCCGCAATGTACTCGTTCACTATCACACTGACCGGTCTCCTATACGCATACTTTGCGGGATCTGGATGTACCCTCAATCAATTCTTCATATCATTCAACCTCGCCTTGTGTATTCTCATCACCCTCATGAGCGTCCATCCTGCTGTTCAAGAGCGTAATCCCCGTTCAGGACTCGCACAATCATCCATGGTCGCTGCGTATTGCACATACTTGATCGTATCTGCTGTCAGCAACCATGTGCATGAAACCAAGCAGTGCAATCCTCTCCGAGATGGAAAGAAAACTCAGAAGGCGGTCCTCATCTTGGGTGGTCTCTTCACTTTCCTGGCGATTGCATATTCAACATCTAGAGCCGCAACTCAAAGTACGGTTCTGGTCGGAAAGGGCAAGAAAGGCCGCATTCATTTAAGTGAAGATGAGGGTCATTCGGAACTGGGCGTCGTAACGCAGCAACCTGGACGCACCGAATCTCCACGGTATCAAGCTTTGCTGGCAGCGGTTGAGGCTGGGTAAGTCACAGCATTACTTGAGACGGATTTGAAGCACTAAGCTATCGAATAGTGCAATTCCTGCCTCCGCGCTCCAGGAAGAGGACGACGACGACGATGAGGACGAAGTCGTCGGTGAATCTAGAGATGATGAACGTACGGGAACACGATATAATGTAAGTCTAATGTTTTTCTTTTTTTTTAATAACACACTTACCCTTTTCACGTAGTATTCGTGGTTTCATGTCATTTTTTCGATTGCAGCAATGTATGTTGCTATGCTACTGACTGACTGGTAAGCCGTTTTGTCTGGTGTTTTTTTGATTTCATGTAAACTTACACTTTACAGGAACATCGTCTCAAAGAGCCCTATATCTGGGCCTGTTGATCCTGACTTCGATGTTTACATTGGGCGTTCGGAAGTAGCTATGTGGATGAGAGTAGTTTCAGGATGGGTTTGCATCTTCCTGTATATTTGGAGTCTTTTGGCGCCAGTTCTTTTACCTGACAGGTATGCCCATTCATCTTTCACTATGCGTTACTGTAGTCTAACACTATTAAAAGGTTCGGCGATTAATTGTGTAGAATAATGCATTGAACTTTTTTATCATTACATGTACTCTATTTTGTCCGACGGCGCATGATATGAGAATGTCTTTCTGATTACTCGATGACGTTGCCGGCTGGACTGGTTGTATATCACATCTTGGTCTCACGGCAGTCTACTGTGACAGTTAGAAGCCTTTCAGAATTTTAATCGCTATATCCGCGTACTTCTGTCCCTCAACTCTTCGTGTGCGCCCTTTGCACGAGTAGTATCACCGAAATGATCTCATTCAATGTCGGTTCACTGGCATCACAGCGTCATGGAGTCGGGGCTGGGCAGGGCATTCATTGTTCGGAAAGTGGATTCCAAGTCGATTCAACAAAAATAGCGCAGAATAGCGCATGTATCGAGATGTAATGACACCGACAGACCACGGAGTGACCAAGGTTGGTGGCAAATATCGCTTCAACTTCAGACCTTTTCAAGACTTGGCCCTTGATGAACCATGTTCGCCGTTGCTAGTGAGCATCCTATAGGGGAAATTCCCACCGAGTACTAGATCTGATTTCCCGAAAACCATCCGCACCCCAGAGGCAGTCAGAAACGTACCGTTTCATGGAGTTCCATGAAGATCTTGTTGTCTTTGAAATAAGTACTCTTCGATACAAACGCAGGAAAGTTGCCCGCGAACCTGTAATTATATACATACCAAGGGACATCAAACCCGATCACATTCAGGGTGATCGTAGCTCAAGGGAAAAAATAGCCAACAGATTGGAAATTTAGCTTTGATGGACTTGTTTACCCCTTGGACTTGGAAAACGAGGGCCGTCCAACAATTCCTCGCTCTTATATGCACGGATAGATCGCCTACGGCTTGTTCTTTGCCATTATCCCTGCCGATGTGTCTATGACCTCCTCTCCCCTTCTTCCTTTTCTTCTGTGTTTTGTTTTCGTGTCTGACGATCGATGGTCAAGTCAATACAAGACCAATTGTGAGTTCCAATCCTTCTAATCGTTGTGATTTTTACGTTAATCGATCATTATTGGTTCATGCACTTAGGTTTGCTAATCAATACGTTGGGGCAGCGTCAATAAGTAGGGTCAAATAAATCACAGTACTATCTGCGTGCTAATCAAGGACATTTTCAACCTTTAGCGATTCTTTTCTACGACTTTTTGTTGACGCTTCCTCGGGAAATTGAGTGCTTTTGGGCGACGGGACGCATTACATGGGTATCCGGCCTATTCTACCTAAATCGTTATTTTTCTCTCCTGGGACATGTGCCTGTGGTATTTGAATATTTTTCGAGATCTTCGAATCCAACGCGGCTTCAGGTGAGTTTCAGTCATCTTATCTGTATTCCTGGAGCCTTGCTGACAGAACACTTCCTTAATCACAATGAAGACGTGAGTTCATCGTCACTCATATTCTTCTTTGCTATTCAACTATTCCTAAATGTTCCTTATAACCTTCAGATGTGTGAAGCTTACAAACTTTCACCAATATCTCGCTGTGATTATACAAGTCGTCGTGGGTTGTACGTTGTTTATTACCCCTGAGTTCTCCGAACTCTCGTTTTTTAACCCGGTTTCTGGCAGTACTTCTTATCATACGAACATATGCATTGTACAACTGTAGCAAACTTGTTCTTGCTGTGACGTGCTCGGCAGGGTTTGCGGTTATTTGCTACGGCGTAGTGCGTGGATTTCCTTACCCCATAGCTTTCATATTCTCATCGTTATCCAGTATTGTGTTTTTAGCGGCCAAGAAATAGTCTACACTGTGGATGATCTTCCACCATTTGGATGTCTCCTGCCTCTTGAAGAAGCAGTGTTCGTGCATTCTGGTTCCAAAACTTTGAATTATCTCCTAACAATTATTTTTGACGGCTGCAGATCAAAAAGTAGTCTACAACTTCTCGCTCTCCTAATTTATCACTCAAATTGCCCATGAGTATAGAACTTTCTCGGGCATGGACAGCAATGCTCGCTTTTGATATCGTCATATTCTCCATGACTCTCTACAAATCACTTACGTATCGACGGGAGGGATCTCACATTCTTCAAATCATGCTTCGAGATGGTACGTCTGTGTAATATTGAATTCTTGTTAAACACCGACAACAAGTGCAATAGGAACCATATACTTTGGGTATGTATTTACGTGTAATGCCAATCAAGTAAACTCTGTCAGATCATTGTCATCGCCTTTCTAGTGTTATGCTGGCATCTACCTCTTCAGTACTCCTATCTTTTTACGTACGTCCCATTCTTCAGTTGTTTTCACGTCTAAATGGCTCAAATGCTTTTAGTTATTATCTGTGAGACACCTCAAGTTTATCTCGTAACCTATGTTCTGACCCTGAGTCGATTGTCAGGAATATGAACAGGGTATCACAGCCATTTTAACCAACATGTACGTATCTCCTATCTTCCATCTATAGAGAATTGGATATCGATGCTGGTCGATGGTTAGAATATCCTCCACAATGATTTCTCGCCTCATGCTCAACATTCGGGATCCCAAAAACCGTTCCAGCCTTCGTCCAGAAGGGACGGCAGCGGAAACAAGGACTGGAGCCGTGTTTACAAGTATCATTCAAAGTTCAGCCGATGGTCAATCCTTCGCAAGTCGGCAGGACACAGATACTGCTCTGCCAGTACATTCACGCTACAGCGGTATGCTTTTTAAAGGATTTTTCATCATTTATGTATCTCAAACCAAATTTCATAGAACTCGACCGTCATGATTTCATGAACAATAGCATAGAACTCCGCATACGGACAACATCGCATACTTAATGTAATTTAAATAGTTGTACACTCTATATTGTATGTAATTCTATAGGTAATTGAGGACACAGGTGTTATTCCTTCGACACGAGATACATAGAATTTTTTTTTTCACTTTCAACGTTCCCGGTTCGAGGTGGATACAAAATTATCCAGGTCTGCCATTATTCCCGGGAAATGAGTATCACATTCATGATTCTATCATTCACCCTATTATGTCTGGAGCCGCGCCTTGGCGTCAATAAATCAGAATGACTTCAGAAGTTCAGATGACTTGGTAATGAAATTCGGAACTAATCTTGCAAACCAGTGCAAATTAGTGACGATCCCTTGTTTTTTAACCACCGTGTTGTTATCTTCACATTTTTAAGTCCCACCCACAATCCGAGAGAGTCCATATTGCCACAAATGCTAACTTGGCATGATGGCCCTGCTCACTGGCAATTTATCCTGCTACGTTTAGGCTTCAAGCTGCCAGTTCACCCATATCCTTTGGCTCTAGCAGTGTCTGTCGTACTGCTAATCATCTCCGAGGCAAACAGTTTTTATGCTGGGAGCTCTGGATTTAAAATCGCTGCTTCTCTCTCATTTTTGGGTGCAGGAATACAGGCTGCTGGCGCAACAGGTGACGCGCCCTTCAGATCTTCCGCCCTGATGGTGGCTGGTCTGGCGTTCAGTCTCGTCGGAGACATCTTCCTCATCCCTACTCCCAAAGTCTACGCCCAGAAAATGGCAAACTCGAAATCAGAAGCAGGATTCGCCGCCACTGACAAACAAGGAGACTCTTTATTATTCAAAGCCGGGACCTTTTTTTTCGCACTAGCCCACATCTCATACATCGCAGCATTTCTCTCCGATTCATCGTTAGCTGCGTTGCGTGTACCGGACTTCGCCCTTGCAGCTTCCTTCGGTGCAGGCCTTATATATTGGTTGGGAATACTCCAAAGAAAACCTGGGCCAGATGCATGGTTCAATGTACCACAGGACATGCGCGGGCTTGTTATAGCCTATGTAACCATCATTATGACTATGGTGGCCACTGCAACAGCAACCGATAAAGGACACCAGAAAATTGTTGGGGCGTGGACGTTCATGATTAGCGACTTGTTCGTTGCAGCGGATGCCTTCGGTGTGAAGAAAGATCGGGTTCAACCTTCCCATGGGCAACGAGGCTGGAAAGCACGATCAGTAGGCTGGATTGCATATTTTGGGGCGCAACTTTTATTAGCTGGATCCATTTGATTTTTACAACTGCCTAAATGCATACAAGTAGGAAATACATCCGGCAATTATTCTCCTGCGTGTTTGGTTCTTCACAGCGTTTTCTCAAGGTCAATCAATTCAGCGAGGGTGTGGTATTGCTTGATTTCCACAAGATTATCGGGGTTGACCGTCTTGAGAGGACCACGAACGTATGTCTGGCCGTAACCAAAATGTTTGGAGACAACGGCTTTCACTCCTCCTATACCACCAATCTTCGAAATCGCCCAGTCTCCATGACCAAGTTTTCCTTGCAGCTCCATGGCCTCTTTGATACTTCCTTCCTGAAATAATTTATAGAGACGACCATGCAGTTTGGGTAAGATATTAACCAATGCAGCAATTGCACCTGCACTTCCGGCGTTTAGGCCATGTAAAAAGGCGTCAGTGCGACCAGCGAAAACAGCAAAATCGTTGGAAGAAAAGCGGGTAGTAAGGCGGTGTAGTTTTCCTAAATTACCGCATGAGAGCTTGGTTCCAACGATGTTGGGGTGTTCAGCAAGAGCAGCAATGACATCCGAGTCGAGGTCGATCCCGGCGGTTACAACTGGGAAGTTGTAAATCATAGTTGGGATGGGAGATGCGTCTGCAACCTGCCCATTTTAAGTAAATACAGTTATGACTATTTCCGTAAGAAGCCTACCGATCTATGAAACCGCAGAATATTTTCTACAGACATTTGAGGCGGCCAAGTTGAGGGAGTCAAAACAAGAGCATGGGAAGCTCCAGCTTCCTTAGCATCGGCGCACAATTTCTTTGTTTCGCGAGTAGATTGGGCGCCTGTACCAGCAATCACAAGAACGTTTTCGAAGCCATTTTCATCAAGGGTCTTTCGAGTGAGCGCGATGGCTTGTTTGCGTTCTTCATGAGATCTAACAAAACTGAGATTAGGTGTTTGTTATAGCATAACATCTCACGCGCACAAATGCTGTGCTTCACCGTTGGATCCTTGTACTAGGATACCAGTTACACCTCCCTAGAGAAAAAGTCCAAATATGAAGAATATAAATTCGTCAACTATGGACAACTGACCTGAGCTAGCCGCAAGACATGGGCTTTGATGGAAGCTTCATCGAGATCTTCGTTTTCATCGAAGAAGAGAACGGCTGGAACATAGTATCCCGGGGGAGGCGACTTGGACATGATATCGACAGAAAAAAGCCATGTGTGTGTAATCGATGTTGTTCTTATAATAAGAAGCAGGAAGCAGTGGAGATCCGTTGGATGCTTGGGGAAGATAGTCAATCTTATCTAATCTCACAATTCTATTTTGGTTTGTTTCGCATCCACGGCAAACATTTCGTAAATCACAACGCCGACGCTGGCTGCCGCCACATTTCGTCTCCACCACGCACAGCGATCAGCAAGCCCTGCTATCGACAAACGCTTAGCCCTTAGAAAGTGGGAGCGCTGGACGCATCGTACCCGTCATGCTTTCCCTTCTAAAACGTAGAATGGCTTCTGCGCCGACGTCTCAAAAGTCAGTAACCTATGGCCTACAGAATACAAGGCGGCAGCTTGAAACTGCTCGTCCAGCACGACGTCAATTTACGACCTTTTTGACTACTGGATCTCTTCGTCGAAGATATGCGTCCTCTCCATCGCCTGCTATGCTGAGGCATATGCACATTCGTGCCATCTCTTATTCTTCCATCCCGAGATTTGTTGCGCGCGCGTTCCGTGTGCCAATTGCTGGAGCTACAATTGGGGCAGGAAGTTTTGGTTATGCGAACTATAAGTTTGAAGGTGCTTATTATTCATCCTAACTTTAAACACACATTATCTTATCTACTACAGAAATGCGGACCAAAACCAATAAATGGATTAGTTCTGCACAGGACACCGTCAGCGACGTCTTTGAAACTGCCTCAGACAGTATAAATGCCGTCACTGCACGATTTGCCGACATGAAGTTACCAGAGATTCCGTCTGTAGAAGCACCCCAATTTTTAAAGGACTTGTTCACGGCCAAGCAACAAAACGAGGAAGATCCCAATCACGACCAAGAGCCCAAGAATTCGAACAACTCCCCCAATGATGCGGCAGCGATTGCCGCTCTTGTCGCTGCAACAATGTCATCTCCTTCGGACTCCAAAGATAAGCAAGATGGTCTCGCTGCCGACGCACGACAGAATGGACTTATGCACCTCACGCGCAAACTTATTGAAATTCGAAGTATGCTTTTGAGCATCGACCAGAGTGACGCTCTTAAGCTCCCCAGTATCGTTGTCATTGGTAGTCAAAGCTCAGGAAAGAGTTCAGTATTGGAAGCCATCGTGGGACACGAGTTCTTGCCAAAGTACGTACTTTCTACCATCCAGACACTGGATCTAATTTTATATTCCAGAGGCAACAATATGGTCACTCGTCGTCCCATAGAACTGACGCTTATCCATACTCCACCAAAGGACGGTAAAATTCCTGCCGAGTATGGCGAATTCCCTGGATTGGGTCTCGGGAAAATGAAAGATTTTACAGATATTCAGCGTACTTTGACAGAGCTAAACCTTGCTGTCCCTTCCTCGGAGGCCGTGTCAAACGATCCTATCGATCTGCGGATATATTCACCTAATGTTCCTGACCTGACCCTCATTGACCTCCCTGGATACGTCCAGATCTCCTCGCTCGACCAGCCGGAAACCTTGAAGGAGAAGATTGCGTCCCTGTGCGAGAAGTACATCAGGGAACCCAACATCATTCTTGCTGTATGCGCAGCCGATGTCGATCTAGCCAATTCCCCTGCCCTCAGGGCTAGCAGAAAAGTTGACCCCCTTGGACTACGTACCATTGGCGTTATCACAAAGATGGATCTGGTTCCACCTGAGCAAGGTGCTGGCATTTTGTCTGGTAATAGGTACCCATTACACCTCGGGTATGTTGGTGTCGTAGCCAAGTCACACGGTAAACGATCCAGCAACGACACAACTGTTGTCGCCAAACGTGGCGAGAATGATTATTTCGGCGCACATAGGGAGATCTTTGGGAGTCAAACTTCTCTTATGGTCGGTACGGATACCTTGCGTCGTAGACTTATGGAGGTCCTGGAATCCTCCATGGCTTCATCATTGCATGGGATTACTAATGCCGTACAGTTGGAATTGGAAGAGGCAACGTACCAGTTCAAGGTACAATACAACGACAGACGCATATCACCTGAATCATACGTCGCAGAGACCATGGATTCCCTTAAACTTCGTTTCAAGGACTTCACCCAGCAATTTCGCCGCCCAATTATAAGAGCTAAGCTAAAGGCCATGCTCGAGGATAAAGTAATGGATGTTCTCGAGCAACTCTATTGGTTAGACAAGCGCGCTCCGGAGCTTGGTGCACTAGGATCGGACCCCAAGCTCAAGCCCGAGGATATTGAACCATACTGGAGACACAAGCTGGAGGCTGCCTCATCTCTTCTGACAAAATCTGGAGTCGGTAGAGATTCAACACTTCTGGTAGCCGATGGCCTTCGCTCTCTCATCGACTCCATAGCCACTGGCGAACCATTCAACTTCCATCCTCGTGCTGCCGAGCGCCTCACTGAATTTTCGCACATGATTCTGCGCGATCGCATTGGAGTCACATCTGACCAGGTTGAGAACTGTATCAAACCGTTCAAATATGACGTGGAAGTTGAGCCAAGAGAATGGGAAGCAGGTAGAGAAAGAGCGGTTCAGTTGTTTGAAAACGAAGTGGCAATGTGCGAGCAGAAGCTTCAAGAAATCAAGAAGAAAGTGGGTGGTGCCAGGAGGTTGAATGGCCTGGTTGGCTATCTCAAGTCGATTGAGGAAAAGCAGAAGGAGCGGAAACTCGCTGCGGATGGCGAACAAGTCGAGGAACAGCCTGTTGAATCTTACCGCTATCCCCCTGCTCAACTTTCTGATGGTGACTTTCTCTCCTTGACTTCGTTGTGGGATTTTCTGACTATTTGCTCTAGCGCGATATGCGATGATGTATACGGACCGTATTGGCATTCTTAAACTACGTCTCATGGCCTTAAAGTCCAAGAGATGTCGCGCTGGTCCACAGAGCGAGGCATTCTGTCCTGAAGCATTCTTAAATGTCGTCGCCGACAAATTGGCATATACGTCTGCTATGTTCATCAACATCGAACTTCTTGATCAATTCTTCTATCAGGTAATTGTTTATTTGCATGCTCGAAGTCTTTCTCTCGATGCTGATATCACGTTTTAGTTCCCTCGAGAAATTGACTCCCGACTTCTTTACGATCTTGATCGGAAGGAAATCGTTGAATTTGCGCGCGAAAATCCTGTTGTACGACGGCATCTTGATTTGCAGGAACGAAAGGACAAGCTTGAGGAAGTGATGAAGCAGCTTAATAGCCTCTCCACCCTCCGCGCCGACCCCCAGCCTGCACCCCGCCGGCATCGAGGTCTTTTCGGTAGCGTCTTTTGAGGAAATTTGGGAGGTTTTAATTGTTGGTGTCGATGTGGATTTCGATCGTTGTTATTTAGGTTTTCTTTCTTTCATTATGTTACGCTACACATTCATCATTCGGATCTCTTTTGTTAGAATATGTTCTCAATACACTCCTCTCATTATCGTAATTCAAGTTTTGTTGAATATCATGTCATTGCTGCTTGCCCCACGGTGTCTTCCATGGAGGTATATTAAAAATATATAGTGGTAACGAGATGGGTGTGGATGTGAAATAATCTACAGTTTGGCCTTGGCACCCTATATGCAAGGTCGTCAACGCCAAAGAAGTACTGGGACACAAAGAAAACGCACCTTTAGCACGGTGTCGAGTTTGGTGGCGAGCATCATGTTGCCTTTTGTCTTGAGCTTGCCGGTCATGAATGCCTTCTGGCCGTTAAGCTGTAGATGATGTCAGTTCACTGGAAGCCAACATGAAACTATGGCGGAGAGCAACACTGTACCTTGCCATCGGCGAGGTCAACAAGGGTATCGTCGGCGAGGATGATAGTGACATCGGCTTTGGGGGCCTTGCCCTTGTAAACAGTCCCGGTCTTCTTCATGTCGATTGTCCATGTTACAGTCTCCTTTGCGTCATTGGTAACCTGGAGCTCGAAGATTCCATTCGTCTTAGAGGGTAATCGAATATAAGCCATCGGAATTCATGCAGAGAGCATTGCGTTAGTACCTTTTTGATTTGCGATTGTTTCTCAGCATCGGTGTACTTTGAGAAAGCAGTCTCGAGCCCTGCGATAAGTTCTGATGCCTGTTGTTCCGTCCCGCGTAAATGAATATACGCATTCGACTCCAGAGAAGGAACGCACTTTGAAACCTGGGACTTTGATATCTGACATGGCGTTTGCGAAAGGTGGGGTTGGTAGCGGTGGGGAAAAGACAACAGATGTGCCAGGCAATTTATGTTTTGGGGAAGCTGAAGAGACACGGTGTGCAGTTAGCATATGATAATTACCCGACATGTGACTGTCCGCGTTTCAACCACTACCGTCCGCCGGTCAATTCGCATAGTCTTTGGCCACAGTTTCTCGTCTTTTGTATCCTTCACTTCCTGTTAACTTCCCCTTATCTCCACTCGAAGGCTCCGGCACTGTCGAAGGGTCCTTGTGCAAGCAATGTAGATCGCTGAAAACTGAACATGCCCACCACACAACTCTCTATAGCCCATGCTCTGAGGCACTGGGCGTCAAAATAAGCAATTCACATGGCGTCGGGTGTTTTCAATGCTAAAGTATATTATTGATTGAAAATTCAATATTCTGATTCACTGCGTCTTGTTGGTAAGTACAGGTATGATTCCATTTCCACCTTTTGATTCTCAATTCCCTCCACCAATTCTCAAAATGTCGGCTGCCTGCAGAACAATCAGAGTTTATCTATGGGCAACAATGATAGCTGTACCTTCTCTGCGATAGCATAGGCCGCGGACTGGATATGGCAAGAAAGTTGCTTGAAAGGGGATCGCCATCCATAAGTCTTGGGAAAGCGATTACATAGCTTGAGAGGCAGGCTCACCATCGGCAATATCGACACATCCGCCTGTCCGATGCAAAATTTGTATAATTTGGATGGCTGTCAGGAAAGGAGCACTCACCACCCGTAGATTTCTTGTTCCATAAACTCTCAGCTCACTGTCGACCACTCCCCCGTCTTCTTTCGGAAGCATTGCTGCTGTCCCCAGTGGGTGATAAGTCGTGGCAATGGATTCTCTTATCCACTCTCTCAACTTGTCGGGGTCATCCAAAATCTCTTGGTCTGGCACGACCCTTCCTTTCACACTTTCACCGAATGAACCTGTAGTTGCTATACGAGCGGAAAATTCGACAGCCTTCTCCAGGATTTTGAGATCGGTCGGATGTGCCAGGTAATTAGGATTTATAGCTGGAGGTACCAGTGGGTCTGCAGATGACAGATGAACGGATCCACGAGACAAGGGATGCATCACGACATGCACAAAAGAAGCGTAACGTTTTCCAGGTGTTGGAATGCCCGATACTCGCCTATGGTATCCATTCTGATAGATAATTCTGCATTTGGCGTCAGTGTGCAACTTGATAAAGGAGAATATGTCAATATACTCGGCCTGTGAGACCTCTTCACCAGCAAACCACTCCTTCTGCAAGCTGTATTGCTTATTCAGCCCACGACACAGTGTGGAATCGGTTGGCTCATGTAAACTTTTGAACGATACAGCATCACCCGCAAGATTCAAATGCCTTCTCGAAAGGAAGGAAAACCCCATGGACGCAATGGAGGAAAGTAAACCCTTTCGTTGTTTGCTGGACAGCAGAGAGTTTAGCCCGCAATTGCGAAGACAAAACTAAACATACTATAGCTCTGTGTGCAATTCCAGGGCATTCGGATCTCCCATTATATCCATCGTTTCGTACTTGGAATCAATTTCCACTGTTGTTGCCACACTGGGATGTTCATCTACGAATTATCAGTTGAAAGCCCGAACTTAAAGGCGAAAAAATTTTACGCAAGTTTTCGCCAACCCCTGGAAGATGTATCAGCGTCTCGATGCCGTGTTTCGCGAGAACTGATCGGTCTCCGATGCCAGACAGCTCAAGTAAGTGTGGCGTCTGGAATGCACCTGGACAAGGTCGTCAGCATGGGGAATATTCCCAACGCCATGTAATGACAAGCTGACCAGCGGAGACAACGACATCCTTTTTCACGCCTTTTATAACGTTTTGCTTTCCTCCATGTACAAATTCTACGCCTATGGCGGTTTGTTCGCCTTGGGGACTACCTTCAAGTAGAATCTGTGCAATATGGTCATTGTTTACGTCAATATCAACTTGGTTTTGCCCGTGGTTGTGCATACAACCTTGGTGACCTGGGCATTTGTCAAAACCAGAAGATTTGGGCGGTTTTGAATGGGGAGGAAATACGCAGTGAATGCAGAAGAGCGTTGAGCGCTCCGAGGGTCCACGGACGTGAAACATGTCGTTGATCCAACATTAGAGCCATCTCCCTAAAACAAAATCCGGTGGTAAAGTGGAAAGGCGCAGAAACCAATTTGACAGCGTACATGGCTTTCATTTCTCGGGACTCCTAACGCTTCAACGGCGTCGAAGAAAAACTTATTCTGTGGAGGTATGTTTAGAGGGAGTGATTTTTGTAACGGTCCTTTGGGAAAAATATTCAGGAACATGGTTGAAAGTGCAGATGGGAAACGTGGAAAGCACCATCAACACCATGATATTTCTCTTTTGGATTCGCAGCATAAATTTTCGCGTCTTCTGGAGACAGTCTGCTGGGAAATGTATTCTCTCCTTTCTTCATGTACCCAAGGAGATTTTCCCAGTTCCATCCTTTGTTCCCGAGGCCTTCTAGAGCATCGTATTCTGCTCTGGAGGGACGGAACAATCCCATGAAATTGATCTATAACGACGCGTTCAGACATCGACATCAATATGGCAAGGGTGGCCATTGAGCTATTACATACAATTGAGGTACCCCCCAACCCCTTGCCTCTTGGTTGAAGCACTGTACGACCCTTTGCATGTGCCTGCGGAACTGAGAGAAATGCCCAGTCGTATGTCGGATCTCCGATAATCCTGCCCATAAATCCAGGGACTGTGATCTCGGGAATATCAGCGGGCACACCACCCGCTTCAATGACACCAACAACTAGATTTTCATCTTCACTTAACCTGCACGGATTAAGTATGAGGTTGTGGTGGTATCCATGGATATCGATATAACATACCTTGATGCTAGAGCTAGTCCACATGTCCCTCCACCCAGGATAAGATAGTCGAACGAAACTGAGTGGAATTTCTCGATAGAAACGATAGGCATAGTGGCCTTCGTTTTCACAATGCTATGGTGAAACGTGAAGATACAAAATCAGTTTAGAAAGACCTATCTTGGACGGAAAGGTCTTATCTCTTTGTGCGAGAATGTTCTGGTTAATATTATACAGGATATACCCACGAATGAGTCGTCGAAAATGGCCACACGTCTTGCAACTTGAGCCATATTTTTTCAAATCACTACAACCATTTTTAGCAATTGTCGGTTTTCGCGCGAGTCGCTACTTGGAAAGGCTGATGGATTGACAGTTGTCAAGTTATTTCTAACTAAATTATCCTATGATTGGGACTGTTTTCGAAGTGGAGACTGTTTGTTTGAGTTATTCCTCATTCCATAACTTGGTTCTGCACATTGCTTGCTAAGGCCCTGAAAGCCAACATGCTTATTTCCTAATGTTCTAAGGAATACCTGGCTAGTATACCTTCTATAAGCCAGCCTCTGCCCAACTTGACCTGGAAAGACCTGTAGGTCATCTATCAGTCTTCTCGGTCCTCGAGATTTTTAAAGGCCATGGGTGATACCCAGAGACCAAGATCGAAAATCTGCCACTTTGGTCTCGCCGGCACGATTCTTCCACCTGAGCAACGCCAAATCGATGGTCGTAATTTAATACCCACTTCCGAGCTCGCCATGAGGAGGCTAGATTGGTGTTTGCGCTCTTCAATGCAATTCTTTGGGTTGGCGTCTCTGCGCCCCTGATGATTTACTAAAGGAGTCATGAGGAATGAATGCAGTGTTTCGTACGTCACAGTGTATCTTTAGTTGTTCAGTGCTAGTGATTTCAAGTCAACTCGTGGAGCTCACACTGGCATGGCTAGCCTTGTTTTACATAATAGGATTATTTGTGAGTGCTTGTGAATGTTTGATCGAGATACTTCTTGTTGACAACTTTCACAACTTCCATTTTGACCAGGAATAGTATCGGCCAAGCCAGTGGATTTTCAACGGCCCTCACGTCCAATCCGCATTGAAGCACCACCCCGTTCATGTTTACTCTTTCGGAATCTTAGATCGAATTCGAATTGGTAACGTCTGTCTCGCTGACCCTCGTCTCTGCTCCAAGCTTGCTTTCAGCATTCCATACGTGCGAGAACTTGTCGATTGACAAGTGCTACTCAAATATGAGAAGACTCAGCGTCCCGAAACTTAGAGTCAATGCTGCAAAGAAACATGGTGAATTTTACCAATAAAATGTACAGACCCAGGGTTGAAATTGACTGTTTTTCAGAGGACAATGGCGCGCCCCAGACTTTCAGTAATATACAGCATGTTGCTGGCTTTCCGAATTTAATCGAACCTCGCGTACATAACGCTTCAGACATATATTGCCGTACTCTTTCGATGTCAGGCAACGGATTTCCATCGTGGATTGGCTACAGACTACGATTAGCACCTCCATATTCCAAGCGAACCGTTGAGGTGGGAGATGTTGGATATATGAATCAGTGCGGCAATTTCGTATTTGTATTCAATCTTTTTCTCCCGAGCAACGATCCTTTGAACCAGTTGTTCCCAAAGGAGCTGCCGGAGGGCTACTTTCCACTGGATCCTCCCACCAACAACGAGATTTTAAGAATACCTGATTATTTTGCACCAGGATCTGTTATTGCAAGTAATGGTGTGGATGTCACTCGGGTCTCCGAGTCTCCCCTGTACGTCTGGAGTTGTACACATCTCACTCAGACTGATGTTTGCGACAGTCATCTCAAATTCAGGTCTTCGGAGCCAGAAGCAGCCGTACTCATTTTGCCAGATGGCGCTAGCAGAGAAGACTTGGAGATATCTCGCCTACAGGAATACCTAAAATCGCATGCTGAAAGTTGGATACAATACTTTAACGAGGGAAAACTGCCGTATTGTATTCCTAACGGTGATATCTATATCATCACAGGATGCGATAAAGCGCCTTCGTTTTCCACAGCAATCTTTCCTCGCAGAGGCTTCCTAGGGAGCAGGCGCACATCTTTTGAATTCTCAAATAATTACATGCAACCTGGAACTCAGTCAGGCGTCCACTCTTATGAGAGGATCCGCGACGGGCCTGATGATCAACAATATTGTTTGTTTATACGTGGAATCAGGCTAGCATCTTCCGACTTTGAGTGGAACATGCAAGTCAACCACTTCCTCCCGGAAGATACCCCCGTTTCTTCATTGCCTTCAACCCCACCTATATCAGACCACATAAACCCTCCAAAAACAGACAACGAAGAACCTCTTTACCATGAAACTGTTGTCAATAACCAAGGACTGGGTCACACTACCAACAGGGACGGCAGCGACTGCAGTACCGATAACGATAATAATGAAGGTAGCAGTAAAAGTGATGATAGCGACAGTTCCTCGGATGACGAACATGAGGTTCGAGTGCGTAATGTGAGTGATAATCAAATAACTTCCTGTAACCACTTCTGACAACGCTTAGTATCCATTCCATCCATCAGATCTCATTCTTCAGATCATGCTTTCTAGGGTATGCATCATCAGGGTTCCACATTTGTCCTGAACTAACCTTTGCATCTACAGCATCCAGATGCTAAGCTGGCTCTGGTTGATGATTATATATGGTCACGATTTGCAAAAGTTGATCAGAATGTCGGACTTCGTGAGCTCTCCAGGGCACCGTTAATTTCTAGATGTATGCAAAATAGCTTTATTTCTGATTGGGGCGCTATGATAGAAGCCATCTTCAAGTCCTACATCATTGTCGAAACTGACGGTGTGTTGCCTGCGCCTTCTTATATGCTCTGAAATAGTGTTGATAAGGAAGGGTTCAGGGATTTTGAATCTTATCCCAAAACAAAACAAAAAAAGTCGTTTGGTGTGTACAATGAAATTTAGTGTGCAGGATATTCTTTCATGTTTCCTCCAGACTTTATTGTTTCACATTTTACGAAAGAAATTTGGGCCAAAGCATTCACCTATAGAACAGGATGCTTGGGCTACTGACCTAATTGAATGCCTGGTTCGACAAGGTGAAAAAATCAAGGGACAGGACGAGAAATTTAACATTAACTACATGTAATCCACTGACTCAACGTGACTTGGAGAAAGTATAATACATTCCCTACTTTCAAAGAGCAATGATTTCATCAACTCCAAAGCATGGAAACTTCCTGTTAACTTCGTCTTCTTCATGTAACGGCAGGATTCAAAGCCTAATTATAAGTTATGTACGGATTCTAGTAGTTGGACAAAATTAAACAGTCACCACAAGGCATCGGGGTTGTGGGTCCTTTCTTTCATTCTTCTCTTCGAACATTTCCGTCAATCTGAAGTCAATCTAGTGACACATCATGTCTGCATAAAGTTCGCCGCGTACGGTGCCCACGATGTCAGAATCAAAGTGCGAAATCAACGTGGGGTCACCGTCCACGTGTTGCTGCAAAATGCTGTAGGCCTCTCGGACTTGACTATTTCGCTTAAAACACCGATGCTCTATGATTCATAATGTATGGATATTCAAGTCCGTATAAATCCGATGAAACTAAGAACTCAAGTAAAATGAAACGAGCTAAGCCTCTTCCGAAGTTAATTCCTATATGGAGTATATGTAAAATTAACACACTTGGTTTATTTGGCAGTATAAATAGGATTGAAGAAACAGAACGGCGAATGGAACTTTCGAGACAGATTGGTTCAGTATGTTCCCGCCAGTATGTTCTATGATTCCATAGATAAAAACCATTATCATGACTTAAATCCCAACTATCTTGAGATTAAAATTTGTTTGTTTTCTTCACAGTCAAACTGAACAGTACCTGGAGATATATTATGGTCTTTGCGTGGCATGGGTCTATCATTTTATCCGACATTTTCTGTCTTTTTGTGTCGCTCCGGATTGTTAAAGACTTGGGATATGTGTAAAAAAATTTAGAATCTATATGGCTGGATGATGGTATTGAGGCATCGTCATTTTTTATCACTTGCATTCGCATACACAAGTGAGTTTACTGACGACGGATATGTGCTAATGGTAGACATACTTACGGCAGTATGATTTATCTGACAAGATTGTTCCTGTTGCTTCAGTACTTGATTGGTACTTGTTCGGTTGTTTATACAATCACCATACCTTACTTTTGTTTACCGCGGCGAGCAGGAAGTTTGGAATAACAGTTACATATGTGTTGCCTGGGAGGGTAAAATATCATTCGCGAAAATCACGGTAAAGAGGGCAATATTCGTTGCATCTTTCAGTGTAAACCCAAGCAGCCGGCAACTTCCGTCTACGAGCCGGCAAGCTCCGACGAGGTGGCAAATTAATTCGTCTGGCACAAAGCAGCCTTCCACTGTGCCTTATCCTCCTAATGACTTTGCAGAAGCTTTTGCCTCTCGTCATTCCTTCTGTTCTGGGCAAAGGGGCACCGTTTAGCATGATGACATTTCCCATGGACGCTTACAGGCAACTCAGGAACACACTTGAAGAATTGAACGACGATACGGCCAGCGAGATCCAACCGCAAGTGTGATTGCGGTGGAAATGCACTTCTGATTCTCAGAGTACTACGTAAGACTCTCCAAGAGTTCAAACTTTTGTCTACAGAATCTTTCCTATACCTTTAAAATCTGTCTTATACTTAGCTTTCTAGAATCCATGCAGAACTTACATGTTATGTTACCAATGGAGCAACCTGATTATCTGTTTAGTAGAAGACACCTTGGGCATCTCATTGGCTCTTCGTTGACAAACCAACCGTCGCCACTACTCTGGATCTCACCAGGCTACTTCGACCCTCACAAAAATGTGATTCCGATCAATCAGCTATACCCGACCTATTTAAAGGCGAATTAAACGATGGGAAACCGAATTGCGAAGTGCGTAATGGGGCATATATATAAATCTCTTTTCGTCAGCGAAAACGGGTTAGTCGACTTTGCAGAAGCCCCCTTGATAACAACAGGCTTCTGACCTTCACACTACAGACCTATCTTCCCATTTTCCTCTGTATCGATTGGTCGACCAAGAGAAAGCCGACGATGTCAGAAAGCACAATCCCTCCTGACATCGCAAAAAGGTAGGTTTGTCGTCACGTACTTAGGAGATAGTGTCCACTTAGTCCGGATTCTTGTTTCAACTCCACAGTGCGGGGCCACTGGTACGTTATCAGATACTTTTTGGATGCCGCCACTGTGTACCAAGTATTCCATCCAGCTACTTGGCTATATGTTCAACTGGGGACTATTTGGCGCCCTTTCGGTCCAGGTTTGTACGTCACTCCATCCATTCTTTTATGTGAATGCCTCTCATTGCAATATTTTATTAGACATGTATTACATGTCATTTCCTAAAGACAGGCTTTACATGAAATGCCTCGTATACGGGTTGTACCTATTAGAAGTGGCACAGACGGGGATTGTTACCCATGATGCTTTTGATGGGTACGCAAAGGGATTTGGGAACCTCAAAGCTCTTCACAGTATACACCTCGAATGGCTATGCGTACCAATTTTCAGCGGGATTGGTGAGCCCTTCTATTCCTTACACGTCGTGCATCACATCTCTGATGTTATCATTACAGTCAGCGGCACAGTTCAGATCTTTTTTGCCTACCGCATCTATTATCTTTCCCGCTCCAAAGCAATAGGTATTGCTATTTGTGTAGTAAGCGAGGTTCTCCGATAAGCTTGAAGGATACGACTCACACCAGATCAATTAGATAGCGCTTACTGAAGCCACCGCCGCGATCATTGGGGGAGTGCAAGCAGCCACTGTTGATTTACAAAGACTGCAGAGTGCAGCTTTTGCTAGCACTACGGTGAGCTCGTTTCATCATTGTGATATCTTGTTTTTGATCAGTCAGATGAGTAGATCTGGCTTGCAGGAAGTGCGGTTTGCGATATCATCATTGCTGGTTGTATGAGCTACTTTGTAAGTAAAGATTTCATTTCAAATCAGAAAATAGTCCTCAATTGTTTCCATAACATTTTTAGTTGTCGAAAAAGGATACGGCATTTAAGGCTACTCGGACCGTCATCAACAAGCTCATCCGACTCACCATCGAAACTGGCACGCTGACTGGTAGGGCTCGCCGAAAATAGTGTTATATTTGTATCACTAAAACTTGCTCCGCCAATCAGCCACGGTCGCGACAATTGATATTGTTCTTTTCCTTGCATTTCGGCACAACAACTACCATACCGCACCTGCCACTATTTTGGCGAAGCTATATTCTAATACGCTTCTCATGATATGCAACAGTCGTATGCGAATCGTTGGGGGTCGTGATCCCACGCATTCGACATCAGAGCTTATGGACATGCCTTTGGATGCGACATCAGGGATCGAATTCAACAAGTTTACGAGATCCGTTGACTTGATTCCTCCCACACAACGACCGAAACCATTCACAATACACACTGATACTTGGGCAGAGAACGATGATACTGATCAGGTAAGTAATTCTCCGGTATTGAAAGCCAATCTGGTTCTCACCGTAAATCATATTCTGTTTTATTATCAGCGGCATAAGGCTAGTTCTTCATATCTGGCAGAGGTCACTCCCGATGGCAGAGACACAAAGGTGAATCTTCAAAGTGCACTTGGCAGCAGCAGTCACGATACAGAAAATGCTTAAACCGCCCCCAAAATTATTACACCAACTGTACCATCTGCATCCAAGTTGCTTATATGTAAGTAAGTTATAGTATCCGATAGCCTTGTGCTGTATGTAAGTATAAGCGAAGGGGTTGTAAAATCTGCGCATGTTGCCTAGTAGGCTAGTTATAATAGTAATGGACTCACATGGTCAGCGCCAGCCGTCGGTGGCCACGTCTCCTCCAAATGTTGTTTTGGCGTTTTGCTGGAACCTACGCCGCATCAAAATCACTTCTTATTCATCGCGGGCTACAACCGATGCCAAATCTGATATCGTTAGCTGTCTTTGCTTGGGGAATGGAGTGAGCGTGTTGATATCCTATACCAATATTCTCACATGGAAATACAACTCTTCAAAATTTAAATAGTTTCGGCAACAACAATTCAAGTATATACTGGTGTTCATTCAATAGTAAGGGTTTTTATCCGGGTATTTTATGAACTTTTCCGAAAGGACTTGATGTGGAGGCTTGCAATCGGCGAAAATGATTTGAAGTCGGAGTCCCGGAGATGCCTGACTTCAAATTGGACTAGCTTGAGTATGGAATACAGGTTTTTATAAATGGATGGCAGTTTAGTGCATAAAACTATCACATTGCGAAGAGAAGATTTGATTTCTGACCAAAGTATCGAAGGAATCACAATCGATGTAAGGTCTGTTTGAAAGAGGAATAAATTTGGTCTGTCTTGCCAATGCCCCATTTGCTTTGGCACTCTCCGAACGCCCAGGAACCTAAAGCCCAGGTAACAGTATTTAAACGGTTCACACTGGGGTACAACGCGTTGTCAACAATTTAAGCAAAGAACCAATCCCGATAATTCAGTTAGAAAAGTAGTTGTTGAGACTTGGCTAAACTATCACATGACTATGAAAAGCGGAACATGATTCCTGTAGAGGCAGCGTCCTGGCAGCGTCAGTACATATACAACTCACGAGTACTGGCATACAAAGCAAGTTTTCGCCTATGATTTCCCAGGTACGAAGCCTGCAACCCTAGGCCTGGGCGTCTCGTCTCACATAGGACACCAATAAATGTCATTGACCAATTTCCAGGCCTAGAACTTGGAGGATGATTGAACTATAGCTCAGAGGCACCTTGGGGCGATGACTGCGGGAGCAAAGCAGAAGCAGTGAACACAAGTTTAAAAGGTTCCGAATATGGAGAGACAAGACGAATCTGAAACGCGGAGTGGCACTTGTGGATGACTAAGGCACAAACGCAGATTTACGGTGCAGTGTGTTATTCGACAAGGACCAACGTTTAAGGGCGCAGATATGCCTCCTGGGAGGTTGACAGGGTCGGGTATCCCAGAATGAGGCAAAAGTGAGAAAAGCTGAGAGAGAGCGATAAACGTTGGAGGCTGTAGTAAGCACGCAGTAAACCCGAAAAGGCAATGTCGACAAACAAATAGCGAGGAGCGTGCGCACCACACCCCTTTCCTCCCAACCCAACCATCCGACATCAGCTCATCCCTTTCTCAGCATAGTTGCCACCACATAGCCAATACTGCGAGACCCTTTGACATGAAGTATATAGAGATACCATCTCTATCCCATTTGGCCCAGTCGCTCACCCATGAAGGCCCAGAATGTTCTGTTCACACGCGGATGGAGGCATACAGTTGCAAGAACATCAAGCGCGACAAAAAGCTCTTCAAAGCTCTCGAAAACGCGTACCAGGAAGATGTTTCCAATTCCCCTCCCCTGCCCTCGTGGCTTGCCCTCGACCGTGAGGCAGAAATGACTCCATTCGGCCCCATCGACAAGCAAGCATCTCGAAAGACGCTTTATTTGCTCATTGCCACCCTCAACGTTGCCTTCCCCGACCACGAATTCTCTGATGTCAGGCCCTCTCACTTTGTCAAAGAAAAAGATGGGGCAAACATCCTCAACGCCCTCAGCAACACACTCTTATCGCCCCAACGGGCAGGCTCAAACGCACCTCGCTCCTATTCATCCTATCCACCGACCTCGCCAGACTTCTTTCCCTCGTCGGAATCAAGTTCTTCATCACCGTACGATAGGAAAATTCGCAGTCCATTATCACCGCCCGCCATTGAGTCCGGTACTCATCCAACCCTGTTCCGTCTCATTGACGACGTGATCGGACTATCGGAATGTGAAGTCTTTTCATACACCCCCGAAATCGACTCTGATCCACACGCCAATGATTTCTCTGACGATGAAGATGATGTCGCCTCCATCGCCGATGAGGCTTCCTCGAGCGACGAAGACGCCACCTTCGAATTCGACAATTATGACATCGATGAGGTCAAACCAAGACAATACAGTGGTCCCACCAAGATCCCTCCTCCTACGCCACGCGCGGCTATAAACTATTCTGTTTTTGAAGATATTTCGTCACCAATTTTAACGAGTCTGAGATTGAAACGTCGAGGCGCTCTTCTTTGGTCATCGCATTGGTTCTTCCTGAATCGCAAGATGAAGCGGATCTTGTTTGTATCCGTATGGGCCCGAAGTCGAGGCATAGGTCGAATGTACACCGGTGATGATGAAGATTACGATGTCTTTACTTCCAACGAACGTTTTCAGGCATGGGAAGGAGGAGTCGGGCTTGGTGCGCGTTCTATTGGATTGAATGGACATTGAACTTGGGCGGCTTTATGCCTGTGAGTATATGCACGTGTACCGGAAGGGACACGCTTCTCACCTGAATACCACTTATGTTGATACCCTACCCTCCCTTATTGCTTCAGCTACTCCTCCATAATCTGCTGAAACCCGGGTTATCCGTGCGTTTCGTCACATAGTTCCTCCTCTTGTACTTCTAGTTTGGATGCCTCCTGTATTATATGATATTCTCGCTTTCAAGAGAATCGAGCACACTATATCCACACACCTGTAAATAATCTTTTGCTTTCGTTTATCTTCTTTTTGGCCACCACCATATCATATCTGGTTAATAGACCACCGACTAAATTTTATTCGTCCATTAGTGTCAAAGTTGGTGACATGCTAAACGGCAGAGTCAGTATTCTAGAAATGCAGGCGTGTAGTCTGATAGTCGATGGCTAAGCTTTCAGGAATCAGCTGACAATGGATGTTCACGTCGCCTCGAGAGTGGAAGTTTAGCACCGATACAAGAGGCGGTGGCTTGGGTATGTCGCCGAGATCCGCATGAACCCTGTGTCAATAGAAGGGGATTCTCCCAAGACCGCAAAGCTGAGGTGCCATGGAAGACAGAAAACGGACGAAAACACCTCGGTTGTATCGTGTCCTCCCCGCCTCTCAGGCAGATGAAATATAGCCAAGAGCAACAAGCGTTCCAGATATGAGCAAGAGAGATCCTAAACAGAACAATAAGGTAGGAGAGACCAACGAACAGGAACTAGTATATCATTGAGCACGTCGTGGCCAGAGGAGTGCAGAGAAGGGAGGGAAATATATTTTTTGTGAGCGAATGCCCAATTTCAAATTGACTCAATCGATGACGGTCATGTGATCGCTTCAGATATCTTGCGCTGATCCGGGCTTCCTGTCAAGTTCTGCCATGTTCTCCAACTTGAACTCCAACTACTCCGTCCATGAGCGCCGTTTCAAGTTCATTACTTCACCGATTCTACTCAATATCCTAAAATACTTGAGTATACAACCTATATATTCTTTTTGAGGATGACTGGACTCCTTTATGCCTTTCAAATGTGTTTCTGTCTGTCTGTCATTGGGTACTTCTCGAACTTGGTGTTGATCATGAAGAGCAATTGAGCGCCTGTTTTTCAAAATTTGTTTTCCTCATGTATAGATCTGGTACCACTTCCGAAGTGGAGTCTGGGTTGTCTCTCCGAGATGGATTCTTTTGTGTTGTTTCCAGTCATGACGAAACGTCTTTTCCTTCCTTAAAGTCTTTTTAGTGCAGCAGCGCCAACAATTAATTTGCGCCCTCCGCGGACATCTTTAGCACATCTTCATGCTCCAAAATGGCTCCAACTCGTTCCGTTAAGCAACTATATAACTGCCCGGTCGGTACCAATAATCACTTACCTTCCAGGATGCAAAATACGGTATACCTGCAAGACGTACCTCCAGGAAAACATTCTTTACCTCCAACGATCCCCCACGCGGCTCATAGGCATGCAGCCCCATCAGGACCTTGGCCATGGTTCGATTTGGTCGATGACGACGCACCTTTTCCGATCGTTCCACCGGAGCACAGCAAGAGGAAGGGGACTGCCAATCCTGAGAATGACTCCCGAGATCAGGACTGGAGACGATACCCCGAGCTCTTATACCCGAATTGGACCCATTATCGTCTTGTGAGAAGCGGGATCGCTGGTGTTATTGACAAACCGTCGGACCGTCGTTGTGTGCTATATCATATTGATGTCGGGTCGGATGGACATTTCTCGCAGCCAGGTCACCATACGGTGGAACATGAAAAGGAGGAGGAATTTTGGAAAATGATGACAGTGAGGTTCATTTCTTGCGACCAGCCAGTGTGTACTGACACGTTTCGTTTCTTTTAAGGAAAGAAAACGCGTCGATAGAAATAGAGTGCGTCTGATATTTGTTGAAAACATCTCGGGTGCTGTTTTACAGATGCTAGGGACTACGTTAGTGTGGCTCGCAAATATTCTTCTTTCAATATATCTATATCTCACCACGACACACGTTCCACAGGTACAACATTGAACCCTTCTTCTTCTCTTCTTCCCTAAACTGGATCCCTTCCCGATATCAGGAGAATGTCATTGAAAATGACAGTGATCGTCAGTCGCCCTTCAAGTTCCAAACAATCTCCTTTAATACTGACACGACCAGCATAGACATAACGTTAATACTTACATTTCTTAGATCAATGCCCAACCCTGTTACAGCGCCCAATACACCTATGCTTGGTGGCCAGTTTTTTTCCCAAATTATGTCACGGCCTGGGCAAACTACTATTAACACACAGGCACCTCTCATTTTGAAGTCCTGTGAATCGTATCTTCCGATTTGGCACGCCTTATACAACTGATATTGTTTCTATCCATAGGTGATAAGATACTTCTTTTGGATCTTATTTCTCTCCACATGGTTCGCAGGAAGGACGGCAGCACTGTAATTTCTTATCACCCAACCTCTGAATGGAAAAGCACGAGTGCACGGTATTTACACTCCCGTGTACGATATGCTGGAGAAAGTGTTTATTGGCAGTCATTGTTCCGCCAGTCTCAGGACCCAACCCTCGTTATGTTATGCATGCTCTGGTACCCGTTGTACGGGTGGGATGAATCTCTGGAAACTCTCTATTCTCATATAAGTTGGCTGGTTAGTAACACCCTCCCTTGTTTACATTAAGGAAACTTGTTCACACAAACCTTGTTCAATCAGGAGTCCCGTGTCCTGATAGCGAACGACATTCATTTGACTCGGGAACTACACATCATTCGCGCCTACCTCCTGCACTATGCATCACTCCTGGAGAGCTTCCGAAAATCTGTCCTTTTCCTGAGGAATACCCCAAACCCTGCGATGAAAGACCAAGATGACTTCCAGAAATCCATGGATGTCATGAACCGAGAGTGCGATACATTGCTATCTGAAATAGAGCGCCTGGACATGTATCGTCGGATGCAGGAGATGAGGCTGGATAACGTGGTAAACCTGGTATGATTGCCGTCATCCTCCTTGCAGTGCTCATTTTAACTATTGCTCTCGGACACACGTCTATCTTAGGCCTTTGCTAGTGTGAATTTTCAGGACAGCAGGGACATGCAGCGTTTGTCGGAGGCGTCTCTTCGGGATGGGACTGGTAAGTCTACCCCATAAGGAGTAGTCGATAATGATGAGGTGTCAATCTAAACATTTCGGCATTTTTGTTTGATCCATTACAGTAATGAAGCAGATATCCTACCTTACAATGATTTTTCTCCCGGCGTCGTTTGTTGCGGTGAGGTTTCGGTGCATAGAAATTATTTGGCTACCACTGACAGCCGGTAATCAATCAGTCGGTCTTTGGTATGAATCTATCAAATCTGCAGGATGGCTCTTATGGAACATTGGCCCATTACTTTGAAGTGGCCATTCCTCTAACTTGCATTAGCATTTGGATTATCGTAGGACTTCATGAAAGCAAGGAGCGAAATGACGAAATCGAGACGACTGTCTTGTACCGATTGCAGTGGCCTATACGATCTCTAAAACGCGTGACAGCCAAGGTGCGCAAGAAGAGGCGAGGTGTCAATGAAGGGGTGGTATAATTATTGAAGACAGCAATAAATCATATGTGCCGTATGCTTGTAATTAAGGAGGAGCATTGTTCATCGTTCAAACAACATCTATCATAGTCTTTCTCCACTCTTTCACCGCATCCCGGAAACTGTGGTATCATCGGTGTATGGTTGTGACTTCATGCAAAAATTTGGCAGACGTGGAAGATCGACGACGGAGGTTGGGCAGTAGTGTATCCGGAGACCGATGGGCTAGCATTTTTGAAAAATTGTGATCTTGGTCCGGAACATCATTTTCGCACCCACGCGGAACGGCGAACGTGTCTTGTCATTGTTACGACAGTGTTACTGAGGATCCGACATGGAGTCTGGATACATTCGCCTCAGATGCCTGTATTTACGGAGAGAGTATAACGCCAGAGTTTCTGGAGACGGTTGTGGTCTGGGTGAGCGCAAGGTTGCTACGCTTAAGGAAGGTAAATTCGCACCTTTCTTTATGTATTCCCCCATTTTGAGAGCGTTTTCAATGTCTTCTTTATTGGTAAGATGCCTATTCTCTATGGCAGACCATAAATAAACGAACATCATGCAGTGCTATCCGACGTACTTTCGAATAGCCTGCGCATCCTGCCATGGAAGTCGTACCTGATTGAGGATCATAATCAGGGTCAGCACACACACAGGGTTCTAAATTGCGCGACTGGAAACAGACGATGGATCTGGATAATCACGTCCAAGTCTATGTAGTTCTTTGTAGAGTGCTAATGCCCGTAGACGTGTCGAATTACATGCCATAACCTCAGGATAACCTGTAACTAGAATGTGGGGTAAGGGGGAAGGACGACAGCGGACCTTGAATTTTCAAATGGAACACTGTGGGAATATTCCCCATTGGTCAGCAGCTAAAGAAATATCTGTGGGATTCCCAAACAATTGGCTGGAAGGCGCTCTACGCTGCTGAGCGCCTTCAGAGCGTTCTCATACGCTGTTCCGCCTTTAAAACTGCTCGTGCGACACCTGAATGGTGCTAAGGATACAAAACAAGGAAAAGAAGATAGCCAAGGCCTCCAAGGCAGCCAAGGGTCTCAGCGGGACTCGACGGAGGCTGGGGTTGCTTTTTCCCAGCCAAGAATGATACCCTATTTCTCGGCCGGATATCCTGCACACGACCGAAAATGCAGGCCAAGGCGGAAGAGCGCCTGCGATAGATCTGTTTATCTATGAAAGTTGATGCTCATTCCCAGGGGCACACGACCAATATCAAACTATTTTTAGGCGCATTATCGAAGGGACCAACATGTGTCCATTAGCGCCGTTGATTGGCTGAAGCAACGAACGTGGTCCCAGTCTCCTCCGTCTTTGTTTGTATATCGCGGAAACGGCTGGAAACCGCGCAAAAGGGGCAGTAATTATTTTGCTTTTATAGCTCGGGGCAGATGCCTGTGTATCCAGTGCAAGCTCTCCCCCTTCCCCGCTGCCTTGTTACCTCCCTTCCGAATGGCCAGCTTCCACGAAAAGTCTTCGAGTAATAACTCGAACGAGAAGGTTGCGACCACAGCTGGCGGCGCAGTTCATGTTCTAGATGAGCGCCGTCGTGTCGCCCTGGCCGAGATCGACAATGCCAAATTTTCGTATGTCTGGATCGCATCAGTGTGTCTGGCGATAGCTAACACCTGGTACTAAATTAGGTGGTTCCACGCCAAAGTTTGCATTGTCGCTGGCGTTGGTTTCTTCACTGATGCCTATGACATCTTTGCGATTAACATCGCGTCAACGATGTTAGGTTATGTCTACGGTCAAGGTGAGCCAGCGATCGATATACAGAACCTATGGTTTCCCAGAACCTAACCGTTCGTACAGGTCAAAGACTCAATAAGTCCCAGGACCTCGGTGTGAAGGTCGCTACCCCAGTCGGTACGCTTGTCGGCCAACTTCTTTTCGGATGGTTGGCAGATGTTGTTGGTCGTAAGAGGATGTGTAGGTTTTCATTTTCCTGATTCATTGTCCCTTTCCAACATTTATTTTTAAGATGGTGTTGAATTGATGATCATCATCGTGTCGACATTCGCTCAAGCTCTATCTGGTGAAGCCCATGCTGTCAAGATTATTGGTGTTTTGATTGTTTGGCGTTTTATTGTGCGTTTTCTTTATCGAAACACTACTATCTCTATTTCTCGCTCACAACTTCGTTAGATGGGTGTCGGAATTGGTGGAGATTATCCTTTGAGTGCTGTGATCTCTTCAGAGTTTGCATCTACCAAGATAAGAGGGCGCATGATGACCGCTGTCTTTGCCTCGCAAGGCTGGGGAAACTTCAGTGAGTGCCTCATATCCCAGTTCATTATCAGCACTAATGTCACCGTTTCTTAGCCGCTGCTCTCGTTGCATTTATCATCACTGTCGCGTACAAAAATGCTATCCTTGCTGAAGCATCAATAACTTCATTGGGGTCCGTCGACCAGATGTGGCGCCTCCTTATTGGTCTCGGCGTCGTTCCTGGTGTTGTTGCCCTCTACTTCCGTCTCACCATCCCTGAGACACCCCGTTTCACCATGGATATCGAACGCAACATTGACCAGGCTACCCAAGACATTAAGACAGTCCTTACGAACCACAAGGACAATGTCGACAAAGATCTCTTGGTCCAGCGCATCGAAGCACCCAAAGCCAGCTGGGCCGACTTCCGCGAGCACTTTGGACAGCTTAAGAACTTCAAAATCATCTTCGGTACTGCTTACTCATGGTTTGCCTTGGATGTGCGTATTCTATCTTCTCTCAGGTTTTAGCGCCCACTGATCATCCTTCTATTGCAGATTGCATTCTACGGCTTGGGACTCAATTCCGGTATCATTTTGCAAGCCATTGGATTCGGTACACCAGTTACTACCGGCGTTCGTGGAGTATACGATAACTTGTCCAATATTTGCATTGGAAACTTGATTCTTTCCGCCGCTGGACTTATTCCTGGATACTGGGTCTCCTTCCTCTTCATTGACTCCTGGGGCCGCAAACCCATCCAACTCATGGGCTTTATTCTCCTCACCATCTTATTCGTCATCATGGGTATGTTGCGATGCTGTTTGTCATTTTTTTAAATCTTATTGGATTTTTTAGGATTCGGATACGACAAACTTACGGAGACGGAGTCTACAAGGAAAGCCTTCGTCTTCCTCTACTGCCTTGCCAATTTCTTCCAGAATTTCGGGCCCAACACTACAACCTTCGTCATTCCAGGAGAAATTTTCCCTACACGTTACCGCTCAACTGCCCACGGTATTTCTGCAGCCAGCGGCAAGCTTGGCGCCATCGTCGCCCAAGTCGGCTTCAGTCAACTTAAAGATATCGGCGGACCTAACCAATTCGTCCAGCACATGTAAGCTACTACTCCAACCTCGCCAGTCATCTGATTGCTGATCTATTTTTTTAAAAAAAGTTTGGAGATATTTGCGTTCTTCATGTTGACGGGTATTTTCTCTACGCTCCTCCTTCCCGAAACCATGGGACGCTCGTTAGAAGATCTTTCAAACGAAGATCAGGATGGCTTCGTAAAAGGCACAAAAGGTGAGCAACTGCTGGTTTTGTATACAAGAAATTGTCTCTAATCTTTGCGAAATAACAGGACCCGCAAACTATACTGCGGGACCCTCAACTGCTTAATGACTGCTTTGTATGATATCTTTGCTATTTTAACGACGTGCTTTCTTTCCACAACTTGTCATCCATGTACTATAAGACCTGCAAAACATTTACTATATAATAGACGCTGTGGAGTTTTAAAAAATTATAAATAGAACGCAGTGATATTAATGAAGTCCGACGTTTCTTGTTCCCATTAAGCAATCAACTTGCAATATATGTCCGAAGATCGTTGATAGTATGTAGTGATGTAACAAACTTACGTCTAGTGCATTTTACTGTAACTATCCGATTGTCATAGCGTCACCTCCGCCACCCACTGCCCGTTCCTTTCCTTTGTTCATAATGCGGCTGTACTTGAGTTTCAGAGCTTTCACTGCAGTTACAAATTCGGCCTCGGTAGCTTCTTTGGAAGGAATAGGGACCGCGGAAGAATCGAGCGCTATGTTAAGGAGTTCTAATATCTGGGGGTTAATAGGATCAACACTCAAGGCCTGGGTATACGGAAACTTCGTCAGCAGGTCCATTCAGTCAGTCATCCAAGTCTATATTTACACACCTCATGGTATTTGACGATCGCTTTTTCCAGGTCGTTCTGCAAATGGTAAACTATCCCGAGAAAGCCCAAAGCGATGGCATTGCGAGCATCAAGCTCGAGGACTTTTTGGTAGGCACCACGAGCGTCTTCAAGACGTCTGTTAATCTCCATGAACATGATTGTATCTTTGAAAATAAGAGGGCGCCATACTTTAGTTTGCGATAGCACGTCCCCAAATTCAAAAAGGTCGTAGCCCATGCTTTTTGAGATGTCTGAGTGATATCTGCAAGATCCAAGGCTTGCTGAAATAAATGAGCAGCCTTTCCATATCTACGCAGGTAATGTCAATATACTTTAAGGACGTCCATATAATTTTAATCCACATGACTTACTCTCCATGATTATATGCCATTACAGCTCGTTCGTTCATCAACAATGGATCGCCATCGCACATTGAATATGCAGCTTCCAGAGCTTCATCAGCCAATGCATAGTTTGACAGCATGATGTGCTCCATCCCGACAAACAAAAGGGGCAAGTGGGACCTGAGATGACACCTCAGTAATTGAAACCCATGAGTCATAAATCAAAGTTTAGAATAACGTACCCTGTGAACATTCGAGCGCACGTTGAATAGGCTGTAACAGCATGGTCATGTTCGCCTTCAAGGGCAAACGTGTGGCCAAATGCTATCCAAGCTGGAGCAAAGCGAGGGTCCATAAGTGACGTCTTGCTTTAAATGACACGGAAAACGAATCCAAGGTCAAACCCAGAAATCCCCTGAACGGTAGAAAAACCCACCTTAGGTATTGTCTAGCCTCCGCCCATTTGGCGCAGCCCAGGTACCAAATTCCCACAGCGTACCAACTAAGTGCGTTCTCTGGCTCCCGGTCAACCATTTCATGGGCAAGGATAAATAATTTGGAATGTAGATGAGACAGATGGTACATGCTGGCAATGTGCAGTGGCATTGTCGGTTTATGAATATTTACGAGTCCAAGGATCCTATTCAATGTTCAAAAATGTCATTCTAGACGACCGATCATTGTGAACTTACCTTGTTGTCATCGTAAAGCAATCGGCCCAACGAAAGCTTGTATAGAGTGCATCAGCAAAACTGAATAGGACATCAGGATTGTCCCCTAAGCCGTATTCCTCTACCAATCGGGACCTCGTTAGAGCGTGTTCAGCTTGGTGCTTGTATTTTCTGAGACGTGTTGTGTATATCAATTGGACGAATTGGGCGTCTTCTGGAGTTTGAGCAGCGTATGCGAGACCTTGAACAAATTCCCACTCTATAACACGGTATTCAGTCTTTTTTTCTCGTTTGGACGACGACAAAACAAAATCACCTTCATCTGGAGTCATCATTTCACTCGACACCAGCTGTTCGAATGAATCGTAGCATTTAACATCTAAAGCCAGTGCCTCCATAAAACACTGTTTTGCTTGTTCCCCGCGGTTGAGTTTCAGATTCAGAACGCCTCTCAAATGGCACATAGATGCCTCGACCTTCGAAAGACGCATTTAAACCAAGGTAAGCGGCCCGCGCATAAAAGGCATAGAAAGGGAACTACCTTTATACCCCCATCTACGTTCCGTACTTCTGGTCCCCGAGCGCCTAATGCGAGATGAGATTGTTCAGCTAAAAAGAAGATGAAGAGTACACACCTGTCCCATTAAATGGATTGGCTTGTCCCAACATCTCCGACGCATCAGTCCAGTGGCCCTGCCTAACCTATATGTAGGCGTTGGTAAATGAGAAAATGAGAAAATTGAAATATACAATAATTAACCTGGCACAACGCTGCAAGGTATCTGCATGCAACACTCATATCGACGAGACGTGACACCTTGTCCTGCATCTCCTCCGGGAGCTCAATCATACCACCTGCACCCATAGGCAGACGGGGCATCGATAACATCAGTTGAGATGCATCATATTCGCGACCTTTCCCTTTCGTAGTCGATTGGTATTGAGGAGCATGGCCATTTGTGGCTGTTGGCACCTGGGGTATTTTGGAAGAGGTTAGAGGAAAAGGCCGTGTAAGCAGTCGTTCCGCCCGAGAGTACTGGTTGGTCATAAAATAAGTTTGGGCAAGCCAAAAGGCGTCATTGGCGTCATCTAGAAGGAAACGACGCTCGTTTAGGTGACAGTACTTCGACATGATACACGCGACTTACTTGTCCAACTAAGGATCTTATCACCCCAAAATGCTGCCGTATCATAAAGATGCTGCATTAACGCGTCGTGTCGCCACAAACGCATGCGATCTACCATCCCCCACTCGTGCTCGCTTTCATCGTCTCCGTCGTCCTCAGAATCCGCGAAGACGTCTGTTGTATCGTTGGCAAGAGGATGCTTTGTTGTACTTGATTTCCCTTTTCTGTGTTTCTTAGGAGATCTTTGAGGAGAGGCCGTCATTGTTGAACGATTGGGATCCAAAGCAGCTGAAGTATTGGACATTGTACTCGAGTTTGCGTCGAGATATGAATAAACTAGATTTTGAGGGCCAAAAGAAAACGTCGAGCCAATAGATCCTCTATTTCTAGACCCTGATGGAGACGGCAGTCGTGGCATTGCACCAGGTATCGGGAACAGATTTGAGCGTGGAGGCGTCGAAGTCATGCTTATGTTGGTTTTCGGAACGTGGCCTCTGGGAATCGTGTTCAAACTCTTTTTCTTAGTGTATGTCCAGCCTAGATTAATTCTGTTGAGGTCCGGCGTAGAGAACGAGCGGCGATACTAATTGTCGCCGGCAACGTTGAACAACAAATTGTTGAAGCAGCTCAATAAATTACGACACTTCAGTTCGCTCGTCACTATTTGGTTCGCCCATCTCAATTCAACAATTGATGCACAGGTGCCTCAAGTTGGCCTCAAGCGCCCAATGGCACGGTGGCACCTCAAAAGTACACAAAATAACTATACATTTGCGGCTAATATACACATTAGACACCATCTATATGAACCCCAGTCTTCATACGATCTCTTGAATATTTTTCTTTCATAGAACCTGTCGCGGCAGCTATGTAGCTTGGATATCCATACGCGTATCCTCTGCACTTCCCTTCTAGTGAAGAACTCGGTCGCCAAAACTGCGGCACAGGATGCTTTCTATTCTGGGAGTTCGCTTTATGTCTTCTCCTACTTCGTCGATGAGTCAACGATACCTCTGCCTGCGATGTCTCTGCATCAACAGTTTGGAAATCCTTTCCTGGTTTGATGGCTTCGACAACCAACGTAGAGATATCGGATTTATAGGGATACATCAAAAGTTTAGAGGATTCAACAGGAGGTCGTGTCTTTCTCGGTAACTGTGTAGTTCGGATGATCATGATGGGTGGATTCGGATTTTCAAGTTTCGTGCGCAAATTCAAATGAAAATCGAAGGTCGACGTGCTCTGGAATATAATCAGTATTTATATATACAATTATGATCAAAGTGCTCCCCGGACTACCTGAGTGGGTTTCGACTGTCGAAGAATTGTCTCCCCGTCAATAGACGCGATCTGAGCGCGTTCTCGGCGAATAGCAGCTTGAATTTCAGTATCTTCAGGTTCAGGCTCTCGAGTTCTAGTCAATGATTTAGTTATAGGCATGGATTTGACAGATATATTCATACATTGGCGGTGGCGGTGGTGGGGGAAGAAGAGAGACGGGCAAAGGTGGTAAAGTGGACGAAACAAGCCGGAACACTAATGATAAATGAGCCATAGTCTGCGAATGGAAGTATTCACGCACAAGGTTGTTCATCCAGTTCAATGTTAATGACCCCTTCAACTTTGGCAGCATATTCCAGCTTTCTGCGTTTTTTCTTTCTTTCACTGGCATGGTCCGAATGAGACTTGGGTGTATAATGTATGATTTCGATAGTTTGCGCGAGGAGCTGATTTAATCTGGAAACTTCTGATTCACTGCACGTATGAGAGATGTCTGCATCGTCATCGCAATATAATTCTGCTCGAGAAACGGTTTCAAAGGCTTTCGGGAGGAAATGAGGATTGGAGAAGTGTGGTATCATTTCAAAGGGATTGTTATGACTTGTTGATCAGCGACTTCGACTTTTTCAGAAATTTCATTTCTGGATCTGTTTAGTCCACCCAACAATCTACCACCCGGCCTTCGATTCCCTCGACATCCATTTTCCTTTCTTACTCGTTCTACACGATGCCAGCTACCAATAAAAGTACCAAAAAATCCGCGCACAAGTCTGCGGAGAAGGCCCCAGTCGCAGCGGTGCCTGCTGCAGAATCATCCTCAAAGCCCTCAAAATCTCTGAAGAGAAAGAAGGAGGTCGAGCATGCTGAGAGCAAACCAGAGGAGACTGAACCTGTTACTGTATTCAAGAAGGTCAAGAAGGACGATGTTCGAGAGAAAAAGCCCTCCACAGCACCCCAAACCTCAGAGGATCAAGAAATGATTGTTGACCTGGTAGCAGAGAAACCAGCCAAGGAAAAGGCCGACAAAAAGAAGAAGTACACTGCGAAAGAGGTGGGAAAGCATGTAGCAGCTTCTGATGCCGAAGAAAAGACAGCAGAAATTGCTAAAAAACCAAAAGGCGGGAAAGCCGTTGCGCCTGCTCCTCCATCTTCTGATCCTCCGGCCGCTCAAAAAATCAAGGGTACTAAAAAATCCAAGTCTTCAGAACCCATCTCTACTTCCATTTCACGGCCTCGCAAACCAGAAGCCTCCAAACCCAAATCTAAGACCTCAAAGGTTGCTGTTCCCGAGCCCGAATCAGATGAGGAAGAAGAACCCGAAGAGGCTGAGCTTGAAGAATCAAATAACGAATCTGACCTGCACGGATTTTCAACGGACGACGATGACTCCTCTGACGAAGAGGATGCCATGGACGATGAACCATCCGCGTTTGATGTAGCGAAGCTGCCCACCGTTGCAAAGGACGATGCATCTGTCAAACGCAAGTTGGAGAAGGCCAAGAAACAGCCGGTATGTTATTCTCCTTCGCAGTGATAATCTACTTAGCCCGTTTACAGATTGAAGACACCGGTGTCCTGTTCCTCGGTCGTCTGCCCCATGGATTCTATGAAGATCAGCTCAAGGCCTACTTCTCGCAATTCGGAAACGTTACGCGGCTACGGATTTCTCGCAACAAAAAGGTCCAGTTTCACTTTCCAACATCTTGATATCTATATTTAACAGAACCAATGTTAGACTGGGAAGTCGAAGCACTATGGGTTCATTGAATTCGATTCACTAGCGGTCGCCAAAATCGTCGCCGAGACTATGGATAACTATCTTTTGATGGGCCATATTCTCCGGTGTAAACTCATTCCCAAGGGAGAAGTTCACCCTGAGTTGTGGGTCGGTGCCAACAGGAAATGGAGAGTTGTCCCAAAAGAACAAGTAGCCCGCGCAGAACACAACAAGGTAAATCTTTCTCAATACACTATTGAAATATTCTCATGTGTCCGATTAGCCTCGCACTCAATCTGAGCAGGCTAAAGCGTCAAAACGACTTTTGAAGCGACAGGAAGAGCGCAAGCAAAAACTTGCCAAAGCTAATATCAATTATAATTTCGATGCTGTTAGTTATGTAGGTCCTTTAATCAATCCAAGATGAGTATCGCTCTAATGAATTGTGACAGAAAAAGCCTACCGAAATCAAAGTGTGATTGACATGTTTTTGTCCCTTACCAATTTTTTGTGTCTCGTCAGGATATAACGTTTTATACATTTCTCATTCCGTTGATTTTCTTCGACACACTTTATTTAAATCAACGCCCAATCCCTCTCATGTAGCCAATCTGGCCAAACCCGCTAGAATTTGTACTCCTGCCTTGGCACCATCCACCACACGAACTGGCTCTAGCCCTACCTCGACGACACCTTGCTGCACCAAATCCTCCATACCAGCCATACCTACCAAACATTTTGATCAGTGTCTGTATTACTGATATAACCTCACCCATTACCTGCACATCCTAAAATAATGACATCCGCTCCCTTTTGAGCGATTTTAACGCTTCCTTCTTTAATCTTTGCTTCGATATGCTGACGATCTCCTTCTCTCAACTCAACAACTCCTAGGCCAGTGGTCACCAGCCCTGCGAACCTCTCGGATGATGCTCCAATAAAGTTGTGCACGTCGTTATAGTAGATGTATTTGTACCCAGTTCCCGTGGTGATAATTCCGAATCGCTGGCCAATTAAAAGAGACTGAGAAACAGCTGCTTCCAAGATGTTGATAGCAGGTTTCCTTGTGTTTTCGCGTAGAAGATGGGTCAAAGGATGGTTAGAGACTGAGATCAATGTTTTTATAGGGGTTCGAAATAATCGAGGATTGGACCTACAACAACAAACGAGGAAACCGTCATATCTTTCAATTAAACCCTTGTCTTGAATATCTGCAAAGCAGGCTGCTGCACTGAGAACGCCGGTGGTTGTATCGTTGATCGACGGTGGTGCATTACTTGGGCCAGTATAAAACTGAAGATGGACACCAGGAGGAGGTATGAGCACTTCACGGAGACCTGCAGTAACAGAAGCGGATGAATTGGGGTTTATCACCAGGAGTGAGATTGTAGAAATGGTGGACATGGCTGAGTATGGGTGAAAGAGTTGAAAGAGTTATTTTTCCAAGACATGACTGTTGCCGCGATCACAATTTATCATTTAATACCCATGATAAACCGACAATACCTAAAACATACCATCTCTTCATGACAATCCATTCAACTCTGTACCTAAATTCCAGTGCCTGATAGCCCGAGGATGTCAAATTAAAGGTTTGTAGTCGGGGATCGAATTTCTTTATACTACTTTTCCATCCAAACAGGAACATGGCGGAGACATTACTTGCCCTTCTACTTGTTACCAACTCCGCCAAAGGCTCAAATCTCGTCTTCCGATGGCCCGAATCGCCTCAGTCATCTCCTCGACTCAGCCGCTCGCGCCCGGACCCAAAGCTTTCATTATCTCAACTTGACAACCCATGGAAAGCATCCCATTCACAAGACGCGTTGGAGAGAGCCGAAGTTTTGCCACCCAAAGACTACGCTCACGACCCAGAATATCGTTGGGAACGACCAAACGCCCTCCGAGATAGATCCCTCTCGTATTCGCATGAATCCGGTCGGGCATCTCCTTCACGGGATATGGCATATAGCTTTGACAAAGTTTCATCGCCAGACGAATATGACCATGTGTTGGGATATTCAGGAGAGTTCCTTGCAAATGTACTATGCCCACACAAGGCAATGTGTCACCAGAAGTTTGAACTGGTGGTAGATGATCTTGCATTCATAGGACATCCCGTCTGCGCGGATTCCGATACTCGTTGGTCCTTCAAACCGGAGAAAATCAAGCCTGGTTCTAGAGGGCGCGAGGAGCGGGATCTGGATAGCTCTTCTTCGCCTCATATTGCAGAGAATTCCACCTCACTAAGCCCAGAATTAACTGGTTCTGAGCCGCCATCTTCAGGCAAGGCTCCATGGCTCCATACATTCCATTTAGTGCTGGTACTCGACCTCCCTGATCCTTCCTCGTCCGCGTCCGGAAATTTAGCAAAATATTTCAACACCCTATACGAACAAATCGCTTTCACTCTTACAGCCGTTTTATACCAAGAACAAGTTTTATCCAATTTTGTAGAAGAAGAGTGCGATGTACTGTTATCCCTTAAAGAGACCTGCATTACAAACGGTGACCGCCCACAGTCATGGTTAACAATTTAAAATTTAATAAATTTTGCCAGGAGAACCATATTCGAAGTATTCCGCCAGTGCTCTCGAAATTTCATCAATCGCCCCCGCCATGAAGACGATATTTGAAGCTATAAAATCTTCCTCTATGGCCTACGTTACTATCAATTACCTTCCCCTCGAGCTCCAACTCCCACCCTATCTTGACAGTCTCTTACATAGCCAAGACGATCAAGACGCAGACAGTATTGATCCCTATGATGATGACCCAACATTGACTTGGGGCGAACACATGAATCTCGGGTGGAAACTGCCTACCATGGCACCATGGAAGACTTTGTTGCTTTTGGATATCGACAATGAAATGGATCCACATCAAATACTTAACGGTCCTCATGGAAATGCGGACGACAAGACATTAGCAGAGGGACTTGTTCGGTTCCTGGAGACTGCGTCTGTAACGTTATCGTATGTGTAGGTTTGTTACCTAGTATTGGGCACAAGCTGACAGTACGCAGTCTCTATGACATGGCAAACCTTTTAGACTGGGATCTGGAATCTCAAGTATATCCCATTGTCCGTTGGCTTGTACTTCATCGAAGGGCCAAGGTTGTGGATGTAGTTCATGCGGGATTAAAAACCGCCTTTGCTCTGTCGCCCAAGTTTGGGTCAACGTAGGATAACAGTTTCTTGTTAAACAAATGCATTGCTCATTATAATTCTAGACTTTCACAGTTATCCACCGAATTCCATGACGCATTTCCACACCCTGCCATCCCTCCTCTGGCTCAAATCCTTGCAACAGTGTCGGCTTCAACATCAAAGCAAACAGACAACCACTTTTTCGCCTCGGTCGTGAAATCAAAGGAGTTGATTCCCATGTACCATGACGTAGTTCTTTGGATGCTGAAGAGAGATATTCTAACTACTCTACACTTACGAATTCGCGTGGTTGCCACCCGGGAATTGAAGCTTCGTGTCAAAGAGGAGAGAGACAGAAAGATAATGCAATCTGGAGGTTCTGTTAAATTCCATAAACGGTCAAAGTCTGGATCGGACAACGGGGATAGCGTCTCTAGAACAAGAAACCCGTCGTTCTTTCTTAGCCCGAGGTCAGCACGCAATTTTGCAAGACGGATTTCGTCGAACGAGTCAGGGAAGAGCGAAATAAGCGAGTTGAACTTTGACATTGACGAACCAATGCATAGGTTGGTCGAGGAGGAGGAGGCCAGTGATTCTGAACAAGATAATTCTGAAGTTGATGACCAAGAGGAATCAGGATGGGATACTACAGAAGATCATCTTTCGCCCAGTATGATAAATGACCCTGGTAAAGCTACGCCAATGCAGCGCCGCTGGCTTTCTGCAATGTCGGACGGTAAAGACCCTGCCATCGCAAAGCGATTCGAACTGTGAGTCTCCTGTGTCTCTGGAAATCCGAACATGTTCTCACACGCAGTGTTGTGCAGTATAAATCAATATTTCGATGGCAAAAAATCGGATGATGAGATTCTATATCGCGCTGAAATATCTAGGAAGCAGCTACGAGAGGTCCTTCATCATTACGAGGACTATGTACGTGCCAGCTATTCATCGATACACTATAATCGTTTGACAATAATTCTTCCTATCTCAGTTGCAGACCTTCTTGCATCCTTCATGAATCTGAGAGATCAAAGATGTATAAAAATGTTGCCTTTTCACATTGTCTCCTGATAAAATCTTAATCCGCGTGGTGCCAACCTAGGAGCTTGGCGGCCTTAGAGCAATCAAACAGCCCTTGAGTACCAGTCAAGGACACTCCTTCTTTGATAGGCACTTGAGGCCAGTATTTCTCCAACAACGATAATGTCTCCACGTCGACCGCTGTAGTTGGTGCAGCTATGAAGAAGCGCTCGTGGCCTGTCCATTTGTCAGATTCCGCAATGGCCAACATGAATGCATTAGCGGCCGAATCTTCTTGGACGTAACCCCACAGGTCCTTTTCTCTTCCGTCGACGACATTGGCCTTTGATTTGCTGGGAACTGACCAATGTAATCGCAAGCTGGCCACTCTCATGCTTTCATATCGACGGGTGATAACGTCTGCTTGCATCTCACAAATACTGAAAAAAATACATTAGAGGCGTATGCATGAAGGAATGTGACATACATTTTAGAAAGTCCGTATGGTTCGTCAGTTTCGCATGGATGGAGTTCGTCGATGGGGAAATAATGAAGCCTGGATTTTTGACAGTACGCCATGCCGATTACGTTGACAGAGGAGGCTTGAGCGACTTTATCAATCCCTAACTCTGCACAAGCACGCAACATGTTCCAAGAAATAACCACATTGCTTGATCATCTATGGCTTCATTTTTTGTTCACTATGCGGTAGTGCAACGACTCACCTATTGTGTGCCTTCACTATGTAATCATCAGGGTTAGGAAAAGCAGCGAGGTGAATGACTGCATCATATCCTGCAAGAAGTTTAAGGACTGTATCATAATTTCGAAGATCGGCCTTCTTGAAGCTGAACATGGTGGGGTCCTTCTTTATCCAATGAGCCTCCTGATGCTCTAGAGACTGGTCGATAACATCGACGCCCAAGACACTGTGTCCCCGCTCCAGGGAGGCTTTAACTACACGTTGCCCTACTCTTCCGTTACAACCTGTAACGACGATTTTCATATTGAGTGGATATGGTGTGGGGAAGCAATCTCAGCTCAGCCGCGGCCATTTATCTATCTTATCTGTATCCATTCTACTGGGCGAGGTTGAGCTTAGTAGAGTGATCAGTACATACTTCAATCAGATGGTACGTAATGCCTGCCTGCAGGAACGAATTAGGGGGTTCTCCGGCGATTTTCACTCCGGCCCGGTACAGGTAAATTGCCAGTATGCTTTCAATACTTTGTCTTCACTCTCTCCTCGATGCATAGAAATAATCAAGCTTTGTCGCGGCCCTGGCTCTTGCCCATCATATGGGGAGTTCAATTGAGCCCTAAGAACTACCCAAAATCTAGATCAGTTCATGTCTGTCGACCCAGATGATGCCAACAGTAAGGAGGGCAGGTGGAACAGACTGGCGGTAATGAAGAGGCCCATGACAGACACTTTCACCAAGATGTGGAAGATAAGAGGACGACAATGACGAAAGCCCATGGATTCTGTTGTTTAGCTAGCTTCGTTTCATCGTCTCTAAACTACATGCAGTACACCTGTGCGATCACCAGAAAATTCGTACCTCATTTGGAGTCGTTCATTTAATGTAAGTGAATTTCTTTCTTTGCTTATCTCAACATTGTACTAGTTTTGCTATAGTTTTGGTTCCAATATAATTCAAACCACACTGAAGATCCCCTTTTCTAGGTCACTCACGTTTCGGCCAAACGTCAGTTCGACTCCTTGTGTGCTCTTCCGGGAAAAAGTGTGTGCAACTGGAAAGACGAACCGCTTGAAGTCGACCTAACTTCAAATGCTCAAGATGACACAGTCGACGAACTATTGCTGGAGACGCGGAGCGAATCAAAAGCTATCATTGTATCAACTCAAAAGGGGTGCCTCAAGATAAATTAGAAGGCCCCATACAATGCGCTGCGAAGATTATAATGGAGCTCGTGCTGCTTTAAGGAACGGGCGGCTGGCGAGGGTGGGGAAGAACAGTGTCGCGATCGGGGTTCTGGATAGCCCCCTACCCACGGGGAAATGGCAAGAAATCATCAGCAACAGCATTACCAAAGTTGAATTTATCCCTCGGAGAGCCGATGCTGGATGTATTGAACCATTCACTGGCTGGAAACCTACCTCAATCATCAAGCTAAACGACGAATTCACAGGCAAAAGGCTGAAAACGATTTATGACTGCATGTGCATCCATTACATGCAGATGTTATGCTATCTGGAAGCAACTGCCAAAGCTATGATTTGGAAGCCGGCGGAGAACCTGTCTTACGCTATTTTGTCCACGGAGGCAGCGTCCATGGATTTTCTGTCAGTGTGGGTGATCCGAATTTTTTTTGACATGGTGCAGGGACGTATAATACGAGACAGGCTGTCACTACAATTCGTCAAGGTGCGTCGTGGCTCATCCTGAAGGAATTCTATGTAAGTTGTCTTTTAGCTTGGTTCAATTTGTTGAACGACATAACGATCTTTCAATCAGTTGACTTCATGGGTGGAAACTTGATCTGTCCACCAAATCGTGGGATATTCACACCTGTGCTTCGCTATATGAACTTGCCACAGGATAGTATATGCCGTTAGTTCGATGGCATGGGATGATTCTGAGATCATACGTACGCAAGCACAGAATGCCCGAACATATCCTTACAGTGGAGATGTCATGATTATCGCATTGCCAAGGTTCCAAGGTACAGGATATTACTCAGCGAATATGATGACGATGAGGAAGAATACGATATCCACAATGCGTTTCTGCTGTTGGTCCATTCAAGCACATCACAGTGAGAACTACTGTGGGCATATTGCTGATGCCGCAGAGCACAGAATTTGTATGTCCGTTTTTTATTTTAATGCATACCTTGTTCAACTTATAATAAATGTATGATCTACCCTTACAGAAAAATTGCTTTCGGGATGCATCCGGAATCTGGTGCATCATACTATGGAGACGTTCCTCATCGTTTTATCATAAAAATTATTCCACCAGACCAGCAAAGAGACAATCGGCACACAATTACATTTTTTTGTCGTTCATAAACTTGGGTTTGCTGAAGAAAGTCGCGGCCCAACTTTTGGTCTCGAAAATGAATGAGACTACATTCTCTATATGATTGGATTTTGGACGGATTACAACCTTCGACAATCATATAGAAAACGGGGCTAGAAAGGTCAGCGACAAGAAATCCAGGTACATTCTTCACATCGACATCAACACCTTTTCAATCATGCTCTCACGTATACTGCATCTACGTCCGATAACTGAGGAGGGGAACTTGCAAACATAATCAATAGCAAGCCTGAGGGCGTACATAATAATCTAGATTGGTATGTTAGGCATTTGGCTATTGAAAAAGCCGAAAGCCGTGTAGGGTTCTGATCGCTTGCTTGAAACCAAGTTCGGTTGTTAACATCGCAAACAGTTTGACTCAATTCCATTACTATTGTCACAAGTCGGACTTCAAACGTTATTTCAATGCTACTACCTTGAACAAAAATAAAATTTTGCGAAGGCCTTGAACCTTACCCCAACCTCTTCAATACTAGTCATCTTTCTGGACACCTTTGTAAAGCTTCGGGATTTGACATCTTGCAATCACGCCTTCCAATTTAATGCCTTTACTAGCTCATTGTTAAGGGATGACTGACGGAATTAGAACACGGAAGACTTTCAACGCCGTTGTTCAACCGCGTGATGTTGATCCCCATATGCTCCTTGGAACTGCTACAATGTATCTCTTCGGACTTCCCACTGTGTAGAGACTGGATGGGGGTTATATCATTTCAGATTGCCATTCTGTCTTTAATGAAGGCCCATTTCTGCTCACTATAATCAAGAAATATGAGCAATAGGCAATTTTCAGTGGAAGAAGTGGCAAAACACGACAAAGAGGGTGATATAGTGAGTCGTTCGACTATCAATCTCAAGACAATAAAACCTCATCTATTACATTCTTTCCCAGTGGGTGATTATCGACGCCAATGTTTATGACCTTTCCAGGTTTTCTGGTATGCACCCCGGGGGACTTTCTGTACTTTTGGACGAAGAAATAGGTGCGTCTTCCGTCAAATATAAGCAACAAATGTATGCTTACACCAAATTCTCTGTCAGCTGGCAAAGATGCGACAGAACACTTCTTCAGTCTTCACCGGCACGAAATCCTTGAAAGGCCTCAGTATAAACGTCTGCAAATTGGTACTGTCATCGGTCAAACACCTCAAATTTTTGCACGCAATGCTGGGGAAATCAGCAAAGTTCCATATGCTGAGCCAACATACCTTACTCCCGGATACTATAGTCCTTATTACAACGAAGTATGTCATTGCCCAAGTTCGAACCGATTCATGTTGTTGACGCCTAATTAGTCCCATCGTAAGTTACAATTTGCCTTCCGCAAATTCGTCGAAGATGTTCTTGTTCCCGATGGACAAATCCACGAGGATGATGGCATAAAACCAGAACAAAAGATTTTCCTGGAAATGGCAAAATACAACATCATTGCTATGAGATTAGGTCCTGGCCCACATTTACAGGGTCTCAAGCTGTTGGGAGATGTTAAACCGGAAGAGGTAAGCCAGCTCTTATTCCTAAACCCATACCCAACTTACTCAAAAAATCTACTTGTCTAGTTCGACAGTTTCCATGATCTAATTATGGCACAGGAATTGTCTCGAGTGCATTCTCGTGCATATATCGATGGCTCAGGGGGCGGGACTTACATTGGTGAATGCAATTACACTTGACTTGTAAACGGTCATAAATCGTGTTGCATTTTACCAGGTCTTCCTCCCATTGTGAACTTTGCGAAGCCTGCTTTGCGGAAAAGAGTTCTTGAAGATGTTTTCTCGGGTCAGAAAACGATTTGCTTGGCCATCACTGAAGCCTTTGCAGGAAGTGACGTAGGCGGGTTGAAATGCACCTCTAAGAGGGTGCCTGGCGGGTTTGTCGTCACTGGAACGTGGGTTTTCAATTTCCCTCTATCTGTTTTCCGCAGTAAACTCACTTGAACGCTGCAGCAAGGTACATGCATGCATTGAAATTATGCAAACTTTTTATGAAAATATTTCGATTTAGAAATGGATTACCAACGGCACATTCGCTGACTATTTTACCACGGGGTGCAGAAGTGAAAAAGGTGGACTCAACGCTTTGCTGATAGAACGGGGACCCGGAGTCGAAACCAAGCCGATCAAGACATCGTATTCAGCCACAGCAGGTACTGCCTACGTCACCTTTCATAATGTCTTCGTCCCAGAAGAGAATCTACTGGGAGAGGAAAATGATGGCCTCCATGTCATCCTTAGTAATTTCAATCACGAGCGGTGAGTAAACTTCGTATGAATTCTTGCTTCAAGTTTATCGATATGGTTAGATGGGGGATGTGTTGCGCAAACATCGCCAGTCAGAGATTGGTCGTCGAAGAATGCTTGAAGTTAGTCCACATTCTTTCTGATACACAGCTCCAAAATTCATATTTCTCAAGATGGGTGTCGCAACGTAAGGTGTTTGGTAAACCACTTAGCTCGCAAGCTGTAATTCGGTCCAAACTTGCCTCTATGATCTCGAGGGTTGAGAGCGCTCAGAGCTGGCTCGAGAATGTTACTTACCAAATGTCAAAAATGAAATATAAAGAGCAGGCTATTTACCTAGCAGGGTTAGTGGATTTAATCATTGCTGATAGGCTCTTGTTCATCTGCATGTTGATAGTCCCATCGCTCTATTGAAGAGATTCACCACGCAGGCTGCCCAAGACACTGCTCGGGATGCCGTTCAGGTGAGGGAGCTAAATTAAGATTTTTGATGCATCATTGAGCTGGTTATAGATATTTGGGGGACGTGGTATCACCAAGACTGGCAAGTCATCACCAAAATTGCAAAAATGCCTACTCACAGCTTTTTAGGGATGGGACGGTTTATCGAAGAGGTAATTTGACAGCCTCTATTTCCACGTACACCTACTAATTTCATTCAGTTTCACCGTACCGCACCTTTTGACGCGTGAGTACCGCCCTACAAACAAATATTGCTCAATAATGTTGACCGCATACTCCGCATCGTCAGTGTTTTGGGAGGAGGTGAGATTGCCGTAAGATTTTCCGCTATAATCTTGCTGAACAAATTTGCCACCAGCCGAAGACGTCCTCGGTGACCTCGGAGTTCGTCAAGCCCTTCGCAAAATGCCTAGAGATGTTCGACTATAGAGCCACTAGATGTTTCATGATGAACGGACTTCAAGGCAATCTCCACTCATACCATTAGATGGACAAGACTATACCATCTGTTCAAACAATATATCAAAACGAAATTTCCATCGCCTCACATTTCTGCCTTGTACTGTTCTGTTGTACACATTATTGTTCAATATAGACCATTCACCAAATGTCGTCATGTGGCCTCGACACTCTTTTCTTCGTCAGAATGTAGTTGTTTCGAGTTTTTAACTTCCTTGTTGGTTGGTTCAGGAGGCACATCTCCGAACACTTGATTCATGTCTTCTAGTGATTTTCCTATTTGCTGCAAGTTAAAGATCTGTGAGATTTCTTTATACTTATTGTACTGACCTTTGGTCTCAGGGAAGAATAATGCAATTGCAATGAAATCCACGAAGTTGAGAGAAACAAAGAGCATGTAGAATTTCCAGCCAACTCTTGCTATTCCAAGTGGTGCTACCTATTCATAAAGTTAAGACAGATCTAATGTTGCAGAGTAAGTAATTACCTGTGAGAGGAGAGTGTTGAAGGCCTGATAAATCGCCGTTAACAAGGGTTAAATGCGTGTGATGGGTCAACAGAAAGCTCACCCAGTTTGCACATGTTGCAACACTAGTCCCTATGGAACGAGTACTCGTTGGGAAAACCTTTGAGGATGTCAGAAAGCATTAACGCATCTTAATAACGCAATATTTCTCACTTCTGAAGCCAATACCCAACTGACAGGTCCGAAGCTCAAAGAGAAGAAAATACTGGTCAAAAATATCATAGCAATGCCCGCTCTATCATTGCTTGTCAGTAAGGTTTCAAATACTGCTGGACGTGACTCTGTTCTGACCTTTGAGCAGAAGCGTTGGTCTCCGGTGCATCGAGAGGATTTGTGGCTAGTATAGCCGCTAGAATAGAGAAAGTAACGACGAAGCTGCCTGCACCAAACAGAAGAGGCTTCTTGCGTCCTACGCGATCCAAAATAAGTGTGATAAAGCTGGAGAGAATATAGTTAGATGCAGAAATTTGAGAAATATTGCCGGAGTGACGTACAAGATATTGGCAATTGGACCGACGGCGCCGTAGATCCTGGTTGAGAAATTTTAAAAGCTGGAGGAATGTATATGTGCGCGTTCTTTGCAAACTTACCCTTGAACTAGAAGTGCTTTTCCACCGTTGATTCCAAGGGCGGTGTACATTTGTGGCCCATAGTAGTTGATAACTGCCAACAAAAGCTCAGAACAACATTCATCAAGTTTTGCCACAAATATGCGCCTACCATTAATGCCTGTGAACTGACAAAACACCTGTACACCGACAGCGACAAGGGTACGATGGGCCATCGCACGCGTAGCCCACAAGTCACTAATTCTCCTGCTTTTGATAGAATGTTCCGCTTTGATGGTGGTGTACATCTTTGTATACTCCTCATCGGCTGCGACTTTGTCATTTCCGTGCAATTTGAGAACGACTTTGCGTGCCTCGTCATCTCTTCCAACTTCGAGTAGCCAGCGCTGGAATTGATTAAAAAACCATCAGGAAATTACTAAAATACGGGAAACATACAAAGGAAGGTTTAATACGTACAGGACTAAAGGGAAGGAAATGAATGCCGACAAACAGCAAGCCTGCGGGTAGCATCTGTTGGATAGTAAGATCTGACAAAAGGATTGCATTAAAATAGGGTTACCTGCAAACCAAGAGGAAGACGCCAAGAAACATCTGACTTGATAAACTGACAGCCATAGCCAACCTAAACAATTTCATTTCAACGACATATCGGAGCAAGTAAGACGGCAAGGAAACTCACCCAGTTTGCCACAATAAAACCGATGCCAAGCATCTGTTGATTTAACCCGACCAAAAATCCTCGAATTTTAGGAGGTGCAACTTCCGTCTACCAGTAGGGGTTAGAAATGAGGTAATCTCTTCCAGAAAAGAGGGAGAATGTACATTGTACAGAGGCACAGTCATCGAAAGAACACCAATCGCAAGACCAGCGACGATACGCCCAATAAGGAGAGTAGCAACGTTACTGGCTCCAGACTGCATCGCACATCCCCACAATGCAAATATACAACCGATCTGATTTTCAAGTTAGCTTCAGTATGTGTTAAGAAGCGATTTTAGCGGCGTACTTGAATTGTACGCTTGCGGCCAAATCTATCGTTCGCCCTAACATTCTTACAGTCAGGGCATTCATCAAAGCAAACGGCAATGAGAAATCAATCACCATCCAGCACCAGCAGCGCCAAAGAAACATCCACCTAAAAATAAAAATTAGCGAAAAGAAAAAAATTTTCAATCAGACAATTTAGGCATACCATTGAACGTAGATACAATGGCACCCTTGATGCTAGGGTCGTCTCCGAAATGGGCGACATAGTGGTCCATGGTTATGACCGAGGCTATGATCCCACTGGAATTTTGTCCAGTCAGAATGACGATGTAAGCTTATAACAAGGCTAAGAATAACCTATCATATCTGCATGTCATACATCGTAATCGTTTAGTTCGTAGAAAACTGTTTGATAGTTGTTCATCGACTTGCCCAAACAAAAATGCACCTGAGTGGTTTACTAATTAAGCAATGTATTGTGAGCATAGAAAGGCATATTTAAACGCACCAATTGAGGAGAACAGAGCAACAAAGGTGTTATAAAATAGTCCCATATCGCCTCAGTCTGTGTCAAAGGTCAAAAAGGTCCAGTATGCAGTGTCAACGGCATGCACATCCCCTCCTCCACTCTTTATATGTCGGTTTTTCAACACCATTCTACATCCCAACCAGTTACCCCAGGGGCGGGGAAATCGCGGGACATTCTAAAGTGAAATGTGGGGGTCATGAGAACGACCATGCTGCACGATAAACCTGTAAAGAACCAAAAGCGGGCCGGGTCAGAAAGAATGTGGGGAAGAAATGAAGCCTTTTGGTCGCAGCTTCAGGCTGCTTGGTACCGATGTCAAATTATACCCGTCAATTCGTGAGATAAGGCGAGAAATGCTTAGAGCAAGAAAGGCGAAAGAACTTGTTATTTTGCAAAAAGAAAAATAGTACAGATATTGCAGCAATGTTACAGAACCTTTGTTATTTGCGTATGTGGCTTTCGAGTCTAAATCAAAACATGATCAGAAAAGCATCGGAGAGTGGATGCAATTTTAATCCATTAGGATTGACGCTTTACGAAGCAGGCTGGTCAGGTTCGGAGACAGCAGCATCAGACTTCTTTTCCACTTCTATAGTGTCGTCGGCCGGAGAATCAGTTTTCTTTTCTGCACTGTCTTCTGCCGGCGTATCACCAATGGGGAAGTATTCAGGAATAAGAGTCCTAAATTAAAAGAGAGGCCAATATCAAGGTTACATCCCGCAACAATCGAGAAAGTAGAAGTCAAGCACGTACTCGTAAACACCCAGATCCTTGTCACTCCAAACTACGAAAATAACTCTGTCCAGCTACAGGTCCGGTAAGATATATGTTACAGCTAAAATTAATACAAAATATGCCTACCTTGTTGCCGACTTCAGTATCTAAGAATGCTCTGACGGTGTTCAGAGCAATACGTGTGGCATCAACGATGGGGTAGGAATAGATTCCCGTAGAAACCGAAGGAAATGCCTTGCAACAAGCCATTAACACACCAATGTCATGCTGCAACACTCAGAAACGGCGAACCACTCACAATGTGCTTCAGTCCATTCTCCACGGCCAGTTGCAGACTTGTTTTGTAGCATGATTCAAGCTGCTCGGCCCTCTCCTCAACAAATTTGCTCGAATACACGGGTCCAACTGTGTGGATGATGTGTCGTCTGTTGAAAGAACAGCCATCAGCAACGTCGTTCTATACCCGAGAAGCAACGAGCAAACTGACGCGGGCAGGTTGTATCCTCGCGTGATCTTGGACTCTCCAGTCGCGCATCCATTCAATCCACGACCTAGAATTACGAAAATCACGAGTAAAGTCAGTGAGATTGCGAATGCGAGATAAAAAACAAACACCAGTCAGATAACTCACATTCCTCCAGAAGCTTCGGCCCAGCTGCAGAGTGGATCGCGCCGTCGACTATGATAGCACCGAACACCCATGAGCACCCCGATCGCGCAGATAATCACAGGGCAGAAATGTACAGTACCTCCCCCTCCCCCTGTGTTCTCGACGCGTCAGTAGATCCCCAACCAACCAGCAGTCCACAGCCGCAAGAAAGCAACGCACCTAGCAAACTGCGGTTGGCAGCATTGACAATCGCGTCGATCTTGAGCGTGGTGATATCGCCCTGACTATGTAGACAGACACGCAAAAAAGTCAGCGAGTGGACGCGTTTCGGCGAGCTTGCAAGTCGACAAATGATGCCGATCCGATGGCAAGGTCGATCACAGCAGCTCGGTCATACGCACAAGAGGGCCACACGGTCGAGGAGATCAGGTCGCACTGGGTGCCGGAGCTTATCAGCTGCCAGCTTCTTGAGCACGGCTGTCTTGTACAGGTGCGCGACTGTGTTGATGTCGCTGAGACGCACCATGTCGTCGTCGATGTCAGAGTCTACAGAGGATATGCTAGCTGGCGAGGGCGGCGAGACCGGATCGGCGGGTGGAATGTCATCGAGAGACATGGTGGTTGGAGTTTCAAGAAAGACAAGTGGCACAATCAGACCGCATGCATACCAAAAAGGAATGACTATTGCTAAATGCTATGTAGGAGTACATTGTAGGATGCATGCTGCTATGGCGAATAACACCAATACGGTGTCGATGAAAGGCGCCAGCGCACTGAGAATAAGTAGAAATCATGCGAAAAGCGTGTACCCGAATACTAGTTATCCAATCCAATGCGAAAAGAAAAGAGTATCATGATGAAGAGTGCTTATCCGGGAGAACTACGTAAAAAAAGGGAGACATAGACAAGAAGGAATGCGGGTGTATATCTAGCAGAGATATGATTAATGGTATCCTGTGTTCCTCACACGGAGCTTGTTGGGTTTAAGTAAAGTCCAGAAATCGCGGTTCGCGTGATAGCAATTAGCGCGGTATAAAAATAGGAAGGGGCAGGCGGGGGTAAAGTGGGAAGAAAAAACAACTTGATAGATCATAACGGCCATTTTGCACCACTCATGGAAAAGAGTTCTGAGCGCGCAAATCCAAAACACGTGTGGTTTCGTAGAAATCATGAATGGCCATGGCCATATGCGCCATTTGGCAATGGAGGATGGTGGTGCCGATCATCGCTTTCCAACATTGGCGATCCGGCCTGTGACCGTTCGACGACAGTCGCTGTAGGCACGATAGTCTGTACAGTGCCTGTCACCGAGTGGGCGAGCATCGTCCGGTCAGTGTTGTCCATATCGGCACCAAGTGCGACAATGGGCTGATTGTGAGGATAGTACGACATCCGTTTCATGCTCGTAAAGTTGTAGACGGTAAATCTAAAAGTGTATACGGAGATAAAAATAAAGTGATAATGGTTTGTAAGTGAAATGTCAATCAGAAGGACAAGGGTAGAATGCGTACTGTTCTTCAAGCTGCCTCAGCTCCGGTTTCATTTTCTCGAGGTCTGGATTAGCCTTTCGTTTAGAATGCGTCAGTGGTTTCTCGACCATCAAGAATTCGTCGAGTTCGTGCGAGACATCAAAATTGGCTTGCTTCATCTGCAAAGAGACGTTGGACGTCAAGACACGGTGGAAACCAGGATACCAACAAAGATGGAAGACTCACATCAGGGACAAAAACAGGTTGACATTCCTTGCTTTCCAGATTATCCCAGTCAATGCCAGCAAACCAAGGATGTCGTCGAATGTCTTCAATACCCTGACCATCTGGACGACAACCTAGACGTGTCGTGGGATCACGGTCAATAAACTAGACACAGGTCAGATGGGTATCGGAAACGATGCAAAAACAGTACGTACACCTTTGAGAGCGGCGATGCCGTCTTCACTACATCGCTGGGCTGCATTTTCAGGGAATCGTAAAGGATCTTTGAGGATTGAATGGGTCATCTTTTCCGTACTCCGGCCATCGAAGGGTCGTTTGTGGAAGATTAACTCGTAAGCGGTGACACCGAGACTCCACCAGTCGATGTGCCAAGTATAACCCTTTTTGCTGACAACCTGAGGAGCCATGTACGCCATGCTCCCTGCTACACTTGTGTGGAGGCGTCGTTCGGAATAATGAATAGCCACATTAAAATCTGTGATGTGGGCGTGGCCCATTGCATCCAAAAGAATGTTGTCGGGTTTCAAATCCCTGTGGAAACTGTGTGAGAACGAGCGAACAAAAGAGGCGCTGTGGGCTAGGGACTGGGACTGACCGATGAATTATGCGTTGGCGGTGGAGGTATTCCAAAGCACATGATAGTTCCGCGACCCAAAAACGTACGACGGATTCTTGAATATAGCCTTTACGCTCCAAGTGGACTAAGAAGACGAAGTAGAAGAGAAGATAAATCACATAAACGCATGCTAGAATTTTGCTTGACGTACATCGTAAATCGCCACCAAGCATCAAGTCCAAGACGAAGAAGCAGTTCTCGTCGTCTTGGAAGGCATAACGCAGATTGACAATAAAAGGATGATCAATCTATGTGGCACGGCGAAAGATGAGCCAGGAAGTCCGAGGAAGGGGCACATTTGTGAACCCGACTATACCTCTTCTAGCAGTCTGCGCTCCTGGATAATGTTGGCGACGGCCTTTTGCCTCAGGCAACGGGCCTTGTCGATATACTTGAGGGCATAGAGTTTTTTGGAGCGCTTATGCTCGACGACCCGCACCTGGGGCCAATCAGGGGAATGAAAGATGACGAGAGCGAAGAGATAAGTACCTTGCCAAACGCACCCTTGCCAACGGCACGGTGAAGATCGAAGTGATAGAGATTGACCTCACCGTCGAAATCGACGGGCTCAGAGAAGCAGCATCCCATATCGCATGCCGTGGAGGAGGAGAAAAAGGAAAGGCAGGAAGATGGATGAGGGTTAAGAGACGGGGAAAAACAAGAATAGTCGTATTAGGACGGGAGACGGTGTGCTATTTTCATCGCGCAAGGCAACTTCCGAGAGAGGATGTTCTTGATCCATATCGGGCAGGAGTGGAACAATAAAGATGTGCTTATTATAGCCTGGCCTGCTGCCCTCTTGTTACTCTTCTGGCACAACTGCCGTTGGCAATGGACCCAGAGACGCTGTCCATTCGCCCTCCTACCACCGACCTTGCCTCTGTCAGAGTATTCCCCCTCATACCAGCTCTCAGGCGCGACATAACGGTGTGTATTTCTCATCGAATTTACATCGAGTCGCCTGACCACCGACCCCTCGCAACAGGAAACAATTGGTACAGTGCACATGCACCCTCCAGCACACCATCGCTGACCTCGCCACAGACAGCGCGCTCAGCTGGGAGTGAGTATTCTCCATCTCGCCAAGCACCACAGGCTTATCAGCACCAGCCAATTGACCGCCGCAGACATCAACTTCTCCATAGTCCGTCCCCTCGTCAACAAATATGCCCGTCTCCGCAACATGGCCGTCGTCTACGCGACTCTCGTCGTCCGTTCTTATTTCCTTTCCGCCTCCGAGTCTGACTTGGCGTTCTCGGGCGTCATGATCGCTCGTGCCAATCTCGCCGAGATCATGGCAATGAAGCTCCTCAGCCGGTTCGCACATGACTACATCCAGCTCGTCGCCGTCCTAACTACAACATGGAACCCACTCGTCGGCGCGTCGCGTTCTGTCGTAGAAGGCGTCAAGTTGGCTCTGCATGCACACGACGACGATGTCGACTCTGCACAGAGTGCCATTGAGGTGCTGGCCCGTTGCAGCCTTCCCTTTTCTTGTGATCTAATGCTGACCCGAACCGTACCTGCAGATGGCCATATCAACCAGTGCCAAAAACTTTCTTGCATCTCCCGTGACACAACAAGTCGTAAACGACATCTACTCCGGCCGAGTCGTGTTCTCCGTAACAGCCCACCGCTCCATTCTCGCTGACAACTACAAGCCACGAGCCATCGAAATATACAACCCGCACAACGCGCCTTTCATTAACCACTATCGGTGTGTCTCATCAACATCATCCCCGTGTTGAATCTAATCCCCAAAATCGCGATGGCTAAAAATAGCCTTCGCGTGCCCAAGTATCGCACCTACCTCGACTTTTTCAATTTCACGTTGTTGCTCCTGATATTCGTACTTTGCCTTGCGAGTGCGTGTTCTTCTCGGAATCTATCTCCTAGATGGCTGAACAAGTTTAGATCATGACAGGACCAAGCTGAATTTCTGGGAGGTAGCATTCATCATCATGGGGAGTGCATTCGCATTGGAGGAATACACCGCTTCCACCGAACACGGCTGGATCAGTAAGTTTTCTATTATACCAGTACCAGTACGTATCTCCTCTGACAACAATCTCTCCAAGTTTACATCGCTAGTGTGAGTTAGACGTCATTCCGATATAGAACCCGACCTTGACACGGTATATTGAATTGAACCGTAGATGTGGAACGTCTTTGACTTTTCCTTCATCCTTGTGTTTCTTGCCTACATCGGTATGAGGATCCACGGGCTTCGGACCGGCGACTGTAAACCTCTCTTTTACCTCGTCCACTCAATCCTTCCCAATGTTAACTGTATGTAAAAACAGCGGCCTTGTGCGATATGGCATTCGATGTTCTCGCGTGCGGCGCGTGTGTCCTGTTCCCCAGGTACTCGTCTCGTCTCTCATAGCAATACATACACAGAACCTCACAGAGCTCACAACAAAACGCCCTTGTTCCAGATTAGCTTTTCTCGCGGTTTCGAACCAAATGATTATACTGTACATACCAAAATTTCTCACCAGTCCGAAAATATGACCTTTACAAACATACTTACCAGATCGCTACGCGCTATGATCGCCCAATTTGTATTTTTCATCTCTATCGCTGCTATCTGTTTTTCTGGGCTGCTATTCACACTCTGGACTCTCGGTGCGTTTCGTCTTCTCTCCACCCTCTCCTTTGTTTTCCTTTGCTAACGACATCCCATCAACCACAGCAAACGACAACCCCACCGGCGCAACGCAATGGACATTCAAATCAATAGCCTGGCTAATGGTCCAGATCTGGTTCGGAAACACCTACCTAAGCTTCGCAGAAGCAGCGAGCTTTCACCGCGTATTCGGTCCGATTCTGATGACGATGTTCGCAGCGCTGGCGAATACGCTTTTGCTAACGAGTACGTACTTTATTTATTTTTTATTTTTATTTTTATTTTTTTCCCTTTTTGTTCGGGATTAAAGGGAGCCGCTGAATTGAGATGAAATGTAGTTTTGATTTCTATACTTTCAAATACTGTTGCGAGGATTGATGCAGTAAGCCTTTTCGGGTCTTCTTCCTCGTTGAAGTGTTCTTGACTTGATTATGCGGTTGTAGAATGCAACGCAAGAGGTCAGACCGTATCCATCTCCACCACGCATCTTTCTCATTCCTCACATACCTGATACCTGATACATCCAGTACCTCTTCCAATACACAATAACAACCATCGAAGGGTACGTCCTACCATCCCCCAAAAAACACACAACCCGTCCAAATCCCTAACGTCTAACATTTAACCTTTAACATCCACCCGCACACACACAGCGTCAAATCCGACGCGCTCTTCTCCTACCAACCGCCCTTCAACATCCTCGCCTTCCTAATCCTCAAACCACTCTCATACACACTCACCCCGCGCGCTCTCCACTCAACCAACGTATTCCTCATCAAGCTCACCTCGCTCCCGCATCTCTTCCTCATCGGCGCGTACGAGCGGTATCTCGTTAGTGCTAGTGCCAGTGTCGACGGCGGTGGCAGAGGAGGAGGAGGGGGTAAAAGAGCGGTAGGGACGCTGTTCCATCGCTTACCGAGGCAGATCAAGTATATGCCGTTCGTGGAGGCGCTCGTGGGATCGTCTGCGGGGGAGCTGTATGATGCGATTTTCGAGCTGTGCGAGGATGGGGAGGGGGAGTATAGTATTTTTGGAGAAGACGCGGAGGATGGGGAGGGTGGGGGTGGGGGGAGGCCTGCGCTGCGCTCGGTTGATTCGCGGGAGACCGTGGCGGATGCTCATGTGGGGAGGAAAAAGGCGGGTGCGCGGCGGAGTAGGAGCAGATCGATGAATCCTAAATCCCGCGTGCGCGGGCCTGCGGGCTTCGATCAGCAGCAGCAGCAGCCGTTAGTGAACATCGTCAGTGCAGACTCGGAGGCTCCGTCTATCTCACCTGTACTAGCCACCACCACCACCACCGCTACCACGAGACCGCACCCAAGACAACGCGCGACGAGCGCCATGTCGCCTTCTACACCCGTCCACCACAGCGACTATCCACATGTAAGCGCCAGCGGGAGCGGGACCGCACTCGCCTCTACAGCGTCAGCAGGAGGAGGAGGAGTAGGAGCAGCACCGGCAGCAGGAGCAGCAGGAGCAGGAGGAGCAGGAGTAACAACCCTCTCACCCCCCGACTCGCCAAGTGTAGTTCTCACGACGGAGCGCAGCCCGCTGATGCGTCTTTTTGGCTCGCGGTTTCCTTCTTTGACTTCATCCACCTCGTCCGCGTCCGCGGCGCAGTTGCACGGGGGCGGGGTGTTCCCGCCGTCTGCATCGAACGAGTCGGCGCTTAATGTTAGCACTGGCGCCGGTGGTGGTGCTGGGCTGTCGGTGCAGACACAAAACCTCAATCCCAATCTCGCTGCACACTCACACTCACACTCACACGCGCAAGCACAAGCAGCACAAGCAGTCCAAGCACAAGCAGCACAAGTAACACAAGCAGTCCAAGCAGCGCAAAGCACCGAAGCGAGCGTGAAGCACATCGAGGCGCTCCTGGAGACAGTTGGGAAGTTGCCGGTGTATAAGTTGAAGGAGGAGATGAAGGAGTTGCAGGTTAGTCGCTTTCGATCTCTGTCACTCGATCACTCTCAGTCTTCTCGTCGCGTCGCGTCTCGATCTCTGTCTTCTCACCTGTCTAAATTTATATGTGCTAATTGACGCGTCTGAATTGAAATTTTGAATGAACAGGATCGGCAAGCGCGGATTGAGAATTTGCTGCTGATGCTCACGCGGGGTATGCGGAATGAGGCGTCGTTGTCTGCGACGCCTCATAGGCAGAGTACGTTGTAATCATCATTTTTCTGTATTTTTATGATATAAAAATACACATCCGTCTCCTGGTATCTATCGTGTAAGCTAGCAGTAGCACTGTGCGTAGACCAAGAAAAGAATAATAGGTACCAACCAAGGTACATTAGTGCCAAAAAAAAGCTAGTAGAAAGCATATGCATCAAAGACAAAACTTTTATATAGTAGTGTTGTACCCCCAAGCGCGCAAGTTGTGCTTGACAAGCTCGGCGACCATAAGCGACGGTCTCGTATGCTGGGGCTGGAACTTGCTCGCTGCAAGCCCACGGACAAGCCAGGCCTCGACGAGAATATTGCCCCATCCAAGCACCCAAAGCATGGACCACATCCATCCCCAAAACCCACGCACCTTCCTCCCCGTCACACTCTTGAACGCAAACTCCAACACGGTGCCTACACCCATCATCAAAAAGAAGCCCGCGGCACCATAAAAATCCGTGCCCCGCCCCATCCCCCACAGACCCCAATAGTGCAATAGGCCCGAGACGAGGAACGCACCGGCCACGCCGCCCAAGCGGCCGAAGAGGATGTATCCGGGGTACCCGCCGAAGGCGATGAAGTTGTGGCGGAAGAGCTGGTGCCAGCGGAGGCTCCAGAAGAGGTTGAGGGAGGTGGTGAACCAGGGTGCGTCGAAGAGCGGGGGCCACTGGTCGGGTGACTGGCGGAGGAGGACGAGGCCGATGAGTGTGGCGGTGTAGTAGAGCAGCTGGATGGCGTGGTAGACTGCCAGACCGGCGAGGAAGCAGATGAAGGACGAGCGGAGGTAGCGGAGGGGCGCGGGGAGCGCGGGGTCGAAGATGGACGCGCCGAGGGGGTTGGAGAGGTCGCCGAAGGATTGCACGGAAAAGAGGAGAAAGTCGAAGAGGTGGTAGTGGAAGAGGAGGGAGAGGAGGGAGGAGAGGATGAAGGAGGGCGGGTGGGCGGTGTTGCGGCTGTCTTTGGTGACTTTGAGCCCTGTGGACCAGGACCAGCCGATGCCGCGCAGGCTGAAGAAGAGGTCGAAAGAGTCGAGGATGAGGCCGTTGGATTTAGCGCGCTTGTACGGCTCGAGCTGGAAGGTCCATATCGTCGCGCGTATGCCCAGCGTGATCATGGCCAGCTTGATTAACAGTCAGGGGGAGGAGTGGGCAGAGGAGATGGGATACGCACAAGGAGGCCTTGGTTCATGTACACCAGGCTGGGTTCCTCTGCATAGCCCTTTGCTAGATCTATCTGGGTGGATGCTTTGAATGTTGTATAGAGGGTTATGGGCAGCAGAGCGAGGCGGATGGGATATGTCCGGGGGATGAGCACGAGCAGGCCGGTGAGATAGTAGAACAAGATGGGCGGCAAAATGTCTTGTGTGAATGTGTGCACTGTCAGCGGCTGGCGGCTAGCTGGGTCGGGTATCCTGCAAAGACAGTCAGCGAGGGAGACAGAAAAGAGAAAATCAACCAACCAGGCAGACATGGAGGAGAGAGCCATTGCAGCGCAGTCATTGTCGATTCTTTGGGGGCGCTGGCTAAATATAAAGCGCGATCCCCTTCCGGCTAATCAAGCGCCGTGCTTCTCCTTCATCTAGTATGGCCATATACAGAGACCCAAGCATCCGGCCAAGTCTAGAGCCACACAGATATCACATCCAAGACCACGAGCGCCAATTCTTTCTCCTCCTCACCGGCATCAAAGATGACCAGCAATTAAGGGGCCATATCTTGGCTGTCCAGCAAAAAGCCTATCAGGTTCACACTATTCTTTTCCAATTCACATCAGCTCACCCTCTTCAAGATCCACAGCTACGCCTGCATCCGTCGTTTTTCTTTCATCAAGTATACCCTTTCCCAATCCAATATTCCATTGCTCATTCTACCAGACTCAAGATTGCCCAAATTCCGGGATACTACAACGCACTCAAGCTACTCGACAAACGCACAGATCCCATCCTCCTCGATCTAGGCTGCTGCTGTACGTCATCTCTCCTCCCTCAAACACACTCTCACCTATTTTTCAGTTGGAAATGACATAAGAAAAGCAGTCGTCGACGGCTGGCCCGTCCAAAATGTTATAGCCTCCGACCTCCGCCAAGGTAAGCCAGAGTCACCCACAAACACACACAACACGCTAACTCACCCCTCCAACAGAATTCTGGGATGCAGGCCACGAGCTCTTCAAATCCACCCCCGAGTCCTTCCCAGCAGCTTTCATCGCAGGCGACATCTTTGACCCCTCCATGCTCGACATCGACATCGACATAGCACCAACCCCCACAGACAACGATATCCGCCCACTCACCTCCCTCACCACCCTAACCCCTCTAAAGCACCGCGTATCCGCAATCCACGCCTCCTCCTTCTTCCACCTCTTCAACGAGGACCAACAGCGCTTGCTCGCACTGCGCCTCGCAGCGCTCCTCCTCCCAGAGCGCGGGAGCATCATCTTCGGCCAGCACGGCGCGCGCCCGGAGAAGGGGTTCCGTATCGAGGTTGCGGCCAACTCTTCCGCAGACGCAGAACCCAACCCCACCAAACACGCAATGTTCTGCCACTCCCCCGCAAGCTGGAAACACCTCTGGGAACAAGACATATTCGGGCCCCATCAACCCACCCGCGTCAGAGTCGACGCCGAACTCCAGGAAACGACGAATGAACGCTGGGATTTCGAGGATTTGGGCACGAACTTGAAGGTTTACGTTATGAATTGGTCTGTTGAGGTTATTTGATTTGCATTTTGGATTTTGGGATCGTCGGCGTTGGTAATTTGAGGTAATTTTTGCAAGAGGCGGGCGGAGGCATGTGAATTATTGATATCGATATACCTTCCGATCCGGAGTTTGGGTTTGAATTTTGTCATCACCTTTCAATCCCGGTTTTGTTTCGTTTTTCGTTTTCCGTTTTTCGTTTTCCGTTTTTCGTTTTTTCGTTTTTCCCTCATCGTTTCCCTCAGCCTTTTCCTCATCCTTTTCCTCACATTCGCGTTGTATTACTTAGTTGTAGTTGTACCATCAGTTATCGGAGGATACAGCGATCATTCCAACCAGACGAACATTCAAGTTATCTCAAGTTATGATCGTTCAAGTAAAAGTAAAAGTATCAAGTTCAAGTAAAAGCACAAGTACCAAGTACACCACAATTTCTTTTCTTCAAAATGTCGTAGACTCGTAGACTCGTAGGCCGTACAGTGACCGGTACCGGTGATTTTGAGTTCTCGCGATTCGCACTGGCAATGGCAATGGGATACAACCTTGACCCTCTTTTTTTTTAAAAAAAAAATTTTTTTAACCGTGTTTGTCCATCCTGTATTCGCTGACATTTAATCGCTTCTTTTTCACTATGGGGGACCGCATTGGACAATATTAAATAATAGGTGTGATTTAAAAATATCAGGCAGAGCTAGGAAAACCTGAGTCATCAGCAAAAAATCTACCCGTCTACAAAAATACTGCCATCATTTCAAAAGTACTAAAAAGGAAAATTCTGTGGAATGGCCAAAAAGTCTAGTTTGTAACAAAAAAGTCGCCTCTGCTGATAATGCATAAGTTCTTCTAAATTGTATTTGGAGGCTAGTTGAGTTCTTGGCCTTGGTAGCCATCTTTGCCAATTTTTATTACTGTGCAGTAAATCTACAAAACCCAATGTTTTAGGTAGATCTAAATTTAATCAAATCATTTGGTTAAAATTTGGGAGACCCAAAAACATTTGGATAACATTTAAGTTGCATTTGAGAGCCCCCAAAACATTTAGGGTTCACCCAATGTTGACACAATGATATGTTTTGCATATTTCTACTCCTGGCAGCCACTTCATGTATTCACACAACAGGATGTAACAATTCATTGAAAAATTTTATTGAAAAAGATTCAAAACAACAGAGGCTACTACGGTTGGCGAGACAGCTCAGGTCTATTTCAGCTTCGATTTGCAGATTTTAAGGGTTACATCTGGGGTCTCTGGCACCGCTGGATAATACCAAACACTTCTATATCGCTGTCTGTGACAGAGTCAACGGCTTGTATTATCGAATGCCGTCCGACCTCGGACAACATACAGGGGGTTGCTCTAGGTATGAGGAGGTTTTTAAGTTGTCAAAAACATACATGATGTACAAACAGATACAATTGCAAGTAAATCAACGTAGTACTAGTATGTGCTCGATGAAAATAATACTACTTTACATCTACAAGTTCGTCAGTAGCCTGGTGTTATGGTAGAGGACAGCTCCGGAGGCCGTAGGGTTGGGGGTAAATAACCGGTCATGTGAATAATGACGCAAAGCCGGGGACTACAGCCAGTGGCAGGCTGATGGTGTGCGTCATCACTTTTGGAGAGCACAAGCGGTGTTTGCAAAAGTGAATAAGTCTTTTGTTCGCCCGGCCATGTAACGAATAGGTGAGTAGATTATTCTCAAAATAGTGTCGAGGTTTACTAGAGCCTATTTTTTCCATCTAAGATGCGCTGTTGTGCCAACCAAATTTCCTTGCTCTCATGGAAATTTGAATCATGTCACCGCCGTTGGGTTGGTGCGAGGCTTTCAAATTTCATGCATGAATCCCAGGCTGGGAGGTATGAGACCCTCTACTGCTTTTTTCCGCCTCTCATACCTGCTACCTTGCCAGCCAAAACCCTACATGTACAGCTTGTTGTGTATGTTACCCAATACTTGAAACCGCCCATAGCTGCTAGGATAATGTCGGAAGAGTGATTTTGCTGCGGAGAATATTGGTTGGAATCAAGGTCTGTCACTATTTACTTTTCACATCCTCTCCCTTCTTCTCGAAAATGGCTACCCAGGAATCCTCATGCCTGGGCATATACTGGGCAGCCAGCATTTTCTTACTCATTCACTTCACCCTCGTGTTTGTCATGGCTGATTCTACTTCTCACTGCTGCCAATAACTGCCGCCGCCATCGCCGCTCGTCATCACTACCACTGCTTGTCATCATCACCACCACTTACCACTGCTTGTCATTGCCATCGCCGCTTGCTGTCACCACCCACTATTGCTATTACACTTGTAATAACTGCTCGTCATAGCCGCACCCCATCACATTCACCACTGTTTTCCACCGTTATTCCTCATAATTGCTCATTGTTTTGCTCCTGCTTATTGTTCCGTCCCTGTTTGTCATTTTGCTACTGTTCATTGTTCCACCACTGCATATTATTACCACCACCGCTACTTGTCACGACTACCCACCGCGGTCCGCTTGTCATTCTCGCCGTCACTCAATGTCGCCAACTCTTATTGTTGTGCACCACTGCTCGTTGTGCACTACTTCTTGTTTTGTCATCACCCCTTGTTGTCACCGCTAATGCTCAATATTACTTTGTTAGATTTTTATTTCCAAGTCTTGCTGTGCTATTTGTTCAAAATACTTTTATTTTTTTTGCGTTGTAAGGCATGCAAAATGTTTTGAATAAAAAACATAATATTCCTTGCACCAACCAACAATAACAAAACAGGCAAAACTCATAGAGCGCCTGAAGTCAACATCGTTGGGAGAGATACGTTATCTGCAAAGATAAGATTATATATGGTCACATGACAATTGCACGCCAAATCAGATAAGATTGAAGGTTCACAATTATTGATCAGTAACCAGCACAGCCATAGGAGCAGCAATCAGACAGCGCATAGCCTCATATCTAAAAATAGATAATCAGCACAGCCTATTTGATGTGTTGTCAAGGCAACATTCTTGAACATTCCATTGACTAATAACAATGACACATATTAGTAATCTCCTGCTCGGCGCTTAGTGAACACAATAGAAACGCTTATAAACCACCATCCGGCGCTTACTTGCTCTGCCAAAAGTAGCCAGAACAATAGAATTAGGATTGGTAAGAGGTTTAGAGTTTAATCAGCCTATCCCTATATGGAAATCACTATTGTGATTATGTAAGCTTAGGAAAAGGTATATAAAGGCTCAGAAAATTTTGGGCAGTAGCTAAGTTTCCCTTTTCAATAGCACCCCAAAACTTGCTCAAACCCTGTAATTGCTAGTTATTTCTTGCAATAAACTTATACTACTTAAACTCTGCGTGTCTGTTATAACAATCAAGTTCAGTCTAAACCAATCCGTCAGTTCCGTCCGTCAGTTCCGTCCATCAAAATCCGTCCGTCAGTTCTGTCCGTCAGTTCCATCCGTCAAGTTCCGCCTGTCAATCAGTCAGTCAGTTCCGTCCGTCAGTTCTGTCCGTTAGTTCTGTCCGTCAGTTCTGTCCGTCAGTTCCATCCGTCAGTTCCGTCCGTCAGTTCCGTCCGTCAATTCCATCCGTCAGTTCCGTCCGTCAGTTCCGTCCGTCAATTCCGTCCGTCAGTTCCGTCCGTCAGTTCCGTCCAACAGTCAAACCAACCGTCAAATTGCCACTTTAAATACTGAGCTTTAGGTGTGTTACTCAAATATAAAATTTTACTAACAAATATTCTTTTCAGATTAACTTCCTTAAAACACATTAAATATTTCTACACATACCTGCCTCTAATTGCACTTGAGAAAACTTGTGGAAAACACACCAAATTGATTAAAACCTTGAATCCATCGAACAACTGGAATAATCTGATATTTGACTATCCGGTGAAACCCAGGTGAACTTAAAAATCACGTTGACAGCGTAAGCATTCTGAACGATACAATTTTTTAGCAAAACATACAAAATGGTACTGGAAAAGGTCTACTTCAAACCCTAATTAATCTATTCGGTAATAAAGGAGAGTTTACTCTTTTTGGATCTTTCTTTTTCAGGAGAAGATTCTCGAAGAACGATGTGCTTCAGCTTCAAGGCTTTGCACACCCAATTCATGTCCTTGTTGCATAAGGTCCTGTGTTCCTCAAGAAACTGTTCAATCTTGCGAGCACCACCATCTCAGTAAACAGGGGATTCTGTGGTTCTGTTTACAATAGTTAACATTTGAGAATTAGTACAAGAATTAAGCAACCGTGAACGTACGAATAATATTGTGGGTCAATTAGACACATGATTCCTTGTTTATCTCGAGCGCCTATGCAAAGTTTGTTTCAATTTCTGTCCATGCTTGGTACACATAATCTTACCTTGTAAATCACAAAACAATAGCTGATTGTCGGAATAGACGGCACTAAAATGGGCAAATGCATGAATGGCTTGGGCGAGGTGATCTTCAGGATTTTCTGCAATGTTATTTCCAGTAAATTTTCGGATTCCTGGATCTGCCTCTCCACAAGAAAGTAGGAGAGTAGCAATAAAGTATGGACAAGGCAGTGGAAAACCATCTGAAGCGGGTGATGGAACAATTTCGCCAAAGATTGAAGAAGCAAAGTTAAAATAAAAACCTTTTATGTGCCTCATTTAATCGCCACAAAGAATTTCAAAAGAATAAGCGCTTACGAGAAATGGTTTTCATGTTGACTTGTATTGCAAGTTTGTCAAATTCTGCCTTAAATGCGTCCCCTTGGCATAACAATTTGTATTCCTCCCGAAGCACATGTTGTGCCGTGGAACTGGAAATACCAACTGGTTGAGTTAATACATATTCCTTTCCACCAAATTGTGCCTGCAATGAGGGATTATCAATCATCTGTCATCAAAATTAGAAGGTGCACATACATAGATTCCCCTCTTTGTAAACCCTTCTCCAATAAATCCCGAGTCTGATTTTGAATGCCATTTTTCGGCAATTTCAATTGTTTCTTCAACCATCTCTTTAGTCCATACAAGGTGACCCGTCTGAATATCATACGTCACAGAAGTCCGAATAAACTTATAAGGAACCATCTGCACGTTTCTTGTCCAGCTACCAGTATTATCTGAGGCTTTCATCCGTAGCCATGCGCTTTTCAAAACTACCACCTGGTCCTGCGAGTTAGTAGCTTTAGCAGAAAATAAAGCACTACGGGACCCGTGTGCTTCCTTTCTCAAGCGACGAGAAGAGCCTGCAGGTATGCTTCGTTTCCTTTTGTTCCCCAACAAAGCCAGGCTTACACCAAGACATTCAATGCCATCGGAATCATCATCATCTGACAACACACTGCCGCCTCCACCATTAAACTGTGTATTATATTTTTCTATTAGTAGACTGATTAAATTGATATATCACGCTTACTCACCACCTTGGTCTTCTCGTATGTTAGTCGTATATCAATTTCACGATTTTCAAGCTTCTTCTGACTACCAATCTTTTTTTTCAAGAATTCTTCTTTAAAAAGAGTCACCATAGATTTTGCTTGGTCAAAATGCTGAAGAGACGAGAATCTAGTCTGATTCTCTTGGGCATAGACAGAAACATTTGCCCTGTTATTCCTGTCAATGCAGCCCATAGTCACAAACGACAAAATGTGCAAGGCATACCAAGTAAGTTGTTCTGTTCCCGGATGCTTTGCTTCAAAATCATCCCTAATTCGTAACAGAATCTTGTCAAAAGCAAGCTTCGTTGAAATGTCGGGATCAAATCTTTCAATAATTTGAAATTCCTTCATCTAGACGGAAATAGATTGTTAGACATTGAAGGTAAAGCATAGTCATGTGCCAAAAAAGCATACTACAGGCATACCTGGTTGAGCTTGTTTCTATTTGACTCCTACAAGCAGGCCGTAACACGGATACCGTTATCGAGTAACTTGGCTTCTTCTTTCTTAGCCTTTCTTACTGCTTGAATTTTAGCAGCGGAATCAAGATTACGGTTTTTGCTTTGAAATCCAACCAATCCCGGACTTTTATAGGCAATTGGGGTCTGAGCTAGACGTGTATTTGAAGCCTTTTTCATATGCTCGCTAGCTGCCTCCATAATGGAATCTACTAGTAAGTTTTCTGACGGCATATTTTGAACGGTGGCATCGTCTTGTGGTACCTCTTTTTTAAAAATAAGCTCTGGAACACCAGGTAGGCCTAAAATGCTAGTAGGAATAGCATCGGCTTTCTCTAGTATGTTTGTTGTGAGTTATCATATTAAAGATAGATTGACAATGGCAGTCAAATGGTACGTACTATAGTGTTTGATACAGATCTTACAGATCGGATGCTCAAGACCTGGAGTCACAAGTCCGCATCCGGCACATTGTAGATTATTCTAGCAAAAGTTTGATTAGAAGAAAAGGTTACTAGTAAATAAGTTACTGACCATCAAAGTATATAATTGTAATTGTGAAAGTCCTGCGCGTTTGCCTAGGCATTTTCCACATTTTTCATTTGGTTCCAGGCGAGGAAAGCTAAAGCCACATCCACCAGCACAAAATAGGGTCATAGTAAGGTTACAAGGACGGTTTACACCAGTGTATGTTTGAACCTAACAATAGACTATAAAAAATGAACTTTGTTTATGTTCACCAGACCTGAACCGTTCCGAGATCTGAGCTCAACGGAGACCTGATCTATCCTTCTTAATAAGGAATGATTAAATTGTATTCAAGTAAGTATTCTCAGAATTTAATTGACTTAGACGCCTACAAAGAATTTTGTTTATCTATGGAAAAAGAATAGGAAGCATGCGTCCAAAGATTACCCAAACATTTCCCAAGGTAAGACGGTCAGAAAATCCTAATGAGTCAAATGCTTTCTGTGCTTCGTTAGCAAATTCAGCGGATACAAAGCTCAAGAGCTCTTCGCCTCCCATCTTCTCCTTAATTTCTCGAACCACATCAAGATCAACCGGTTGAAGACAATTAATCCCTCCCCATCTCTCCGGAAATAAAAAAGCCTCATTCCGAGAGCAACCAGATGGGCCTGCCTTTTTGGAATCTTTACGCATGCGAACACCATTTTGGAACTCCATAAATTGATCAAGCTCGCACTGTAGCATTCGTGGCCAAAGCCAAAGACATAACTGCCTATTAAATATAGTAAATTAGAATGTGCCCCAGATGAATTAGAATCAAATAAACATACTTTTGACGGATATCATCTGGATTATACAGACCGGCATCAATTCCTCGGTTGAAAATGATAACTGCATTGTTTCCCCATTTGAGGCGAAGGCGTAGCCATGATCTCTCAATTGAAATATTATGTACACTTCGAAGGTAAACATGTGCCGGCAGTTCTGAGGAATCCAAATTCGCTTGAAATGCATTTCTATATCAGGATAGGCAAACTCGAAACGCTGCAGTAGTACACAAATATAATACTAAGCATACCGCAAAGCATTGATTAATCCATAGAGTTGAGTAGTCTCAGAGCCACAGTCTGTTGTGAACTGAAGCGGCATTCCTAAAGCAAAATAACAATGTAAATGTTTATGATAGAATACATAATTGAAAAATCTGGACATACCACCCATTTTTTCCACAAGAACCAGAAATAGGTACCCTATAACTGTTGCCAAGCGATTGCTAGGAACAACCCAAGCTCCAATCCATTTAGAAGTTGCATCATCAACAACACCCCATATTGGAAACCCAATGCTGTTGAGTTTATTGTGACCATCACCGGACCAACGCTCATTGATACCAATCGGTGCTTTCCTAACCCGGAAAACCTTCTTTGATGTCGGTTTCCGAAGATCAAATCCGTCAGGATCTTGAATGTGCATGATATCGGAGACAAAATCACGGGGTAAATGTATCCCATAATTGCTGGCAATGCGAGCACGAATTGTGGAAACTCCACGTCCTTTGCTAGGATCGTCATTAAGCTCAAGAATGATATACTGAACTTTCTCCGAGTAAGACATTTCTCGTTGGTTGACTCTACTTCCAACCAACCCAAGGTCATTTCGGCGCCTCTTAACAGTAGAAAGGCTGTATAATATATCCATTGTTTATTAGTAAAAATTACAACTTTTAGTTCAAATACAAATATACCTTATTTTGAGCCCTAGCTCTCTTTCAAGATGGGAAGGAATATCCTTCACTGCGACCAGTTCTCGGTGATACCACTCAAATGCCTCACGGAGTTCGACGTCATTGGCATCGGCTAGTCACACAAACAAGACTTGAGCACAAATAACAGAAAACAAAAAATCATTGAAATGTTACTCACGGACTTTAGCATATTGATTTTGACCAATGGGATTTTGATTATACGATGACATAATTCTAGACAGGACATTCAAACATTAGCAAGACAGGAAAAATTTATAATAGAAACATACCTAATTCACCAATGATAGAGTAGCAGCGGTAACAAGCTAGTAAGTGGCTGTTGCTGTGGACTTGTCGTTTCATTGCCCAGTATATATAGGAAAAACAGCATAAACAATTTGACTATTCTTTCAGAAATTGACGGACTTGAAGTCTCAAACCCAATGCCCAAATTTCTCAAAGTCCAAAGTATTACGTCCTAGAATGGATGCAGAGCGCGGTAGAATGCAGGCTTTGAGAAATTCTTAATGAGCAAATTTTTGCTCCGTGCAACGTGCAATTGTTCAAGAACATTTCTTTGCACACATTATTAAGTACAGGTAAGAGAAGAGAGGTTTATCTTGCTACTAGAAACCTCATATCCTTGTGCAATTAAATAAAATCGGACTCTTACTCAGCACCGGTCAAGGCATAGAAGCTCAGAGTACCAACAATGGACTCATACCCTTGTGCAATGCGGCAGTAAAGTCAGGCCATTAGTGAATTTTAGAGCACCAATGGCTGACTCGTGTCTTTGCATGGTGCAGTAGAATCAGGCCATTACTGAGCACAAATAAAAAGTGGAAGCATAGAGTGCCAACCCGGCCAATATGTTGACGTTCTAAAGATGTACTTTCTCACTAATTGCCGCCTGTTTTATCTAAGTCCCACTTTCACCTTGCTCGTTCAGCCACATTACCTTGCTTGTAATTATTTGTAAACTGATCGATACAATATGAGTACAAGTTCTTGATGCCTTTCGGTCTTTGGGTACGGAATACGCACGACGGCGGGGTGAGAATACACGGTGGCAAAATCACCGAGTGTGACAATAAAAGTGGGTATACAGAAGACAGATAGGAGACCTGTATTACATACACGGACCCCAATGCCAAAAATACGCGATTCGAACTTCAAATCAGACCTGAGCTGTCCCGCCAACCGTAGGCTACATAGAAATGACTAGGAGAAAACGGATTCAAGTTCATAAAATCTGGGCGCTGGGAAAACGTTACGGAGTCACGTGATTGAATTGACGTGCTACAAAATCTACACCGGTTGATGAGTCACGGTCAAGTAAACGTAAATATATGCGCATATATGTACCAACAAGGTGACCAGAATGGGTTTCTGGTTATTAAATACACTCTAGAGAAGGCAGTAATTAAGGCAGAGAGAAAAAAGCCATGAAAAGGTATAAAACAGTCAGTTAGGCTTGTGTGATGAAAAAGAGAGCATGTCTTTCACCTTTTGAGCTCTATTTACAGTTATGAGGTGCAGAAAAAGAGGCATAGCAATGTTGATTGAAACCAGAGAGCACCGTAGTCAGAGTGGTGGACATGAAAGGGTAGAAAAAAAGCGACTTGGGCATGTCTCAGATTCTTATGCTCAAAACGGATGTTCAGTCTCCAATTTAATTTGTCAGCAGAGACGGGCCTCTCTAATTTATTTTTCTTGAAGTTAAATTTCCCACGTACATGTAATTCTTATGACAATGGTGTTGTATTGGAAACAACCTCCCAGTGTCATACGTATTACGTGTGGTCAGTAAAATTTCTTGTACCTAAATCATTTTTAACATATTTGAAGCCCTTTAATCATTTGTGTCAGCAAAAAGTTAAACTCAATGTTTTATTCTTTGTTTTTATTTTTAATCAATTGTTCCCTGCAAGTTTTATGGCAAACAAATCATTAAGAGATAAATGTAAGTACATGGAATATTTTGTACTGAACTTTGAGGTGTATAAATGTTTGTGGAGCATTCAAATGCTCTCCAAATGTTTTGTGCACCTCCAAATTTTAGTGAAATGTTTTTGTGTAACTTAACATGTCATGAAAAACATTGACCTGCTTAAAAAGGCACAAAAGGCATTTGGATATCTGGTCACTTTTGCCGATGTAGATGTCCATACTGGCAATGCAGGTATAGACCACAAAAATGAGGAGATCAAAAGTCTCTGCTATCGTTATGTTATCCCTTGTTCCTCTGAGGCAGATGCTTGGTATGTCTTCCACTAAAAAGACCTAGACACCAAAATGTTAGCTAGATGTGCAATAAACCCAAAAAGTCTGAAGCCTGACATTGATTTTTTTACCATCAACAGGCAATACTTTGGACCTAGTAACACTTTTTAAAAAATGTAATGACCTTTGGAGCCTAGAATCTTACGGTGGGTCTTCTGCCATTTTATTGACTAAACCTACAACATGTTTAGGGAATGGGTGTCTGGTTCCATTCAAATAGTTGGCCAGATAGTTGCGCATCAGTATGATAAAATTTGATTGGCAGTTTAAACAGGTGTTTCTTGGTTGGATATACAAAATTGTGATTCTGCTTAACAGTTGGGTAGGGGATTTCAATTTCCTACTGCAAGCTTCCAAAATAAGTGCCTTGGAACAAGATTTCCAGGTATATATAGATAAAGTCAGTAAAAAGCAGCCAATAGAGACACTTGACCAACCTCTCCAAAGGTAGATAAAGGACAAGGGAAAGGGATAAGTAGCCCCTTTTTGAAAGCCTAAAATTCAGGGAAGCAATCAATCTGGTCGTGTTTTAGACCAAAAAAGCAGCCCAGAACAAGTGCTTCCTTTAGAATTGCTCTTTGCTCAGACATAAAATTTTGGATTGACTAGGATTTTATTAAATGTAATGTTAAACAAATAAGTAAAAAAATAAACCTCCATGGATGTCCCAGTCAATATCACTCTGATAGTCTAGGTCAGAATGGAGTTAGTAGTATCAATAGACTTTGCAATATTGTCAAAAACAGATGCCCAAGCACTGTTTAGAGTAGGGTATAGTTTAACAAGCCATTTCCGGTCAGAAATAAAAGAATCAATGCCCTCAATTGCGAATTAGAATAGAGCAGAGCTCAGACAAGATGGAAGAAAATAGACCTTGTAAATAATAAAGGCCAACACAACTCTGAGAATGAAATACTTATTTTGTATTTCTTTGGTAACCAATAAAGGTTCAGACAAAATAAAGAGAGTATTGTAGTTGTCATCAAGTTTTGTAAGCAACGACTTTGAAATTTCTTTAAACATTATTACTAAAACTTTGCAAAGAACTCCATTGCCATAAGCATTGTTTGTAACCCTTTCTCTATAGATTGATAAGCCCCAAAATATAACCCTCCAAAAAAAACTTACGCGCAAATAGTCCAAAACTTGAATTTAAATATGTCTTGCAATGTGCTCCCGGTTGTGATACATCTGCAGAAAAAGAAAAAATTCAGTAGTGCTATGGTTGTATAATAAGCTGGGTAGTCTTGTTGACTGCCCCCCTATTTTATTGCTCCTGTAGCTTCCTACCAAAAGTCAGTAGGTTTTGTAGATTTTTTAGTCATATATGTAGCTTTTGTAGTCTTCTGTAATTTTAATAAATAGTATAATATTAATCTATAGGTACTACATTGCTAACTATATATTTTTATGCACAATTTAATATTGAGTAAAAATCATTAATAGGGCAGTTGGTATCATTAATATCTTTATTAGCCATTCTACTCCGTCCAATTAGCTGACTTTGGATAGTAAGCCTCCATCCAGTCTAACAACATATTATACCTCTATCTAACTCTCTTCAACTTGTCTACTATTAGAATCTGTTAAGTAAATAATAACAGAAAAGATATGGTTAAGACTAGAATCGAACCAATGACTCCCAAGTATGTTGCCAATACTTTACCACTGAGCTATATGACCTATAAATAGATTGAGAGTTATATGTCAATATCCACTATTGAATCCATTATTTAGACTCTGTGTTGTGTTTGTTAATATTGACATTAGTATTGTTGTTATTCCACTTATTCTATTCCATCTAATTCCATATCATAAAATCCCATAACTCAATTGACATTTACGCTATAGTCCATATTGTTTTGTAAAGTCTTATGGTCTACTGGTTAAGGACAGTCTATTTTTGGCTAAGGTTGATGGTTCAATCCTTGAGCAGGCCATTTATTTCGCTCGCAGACTACAAAGTCTATAAGTATATTGTAAGTACTACTGTATGTTGCATGGGCCTTGATTATATAGTTTCCATAAATTACTGTATATTGTGAATACAATGTATTAAACCTATGTAATGAAAATATATTAGATAATGATGTTATGTAAGGCTACTAAGTGCAAAAAAGGCTACTGGAAAGTGTGGTTACTACGGTGTCTACTGTAATATAGGTGTGTACTACTGAAAAAAACCTTTTCCGCTGATGTATCAAAGGAAGAGTAACACTTGCTTGTCTTTGCAAGAGGGCAAATAAAACTTTGGTTGAGACACAGCAATACCTCTAAAAATCCTACAGCAGCATCTCAAACGGAATCTGCGGAAATATCAAACATATAATGTTCCACTTCTGTTGCACAATGCAACATAATAAATGATTCCAAGATACAAAAGTCCTTGCCATTGAATGCAGAAATGATTGGGGCAGGATTAAAGACAGCGGGAATTGCAGGGTCTCTATTGGAGGAGGCGGGTTCAGGACTTTCCACAGAAACAGGACCAGAAGATGCAGGACTCGTAGCTTCCAACCAAATCAAACGGTCAAGGTAACTGGTTACAAGGCGATTTGTTATCTTACCTATAATCTTTGAAATGATTCATTTGAGTTACCTGGCCAATTCATTAAGTCTGCCTGCCAGAGTGCTGATTTATTTTATAACTCTACTACTTGCTTATGTATATTATTTCATTTCATTCTGGTGTGCTTTCATTAACATTAATTCATTTTATTCTGGTGCGATTTCATAAATATTAATGCATTTCATTTAACTGGTATGATTAATCTTATCTGTGATTATGCAAGAATCTAGCACTATTTTTGATTCAGGAACTCGGACTAAATATATTAGAATTAGGTCTGATAGCCATTACATCAGGGCCCTGTCCCTGCCCCTTCCCTTAGCTCCTGGCTCTATAAATAACACTCATCCTATGCTACTTTTGTGCATTGCTGGCAATGGATTGGGCGCTTTTGGGGGCATTTCTGGACCGTTTCCCTTGGTTTTTTTTGATAGACCTATAGTTTTAAAGTGTCCCAATCCGAATATGAAATCAAAATTGCAATATCTTTACTCATTATTGTGTAATTAAGCGTACAATGTTTTGGCCAAAAAGCGCACCTTGAATAGCACCCTCCAGGGGTTGGTATGCACCCTTTTGACTATGCCATTATTTATTATTTATGTTAGACGGAGTACATGCCAAGTTTCAACTCAATTGAAGCAGTGGAACCTATTGAACTAGGATGTGCACCCTACCCCTCCTCCTACCCCTTGTATAAATGCCTTCCTGATCAGATAAATTCAGGCCCAACTAGGGCTGGGTAGGCGCGCATTATACCAATTTTTAGAGCCCAAAATCATGGTGCAACTCTAAGATTTAAGGGTACTACCTCCCATCTTCTCCAGAATTTGTGTATTTTATTATACCATAGGATGGGCTCTCAGACCATTAAAAAACATGTAGATCTACTACTAACAGTACATAGAGTCCAAAATTTACCCTTAAAAGCCCTCTGCAGCAAGAGAGCATACTGATTCAAGGGGGGGTATGAGGACAGGTATGGTAGGTTATTGATCAGGCCATATCTCTACAAATACTTCGTCATAAATCATGTTCTTGACGTCTACAGATACCTATAGATGCCTCCTAAATATCATTTTCAGTGCCTAAAAAGATCCATCCATTAGATGAGACACTGCAGAGAGAATACCAATCTTCATCAAAATGCACAGTATTTTCGCATTTACCATATATAAACATTCAAGATCAGGAAATATAAAAGCAGGATAGTATAGCCCCAAAATGTAGCTTTCCAGAACATCAAGAATGTTGTGCATCGGACCAGTGGGTGTTGAGATATGGAAAGAAAGGTGTTGAAGAACCCATTAGAGACCCGGATGGATATTGGCCTTTATTTATGCTTTGTTTGTGGTCACCTCTTTGGCCTTTCTCCGAGATACATTTTGACATATCTCAGCTCATACTAATCGGATTTCTATGCGGCTATATACCACAGATAGGTATCATTTAGGGCTACACAGCCGTATAGTTTATGTATTTTATAAGAGTTATCTTTCACATCATATTTCGCTTTTCCTCCATTTTTGAACAATAATGCTTATTCTTCTTGTACCATCTTGTTAAGCGTTCTGGCCATTTAGCAGCATAAGTATAATATGTAGAGGACCTTGGTAGCTATCTGTGAATGTAAGGTATGTGCATTTTGGTGAAGTATAAGCGGTGATATGGTCATATTATGTTGCATATCCAATACCTTCTTATTAGCCTCATAACCAAGGTGTTCCCCATATTCCAGAATGTTTCAAAGGTATGTATTGCATCTGTGGTACTATATAGAGCAGATTTACATACCTATATGTGCTGGGAATGGCCATTCTATCCCATAATAAAATATACAAATTCTGGAGAAGATGGGAGGTAGTACCCTTAAATCTTAGAGTTGCACCATGATTTTGGGCTCTAAAAATTGGTATAATGCGCGCCTACCCAGCCCTAGTTGGGCCTGAATTTATCTGATCAGGAAGGCATTTATACAAGGGGTAGGAGGAGGGGTAGGGTGCACATCCTAGTTCAATAGGTTCCACTGCTTCAATTGAGTTGAAACTTGGCATGTACTCCGTCTAACATAAATAATAAATAATGGCATAGTCAAAAGGGTGCATACCAACCCCTGGAGGGTGCTATTCACATATTATACTTATGCTGCTAAATGGCCAGAACGCTTAACAAGATGGTACAAGAAGAATAAGCATTATTGTTCAAAAATGGAGGAAAAGCGAAATATGATGTGAAAGATAACTCTTATAAAATACATAAACTATACGGCTGTGTAGCCCTAAATGATACCTATCTGTGGTATATAGCCGCATAGAAATCCGATTAGTATGAGCTGAGATATGTCAAAATGTATCTCGGAGAAAGGCCAAAGAGGTGACCACAAACAAAGCATAAATAAAGGCCAATATCCATCCGGGTCTCTAATGGGTTCTTCAACACCTTTCTTTCCATATCTCAACACCCACTGGTCCGATGCACAACATTCTTGATGTTCTGGAAAGCTACATTTTGGGGCTATACTATCCTGCTTTTATATTTCCTGATCTTGAATGTTTATATATGGTAAATGCGAAAATACTGTGCATTTTGATGAAGATTGGTATTCTCTCTGCAGTGTCTCATCTAATGGATGGATCTTTTTAGGCACTGAAAATGATATTTAGGAGGCATCTATAGGTATCTGTAGACGTCAAGAACATGATTTATGACGAAGTATTTGTAGAGATATGGCCTGATCAATAACCTACCATACCTGTCCTCATACCCCCCCTTGAATCAGTATGCTCTCTTGCTGCAGAGGGCTTTTAAGGGTAAATTTTGGACTCTATGTACTGTTAGTAGTAGATCTACATGTTTTTTAATGGTCTGAGAGCCCATCCTATGGTATAATAAAATACACAAATTCTGGAGAAGATGGGAGGTAGTACCCTTAAATCTTAGAGTTGCACTATGATTTTGGGCTCTATAAATTGGTATATTGCGCGCCTACCCAGCCCTAGTTGGGCCTGAATTTATCTGATCAGGAAGACATTTATACAAGGGGTAGGAGGAGGGGTAGGGTGCACATCCTAGTTCAATAGGTTCCACTGCTTCAATTGAGTTGAAACTTGGCATGTACTCCGTCTAACATAAATAATAAATAATGGCATAGTCAAAAGGGTGCATACCAACCCCTGGAGGGTGCTATTCAAGGTGCGCTTTTTGGCCAAAACATTGTACGCTTAATTACACAATAATGAGTAAAGATATTGCAATTTTGATTTCATATTCGGATTGGGACACTTTAAAACTATAGGTCTATCAAAAAAAACCAAGGGAAACGGTCCAGAAATGCCCCCAAAAGCGCCCAATCCATTGCCAGCAATGCACAAAAGTAGCATAGGATGAGTGTTATTTATAGAGCCAGGAGCTAAGGGAAGGGGCAGGGACAGGGCCCTGATGTAATGGCTATCAGACCTAATTCTAATATATTTAGTCCGAGTTCCTGAATCAAAAATAGTGCTAGATTCTTGCATAATCACAGATAAGATTAATCATACCAGTTAAATGAAATGCATTAATATTTATGAAATCGCACCAGAATAAAATGAATTAATGTTAATGAAAGCACACCAGAATGAAATGAAATAATATACATAAGCAAGTAGTAGAGTTATGAAATGAATCAGCACTCTGGCAGGCAGACTTAATGAATTGGCCAGGTAACTCAAATGAATCATTTCAAAGATTATAGGTAAGATAACAAATCGCCTTGTAACCAGTTACCTTGTATGAAATGATTTGGTTGGAAGCTACTAGTGGATGCAGAAGAAAGAGGGCGGGGGATACCTATTAGTGATGAAGTATAAGATGTGTTTGTACAAATTGATGTGATGGATATATCAGAGTCATAGCTATTGTAGATGTCATTGAGACCCGAACCACTTGCAACTAGAGCGACATTTGCGCCTGAACCACTTGCAACTGGGGCATGATCAATACTAGAACCCCCAGCAATCGGGGCGGCATTGCGCAATCCTTGGCAAGAGACTTGCCTAACCGGAGACACTGATGCATGACTACGTCCCGATAACATGCTACCTGAGGATGTGGCAACGGGTGTCTGCTCGTCCAAACATTGGTTATCGGATTCTGGTATTTGCCCAGTACCTGTACAATGTAGACGACATCCATGGAGATAGTCTTTGTTCCAACTTTCATCAAGTTTTTCAATGGACAGAGAGCAGTTGTTGGTATGGTGAGGGAGATAGTTCCCTCTTTTCATACAAGCAATGACCTTGTCTGCATAACACTGATGAATGGTGTTGGTGCTGTCAATACTCCCCACAAGCCAAAAACCATGTTTGGGACCTTTTGGAAACAAAGTTTTAGCAAGCACTATGTATATGGATAAGAAGAAAAGACGACGTACATATCAAGAGCAATGGAAACTGTCTGTCCAGGTCTGGATGTATGAAATAATTCTTTGGCCGACTGACAAGCTTTCTAAGACTGGCTAGTGTGAAATCGTTGGGTGAACAGACTGTCAACGGTGTCATTAGATGACCTTGGCCTCCCTCATGGCCTAGGTGAATGAAGTTGAAAGGCAAAGAGTAGTATTTCTCCAGAAATTCTTTGTATAAGCCACCCACAATCCTCAATTCACTTGGATGCTCGGCGCAAGGGAAACTGAATCAATTGCTTGAGTTGATGAATAAAAGAATTATATTTCCTTTTTAAGACTTTTCAGCCTGCACGGTTGCACAGGCGAAGGCTTTTTTGTTACAAACCAGACTTTTTTGCCATTCCTCAGAATTTTCCTTTTTAGTACTTTTGAAATGATGGCAATATTTTTGTCGACAGGTAGACTTTTTGCTGATGACTCAGGTTTTCCCAGCTCCGCCCGATATTTTTAAATCACATATGTACGTTATTTAATATTGTCCAATGCGGTCCCCCATACACGGTCCCCTATAGTACCTTAAGCTGGCTTAGATAATTGATACACCACAAGAAAACGTCAACTTACAGTCAAATGTTTAAAATGTGTATAGTGTCTGACAAAGGTACCCAAAAGCCAAGAAGAGACGAGAAAACCCGGCCTCCAGTCCCGATGCAAAACAGTCACGGTGAAAGAGTCAACAAGTACAACCGGCGCTTAACTTTCCACATCCTCTGAAAAATTAGGACAAATACCAGGATAAATAAATGATATATCAATACCATGTTTCGACGGTTGTTATAACAGACCAACAAAAGCCAACAAACGGTGAACACGAAGGTTTCCATCGTCCAAAGACTCGAAAGAAAGAAAGAAAGAACGATGATCTTATAATTCTTATTCGACACAAGCCATTGATTTGAATTAAGCGCAGTCTGGACCTGGACCTGGACCTGGATTGTTTGGAGTACAAAGAGGTATAAAATAACGAAATCGGTATGTAAGATGGAGTTTGAAAAAGCAGGAACGATATCGATAGACCAAAGTACTTAGTAGTAGTTATCTCTTAGTCAACACACGATGTCGAGGCTGGTTTCGCCTTATCAAGCACGCTTTCATCGAATCATCGAATCATTGAATGAGGATCATCCAAGCCAAAATAAAGTAGAACAAACTTATCATCATCATCGTCATCTTGTCAGTACTAGTCCCATGAAAGATAATGCACAAGGACTCACAGGAGAGGGTATACAGCCAGCAAAATGCGCGGCTGGTCGATTTTAGTTCCGTCCAGGAAATTCACAGAGGCTATTGTAAATAAAAAATAAAAATAACTTGTAAGAAAATGCAAACAACATCAGTAAAGTGAAGTGGACGGACCCCAGATGCACCATGCCCAAGCTAACAGAGCCACAGGCGCGCGTATCCATATAACATGGACAAAGCACGAGATCAAAGCTGCGATGTCCAATGGGGCGATGCAGTAACCGAGGACGCAGAGGCCCTGGAAGAAAGAGCTGTAATGAACGAGGTCTTATGAGGATTGTCGGGAAAAAAGCAAAGCAAAGTAACGACGGGTTCTTACACTCTTCCGCCAAGAAGCTGCCATGAACGGTGTAAGCGTTGACTGCCTTTAAAGAAAATGGGAGGTTTACCTTTGCTTGAATGGTCACGGCCAACGCTCCCATTGAACAGATGACGATGACACTAGAAAAGACACCCAGAGACTGCGATTTCGGAGCCTAAGGTTGAGAATGAGGATTAGTTGATAACGCACGTTAGTCTGAAGGAAACGCACATTAATACTCAGCATGATTCCTAGACACAAGCAGAGCAGTAAAGGACCCCATAGATCCCAGTCTCTGTGGTAACATAACTTGAATATTATCCTCCAAACCAAAGTCGATAACAACCGACCTTAGAACTTCGCGTCCACTAGACCGACGTGGATACAGAACTTGAACGAGCTTGGAATAGATGGAGAGCAAGTCCCGGGCCTGTCAGGAAACGTCAATTTAGCAAGGAACCCATCACAGAGGGCATAATACTCCGCCGTACAATGGTCGTCGTTACAGGCTCATCCAGCGTATCCCCTCCAGAATACCTATCCAAAGTCTTGTGAGCGAGATCCATTGCGCATCACTCAGAACGGAGTTGAGATGAGTGCAGCGTACCGCGTCTCCACCTGCACACCTCCCACCGTCTGGCGGTTTGCCGCCCTACCGGCGTTCTGCGAGCTCGAGCTTCCGATGTTGCCTGAGAGCGCGGCGGCGGGGTTGGGGCTCGCAGGCGCCCGTCCGTTCGATGTGCCGGGGGCAGCGAGCTGCTCGGGGACAAACGTCGCGCGTCCCTTGCCCTTGTCTGCAACGGGAGACTGGGCAAGTCCAGGATGAGAGAAGCCGGGAATATCATCGTCGTTCAGGTCGTCGTCGTCATCTAGTACATAATACCACGGACGTGTGGTGTGAGTGTGAGCGTGCGGTACAAGTATGCTTTTTCAACCCGGTTACACCGTACCTGCTTGGATGAACTGGGAGCTCGCGGTGAGTGGTGTCCTGATTGGGTCCATGGAGGGCAGTTGTAGTGAATATAGCCTTGCCACGCTTCAGGCTTGAGCCTGATGTCGGGCATAGTCACGTTTAGCGGAGTTGCAATCTTTCCCAATTAGGAAGACTGACGCGTCGCCTTTACACTTTCAAAGTTGTCCTTGGTCTCATAACCCAAACCCTTCACTCTCATCCCATCTCCCACATTCACAACCCATAACAACACTACATAATGGTGCGTATACTATTATAACCTCAGATCATGCTCTAAAACTCGTATGTGATAGGGTAACGCGGCCTCAGGAATGCCCCCGAACGCGGACGGGCAAGGAAACGACAAGGACAAGAAGGACGGGCAGCCTCCCAAGAAAAAGTGGGAGCCCCCCCTCCCGACCCGCGTCGGCAAGAAGAAAAGAAAGGGTCCAGCCGCCGCATCCAAGCTGCCCGCTGTATTCCCCACCACCCGGTGTCACCTCCGCCTGCTCAAGATGGAGCGGATCAAGGACTACCTTCTCCTCGAAGAAGAATTCATCGCTAACCAGGAACGCCTGAAGCCCGAGGAGACGCGCGAGGAGAAGAACGAGGAGGACAGGTCCAAGGTGGACGATCTGCGCGGCAGCCCGATGGCCGTTGGGACGCTGGAGGAAATCATCGACGATGACCATGCCATTATCAGTACCGCGTCCGGTCCGGAGTCGTATGTCTCTATCATGTCGTATGTCGACAAAGACCTGCTTGAGCCGGGCTGTCAGGTGCTGCTTCATCATAAGACACAAGCCGTTGTAGGTGTGCTGCAGGACGATGCCGATCCGCTGGTTAGCATCATGAAGCTCGACAAAGCTCCTACGGAGAGTTACGCGGACGTCGGCGGACTTGAGAGTCAAATCCAAGAGATCAAGGTACTCACTCGTTTCGCTCATCACATACTCACTCACCTCTCACCAACGTTATAGGAATCTGTTGAACTGCCGTTGACGCACCCCGAATTGTACGAAGAAATGGGTATCCGGCCGCCTAAGGGTGTTATTCTATACGGTGTACCGGGCACAGGAAAGACACTACTTGCCAAAGCCGTCGCCAACCAAACATCTGCAACTTTCCTGCGCGTCGTTGGCTCAGAGCTGATTCAGAAATACCTCGGAGACGGTCCAAAACTTGTGCGAGAACTGTTCAGGGTGGCTGAGGAACACGCACCAAGTATCGTGTTTATTGACGAGATCGACGCTATTGGTACCAAACGGTACGTCATACTGTACTTCCTGTCGGTTTTCTTTTTTTCCAACGTGTCTGTAGTTATGATTCGACATCTGGAGGAGAGCGTGAAATCCAGCGGACGATGTTGGAGCTTCTTAACCAGCTAGACGGTTTCGACACGCGCGGAGACGTCAAGGTCATCATGGCCACCAACCGAATCGACTCTCTCGATCCCGCTCTCATTCGACCTGGACGTATCGATCGTAAAATTGAATTCCCCCTGCCAGACATCAAAACGAAGCGACATATCTTCAGGTAACACAATTACCACACGCACTCTCTCAAATTAACAACACTAACGCACGTCGTTTTTCCAAAGGCTGCACACATCGCGCATGAGTCTGAGCGAAGACGTCGATCTTGAAGAATTTATCACCACCAAGGACGATCTGTCAGGCGCAGACATCAAAGCCGTGTGTACCGAGGCCGGTTTGCTAGCTCTCCGCGAACGCCGAATGCGGGTCACAAAGGCAGACTTTACGACAGCTAGGGAGAAGGTAAGCAAGCATGCTCATCCGCCCGTCCCGCTGTCATCGTATTCAACTTCTCCCCCCTTTTTTTCCAGGTGCTGTACAGGAAGAACGAAGGCACGCCCGAGGGGTTGTATTTGTAGATTACTTTTCCGTCTTTTCTTTCCTTGTCGTATTTACTTGAGTTGTTCTTTTCATTTTTTTTTCGAATGATACATACATAGTCATTCTTGCATGCATCTATTCTGAGATTCGCTGTGCTCGCGATAAGGATAAGAATCTGGGTGGGCGGCGCTGTCAATCCAAAAGGCTGCATGAGTTGTGGCTGGAGATAACGTCAACAGCACATCGAAGGTGCGGTGCAACCTGCCTGCAGGGTGCGGCATGCTTACAGTGACACAAGAACGGTGGAATGCGGAAGCATATCTAGCATTAATGCACACAGGGGCTGGTATACTACATAAAATATAGTACGTCGAAGTCTAAGTATCCGTGATGGGGCTGTAAACACATTTAAATACTTGTCATGGAGTCCACTATATGATGCTGTACGTTACGGTAATGGATTGGAGTGCGGATCGTGAATGGGACATGATGAAAGGATGGAATTGAGGAAAGAGAATAAAAATAAAAAATCGGAAAACGTGAAAAGGGGAAAGGAGAAAGGGTAAAAGGTATTGATGGGGCGGAGGGGGGGTACAGTACGAATTGTATGTGGAGATATTGAAAAGGGGCCTTTCCGAATGCAAGGTATTTAATAGTACACTGTACTTTAAGATAATAAGAAAGTGGATAGGTGAGAAAGATTTTCGTTTGGGATAATGTAGATCTGTCCGTTTTTGGTATTTCGTCGTAAAATCCCCCATCGGCCGCGAGTAGAAACAAGGGTGTAAAGAACTCGGGGGTGGTCGAGGGAGTAAAGTGGAAGAAAAACGCGAAAAGTGTGCAGATGATTTTTTGGTATATTATAACATACGAGAGATCAAAAAAAGAAGCCATGGGCACGATTTCAGAAATCACGAAGGCAGCAATCTGAACGCAGAAAGAACCAAGTCAGCAAAGCACACGGGCACAAAAACCCGCACATAAGCAGGAGAAACAAAGGAAACAACAACAGCAAAATAACAGACAAACTCACCTCAACCACACCTTCCCACCACCGCTCTTTTCTCTGACGAGCTCCCACACCCGGCGGCCACCGAGCGTCTTCCCCGCAAGCGCATCAAGCAGCACCTGCTTTCCCTCCTTCGTGCCTTCATACTCCAACACCCACTCTCCAAACCACCCATCGCCCACCTCGCCCTCGCTCTCGTCGCCCATACGCATACGCACCACGCGCGCGGTCCACGCAAAGCGGCGCGCGAGCGCATAGCCCTTCGGACTGTGCGGGCTCGGCACCTTGCTCGTCGAGTGCACGAGCGTCAGCTGCGGCACGTCGTCGCACACAGGCAGCTTCTCAATCGCAAAGCACATATTCGCGTGCGGCGGGAAGATATGCGTGTAGTAGAACGGCGAGGGCAGGCTCAGGGGGTCCGCGAGCGGGAGAAGGTCCGGTGGGGTGTACGGCACGAGGACCTGCCCGTTGAAGATGAGCCATTTCTTGCCGCTTTGCGGTGCGGAGGAGGGTGAGGCGGAACCTGCACCGCTGCCGCTCGCTGAGCTCCCACTCCCGCGCCTGCTCCCGCGCATAAGCTGCGGCTGCGACTGGCTGCGCAGCCTCGAAGACGGGTTTTGCAGCGTGAGATTCGACAAGTCCTCGTCCGAAGACGGGTCTTCCGGCGACGGTGGGATGTACCCTAGATTGCAAACCACATCGCCTGTTGAAAGGTGCTCCCAAAGACCAGACTCCTCCAGCTGTTTCTCGCACTGCACAATGTTTTCATCGTCCAGCTTCGCGCACGGCACGAACACGCGCAGGATCGGTGCACGCGTGCGGCATGTTGCGAGCACCAAGTCGTGAGGCGAGCTCGCAGCGTGCACAGAGCCCGAAGACGACGAGTGATGGCTCTCGCGCATCTCCGCAATGGACGGCGGCCCCGAATTCGAGCTCTCACTCGACGCATCCGCGCTCGCGCTGATGGCGAAGCGCCTGCTCGGGCGCTTAAGGGCACCGAAGTCCACGGAGACCTCACGATGGCGACGCCAGGTGTGCGAGTAGATCTTGAGCGTCTTTGGTTCTTCCGGGGGAGGAGGGGAGATGCCATAAGCGTTTTTGCCAAAAATAGAAAGTCTTCTGCCCTTGCGAACGGATGGGGGCTGTATGGACGACATTGACATCATCATCATGCTCGACAGCCTGTTCGCGGACGGGCCGCTGCCGTATGGGTGTACCTGTGCTAATTTTGGCGACGCCGCAGCCATTCCAAATTCACCTAGGTGTGCGTTATCATCTGTCCTGCTGGTGATGGTGTTGGAGGGCTGGGACCGGCTGTGCTTGTGCTTGTGTTTGTGCCTTGTTGTGCGCATGGTTTCCAGGTCCTGGGCAATTGATGAGGGCGACTGAGGCTGGGCGGGGGCATAAGCCAGGGGAGCTGGAAAAGTCAGCTCGCGCAAGGTCTGGACTGGGGAAAACCGGGACTTTGTTCTGATTTCCTCTGGCTCTAATGGCAACGGGAGCGAGGAGCTGTGCACGAGGGACTGGAGAAGCAGGACGAAGCGCGAGTGGGCCTGTGTGAGTGCGACTAGCTTTGCGGTGGCCTCATCGTCCTCGAACGTCGGGAACAAGGAGGTGAGGATGCGCAAGGCGTGGGTGGGGTATCGATGCGGCAGAACCTTTTGTGAGATCACTGGAGAATATGAAATATAATTAGTATGTATGATGAAGAATGTATTGGTTCGAAGGAGAGAAAAAAAGATGGGATGGGAGCGAATGGCCGTAAAAACGCGACGGACATACATAGGAGATCCAGATCGTGCACTGATACCTGGACGTCTTGGTACTGATTCATGTCCCGGACCCGCACAGCGTAGGCGTACCCAGGGACGAAGCGAGAGAGGACGACGTCGCGCAGAGCGGGGTCCTGGAAAATAGCGCGAAGGGGTTTGCAAGTAGATAAAACGGAATAGACATCAACCCAGTCCATGTGGGCGAGGAGCGCAGCGAGTATAGGAGGGTTCTTGAGGAGGGCGAGGAGAGAAGAGGGGGAATTAAAACGAGGCATAAAGCTGGAAAGGGTTCGGACGACTGGAAAAACGGTCGTAGATTGTCGGGCGGTGGAGGAAGAGGGCAGGCGTTGTTGTGTCTGAGAGTTCCGGCGAGGCTCAGGAATAGCGGGCAAGGGTCGCGCTAGATGGAGGGTTCCTGGCCCAGAAGCGCCGTCGGGTAACTGTTGGAGTGGGTATCTGGGCGACGCAGCGAGGGTTGTTGTCGTTGTAGAGTACATGGAGGCCATGTCTGGGGTTGTCTGACATGAGTTGAGGATCAAGGAGCCATTCCTCTCTTGGTCTCCGTCCACCATTTCTGACGCCCGTGAATGAGTTCACCGCACGTGACCAAATATCATGCCGTAATCAACCGTCTCTTTGTAGCGCCCTTTTCGTGGCGTGCGAACTCGCCACACACCACCGCTCCAGCAACAACCACACCAACACGCATCACCACTGACATTGGCACTCCATGGTCCGTCTCCTCATCTTCTCCTTCCCCGCCGGCATTCTGATGCTTTTCGCAGGGTCTTGATCTTGAGCGTGAAGTTTTCGGTGGTTCAGAGTCTGAGCTCTCAGACGAGGAGGAGGGTTAGTGTCTTTGTGTTTTCAAGCGCCGCAGCTCACTCACGGGCACCTCGCAGACTACCAGCAGCAGCACCAACAGCACCAGCAGCAGCAACACTACCACCAGCCCTCTCCAGCAAAGCAACGCCCGTCTGTCTCAGCGCGGGACGAGTACGAGTCCACCGGCGGCGACTCTGAGGATGACTATCAGCAAGAACGGCCCGCCGCGGGCAAGACTAAAAAGCGCCTGAAAAAGGCAGCAGATGGTGGTGAGGGCAAAGTGCAGAGGAAGAGGAAGCGCAAGGCGCCTGTTGAAGTAGACTTGGCAGACCTGCCCCCTGAACAAGGTAAGTATTGACTTGCAAATTTTATTCCTTGCATTTCCTGACATGAAGTCCAGCCAGCAGAGCACGCCTGGACATGCGACTGGATGAAATCTTGAAAACCAAAAAGTCCAAGCCAAAGAAAAAGAAAAATGAAGAGATTCTGGACAACTTTGCGGATGATGAAGTTGCAAGGTTAAGAGAGGCGATGAATAATGCAGCTGAAGAAGACATCCGGGCCAACACCGAAAAGATGCCAGCCACATCAAAGCTTCGACTGTTACCAGAAGCAATGGACACCTTACGAAAGTGCGTATCTGATTGTTGAAAAAGTAATTCGCGTGTAATTAAACATCTCTCGTGGCTAAATTAGAGCATCGCTCGCACAGTCTATGATCGACAACAACCTTCTGGATGCAGTCAGACGGTGGTTGGAACCACTACCTGATCGGTCGCTTCCTGCCCTGAACATCCAGCGCGAGTTCTTCAACATCATCAAGAAGATGGAGTTTATCGACAGCTCTGTGCTGAAGGAATCCGGACTTGGACGCATTGTACTGTTCTACACCAAGTGCAAGCGTGTGACACCAGACATCATGCGTACGGCAAGCGACCTCGTGTCGGCGTGGTCTCGCCCCATCATCAAGCGGTCGGCGTCGTACCGGGACCGCGTCGTGCCGGTTGCGCAAGAGACGGACATGGATGCGCGTGCAGGGGAGCGACTGAATACGATTCTGGCGCGTGCGAAGGAACAAGAGAAGGGCCGGGTGAAGCGCAACGCGGTTATGATCCCACAGCGTGAGCTAGGGACATACACGGTGGCGCCCAAGATGAACGCAGGAATTGGACGGAGCAATGTGAGCGTGGATGTGGACATTGAGAGGCGGAGGAAGAATGCAGAGCGATTGCGGAGTCTGACGCGCAAGGTGAGCATGAAGTAGAAGCTGCCAGCTTGGCGTGTGTATGTATGTAGGGATGTATGTTATAATTATTCTTCTCGCGTAACGCCTCATGCCTTGCCATCAAAACGCTGCACAACACGTTGCTGGCGATCCCGAAAGGAAAACAAAGCCTCTGCTCGCTGTGCTGGGCGACGCACTGGGATTGGCGCTGTGTGTCGAGCTTTGCTGAGTTAATATCATGCAGGCCACGAGGGAGAATGTCCATATCGGGACAAGCGGAGAATGAAAAGTGGTGTTGTGGAGTGTTTGTTCTGAATTACTCCCCGCGGTTGCGCGCTTGAGCTGTTGTCGGTCCCTGCTTCCAACGACCAAAGCCAGCCCACTCATTTATTATTTTTCTCTATTTTCCCCTCCGCCATGCACTCGTCGCGTCGCACACACGCTCCCGCTCCTCTCGCCATCGTTCTCCCCCATCCCCAGCTCAACTCCCGTCGCTCTTCCCTGCTTTCTCTCAACTCTGCCGCTTCCCCCCATACGCCTAGGAGCTGCTCCTCCCCACTGCCTCCCGTCTACTACCAGCCCTCTGCCAACAGGAACAGCACTGACAGCTGGAACAGCTCAAATGCCGACGACATGGATGTCGAGTGGAAGCAGGAGCACGTCCTTCTGCTCTCAAGAGTCCGTATTTTTTCCGTTTTTCTCGCGTTTTTGTACTCACAGTCTTTCTCGCGCAGACCCTAGATGCTTTGCCTGCCCACCTTGTCACTCCTTTTAACGGTTCAGTTCCCCCTTCTAATCTCCTTGACAAAATCGCAAGGGGCGTCTCAAATGCAAAGGGCCCCGCAGAGTGGCCGTATTCCATACGCGCAACACGCGTCAAGCTGCTCGAGCTCGCCCGCAGTCATGCCAAAGAGGAGGCTCTTGCAGAGCAGCGCCGCCATGCCATTGCCGAGGAGGTCGAAATTAATGACGACTCCAATTATTCTTATTTCCACAACGGCGAAGAGAAACCTTTGACAGGCGTCGGTATCGCGCCCCGTCGTCCCCTCTACCGCCAGTCTAGCATGGACTTTATCAAACCTACGCTCTCTGAAATCAAGAACAATTCTGCTATTGCAAAGTAAGTCTTCGTATCTCTTGCTGATCTCTGGCGAACCTACTGGTTTGGCTTTCCTTTCATCTCCCTTCCCCCCAACCCCACCCTTTCATTGTTCTCTTTGTCCCTGTACCTTCATCTCCGCCCGCGGATCCTCATCATAAACAATTTTCCCCCTTCGATAGGCTTTCTAGTCGCCTTCAACGTACTGATCGGATAATCCCCAACCCGAGCTATCACCCATATTCCCGCATCCCCCGATCCCAGCAAGCAAACCGCAGATCTTCTTCCCCACCCCACTCGAATGATGTCCCCGCACTCATCAACCAGTCTTCCACCCCTAGCTCCACCACCCTCGACAGCTTTTCTACCCTCTCCTCATCCGCCTCGGCGCCCCGCGTGCTACGCCGCTCGGCCTCCACGCTGTCTTCCGGCTCGCTGCTGAGCACCAGCAGCAACGGTATGTCTCTTGCTGACCCGCGCATCCAACGTGTCAGGCGTTCGGACTCGTTCTGCTCTGGCCCACCCGCCCCGCCACCGAAGGACACCCCTACGCTCCAGCGCGCAGGGTTCAAGCGTGCGCCGTCGTACGGTGCGCTGGCTCAAGAGGCTAGACAAGAGGCGATGGCAGCCGAGCGTGTGCATGCCCGGAAGCTGTCAGGCTCCTACCCCTCCTCGGACGAGGAGGAGAAGGCGCGTACAACGAGGGCAAAAAAGGCAAAGACCAAAGTCGGCGCGGCGGTGGTATCTGCACCGGTGCCTCCTAGTCCGTCGGTGGTGTCGCCGCCGAGCTCTGCGCCGCCTTCCCCCGGGACGGCACCGTCGTCGCCTGTTGCGGTGAAGACGCCAACGGGTGCGACGAAGCCCAAGTTGGCATCTGCGATCCCAAAGCCCCGTCTCAAGGGTGTTGCTGCGTTGGCAAAGGAGGGAGAGGGTGCTGTGAAGAGTCCAAAGGCAAACAAGCTCTCGTCGCCTGCTTCGATTAATAAGGCGGACGGGAGTGCGAGCAAAAGCAAGACAGGCAAGGTGGACAATAAGGATAATCTTACTTTGCAAGACAACAAGGCAAAGTCCCATCCTAGAGCTAGACCTCCTCCCATGAACCTGCAGAGGAATCCAAGCATGTTCGGCGCCGAGCTGCCGCCCCTGCGTGCAACAACGCAGAACAACAATAACGCCCCACGCTTGCCGTCCTCTCCACCATCTGCATACCGTGGGCCCCTTGCCGCCCCATCCAAGATGCGCTCGCCGTCGCCCGGGGCCGTCCGCCCGCTAGCCCCCGCAGCCACCCTGTCCGGAAACGCAAACGGCAATATAATAGGCGCCAGCGCATTGGCCCTCGCCCCCGCCGCGCCCGTGCTCGGACCCGCCGTTGGCGCCCATGCATGCGCCTACAACTCGCACGTGACGCGGTCGCCGGCCGTGATGAGCATGGCTGCTGCTGATTCGACGGAGCCTGCGAGTCCGGGTCCGGGTGCGTTGTCGCCTGCGCTGACGCTTGTGATGACGCCGGAGGTGTCGCCCAAGGTGCGCACGCTGCGCAGGGTGAGGAGGCTTGCGCCTGGAGGGAGGAGGATATCGTTTGGGAGTCTGGTTGCGCCGGGAGAGGAGGGTGAGGCGGAGAGTCAGGGTGCGGGGTTGGGGTTGGATGTGGGTGCGAGGAGTCCGAAAGGGATGGGGTTGTTGGGGAGTGCGTTCCAGTTGCATTGAGGGGGAGGAGTGACGAGCACGTCGTCGTGAGGTGTAGAAGGTGAGAGAAGGGATCGAGGAGGGAAGAGGAAGAGGAAGAGAATGTATCGAGGTTGGAAGGTTTGAACCTCCGACGACGACGACTTCAACAACGAAAAAATAATTCCAGTATAGAATCTCAACATCAGCTGGAGGAAGAAGGAGAAGGAAGGAAGGAAGGAGAAGGAGAAGTTTACTTCAGGAGGACAAAGCGGAGGGATGGAGGCTCGCTCCTGGACTGTGTATCACCATCAACAACAATTTTTTTCTTCTTTCGAACAAAGTGTCTCTCTCTCTCGTGTAACACCACCAATTCGCCAAATTCGCCATTCCATTCCAATTCGACATTCGACATTCGACTTTGACTTCAATGCCGACAATCGACGGCCGACGAAACTACGAAAAACTTAAAAATTTGACCAACTACTCGGGATGGTTTCATTTTTCGTTACTCGCTGGTTTTCGCTGGTTCGCTTCGACTGCAAGCATCGTTTCATTCGACTTCGACTTCACATCGACCACACATTTTTCCCGACATTGGCAACCCTCTCAACAGCAATCATCAACAATACATCTCTATCTCATACAATTTTTTTTCTCTTTTTTCTGTTCAATTTCAAGCAACGACCGAACAACAACAATTTAGCAATCAGCAATCAGCAATTTGACTCTGACTCAAACTTTGCATTTTTTTTTTGGCATTCCCCTTGTTCAATGCTCCATCACCCGCCGTCCCATCCATTCATTGCAAGCCTCTTTTGCGACTCGTTTTCCCCACCCATCACTGTCATCTTCCCGCTGCGCACCAATCTACCCATCCTACACCGACACTGAGCGTATTGATATCATCATAATGCTTATACACGGAGACACCCTGCTTTTCCCCCTTGCAAACATCACTCGCATACACGTACATGCATATGCTCTGCTGTCCTCTTGCGCAGAGGCAATTCAATACTACTTGACAGTTCCGTGCCCTACCTCTCACCCTATACTCGACTCGCAGTTGCACACCCTCGTCCAATCACAACACCACACATATCACACTTGATCGCCGCTTTGTATTATCTCCATCTCAACATCGACTTACTGTGCACACTAATCCCCTGTGCATAACATTTCTGGGACCTTACTCTTGGAATGCTATGCGCGTCTCAATTTTGTACGCGCCCAAACAGAGCTTTCGTCGCTCGGTCTTTTTCCTTCCTCTCTCTCTCTCTGTCTCATTTTCCCTTTTTTTTCTCTCTTTTTTGACTCAACTGGAACTGTTAACTTTTGAAACCATTGGAGACACCTCATGTTGGCATTCTCATTGTCACTCTTTTTTTCTTTCTTTTTTTGAACCTGTATTACCACCCATTCTGAAACTCACTGACCCCACACACTCCCTCTGTCCTATATTTTGTGGATTCTGGAAACACATTATTTCTTTTTGTTGAATCCATAACACGCTCCTTTTTGTATCCTCTTCGAACATTTATCATAAACTACCTAACACCTCTTTGCCCCCTTCGACTTTCCCTTGTCTTCACCTTACTTTTTCATTCGTATTCGCATTCGCGTTTCTGCTGATTCATTACTCACTGTCTTTTCTTTTCTGCGCCCCCATCACATCCTTGTCGGGCGTCTTTGCCTCCCTCTTGTGGGACTGGCATCGGTCCTCTCATTTTGTCTCACTCACTCACTGTCTTTTTTTTGTCTCTCGGTCTCGGTCTCTCTCAACACTCACTCATACTGTCTCGTACTGCATCCATACAAACCCCCGGAATCTCTCGCTTTGGACGAGCGTGTAACACCAACAACAACAACATTTCCTCCTCATCACCATTGTCATCACTATCCCCCCTCAATGATGATAACTACAACACACACCCGCTAGGCTCGGCTTGTCCCTTTTTTCTCTCTTGGAGAACAGAAGATAAAGAGCAGTCTAGTCTGCATTTGCATTGATACGGGCAGCTCAGGTTTGCCTTCTAACAACAACCCTTTTTTTCGACTCCTGCGTCACCAGTGAACTCGTGTTCATCATTCCTCTTCATCCCACTTTTTTTGCCTGTGCTCGTTTTCTGTTTCATTTCTTTTTGAAAATCTTTTGAATTTCGTCTGTGGATTCCATCTTATTCGGCGCCGCTCTGTTACCTTTGTGCTGCTGTCGTGTTTGTTTACAATTGAATCCGTACATCAGTCGTGTACTTTTCTGATTTTTTAGTATCTGATTCTTTTTCTTTTCCGATGTTTCTTTCATTCGGGCTTCTTATTCTCAGCAACCCCGTTTCTTTTTGTAACCCCCCCTTCGCCCTTTTTCCCTCGTTCTCCGTTCTCCGTTGACGCTGGTGTTGATTGGGTCGTTTCATCCCTCTGGCTAGCTTTCGGTCTGCCTTTATTATATACATTGCTTGACTTTACTTTTTCTTGCTGCTCTTTTTCTCTTTTCTCTCTCTCTCAATCTCGGTTTTGTGTCTCTCTCTGTCCTCTTTTTCTTTTTTTTTCGCGTACACTGCGTATCTACCGTGTTCCTTACATAGTTTCATCTATCAAATTTTCACATAATGGGTTGTGCTAATCTTCCCTTTCTCGAATGTTTTTTTTGGCGTGAGGATAATGTGAGAAGTCTGAATGTGAATATTGTGTGATGGGCACTGCCCGTATGAATGAGGGAGCAACACGGTTGTTACGGCTCGTGCCAAATCGGAAGGAGGCAGGCACATCCGACGAGCCTCGAGGGCGTTTCGTGGGTTCATTGTCGTAAGTGTTCATATGCAGAATGTTGTTCCGGGACCAGGTAGGTAATGCGCTGAATAGCTGTCATTTAGTGGGCAGAACCTTTGAGAATTGATAAAGGCGTATTTTCACGTAAGAATGTATAATGTCTTGATGGTACACTACGCCAGCGGGTGTTAGGGTGGAACAAATATGGAACTCCTGTAATGCATTGTAAATTGCTCGCCAGGGCCAGCAAGATGGCCGACGGTAGTCTACACAGCATCGAGTGTATTCCTCACATAGATTCCACCCATAGACACTGGTATGTACGCACTATGCTCAGGTTTGCGCTAAGACGGAATAAAAAATGTGGGTTGTAGATGATTGTCAGTGTCCTCGATGCTGTAGGCCGTGGGCTCGTGTGCAGTGTAGCGTACGTGCGGCCAACGTGCCCATCCGTGAAGACCCTGAGAAAACGGAGATGCCGTTACTTGGAATGTTGAAAGGCAGTTAAATTTGTGAAGGCACGGGCGGAAAGACAGCGCTGGCAAAGATGTTAATTGACGTAACGAATCTGGAAGAAATACGACCATGTGAGGACCCAGCGGGACGTTCAATCAAACCAATATATATCGCGCTTCCAGTTCGTCGCCGGGCAGAATTGGCGTGTAGATCCTTGCAAAATTGCTGAGGAATTGTGGATATAAATGATGCTTGTTATTCTGGGTAGTGGTTCTCGCGGCATAGTGGTGTGGAAATCCTAGAACCCCGCTGTAGGTATTTACTAACCCATATCCATACTGTAAGGAGAATTAGCCGGATAAATTGGGACGCCACAAGGAGACTGAAGGTTTCGGGAGCTGAGAAGACAGTTGCAGGAATATTGGACCAGCAGAAAGTGCTTGATATGCCGAGTTACTTGAGAGTGAGTCGTCTAGAAGCATAGTGTGTTGACCAAGAAAATAAGCCTCAGATATGACTCGCGTCTTGTAAAGGCTCAAGGGAAACGAACGGATGAAACAGGAAAGAAGAACATATAGTCCGGTCGGAAAGCTTAGCACGGTTGAACACTGTCGGCATTCGTTAGTACGTTGAAAATATCTTTACCAGTTTTGCAAATATGAATCCAGCGCCGTGAAAGGATGCTTTTATAATGTTTTTCCTCTCGTTTCTATTGCTTTTATTCACGAACTACACCAGTTCTAGTTTCTGACAAGTCAACGAATGCCATCAGTCAGTCAGTCTATTTAATGGAGAATAACAAGGAAACACACAATATGTCCCAGATCTACTGCAGCTATTCTGGCCTTCCAACCCTCTTCATGCCTCAGCGTGCATCTCAGCAGCTGCTTCAAGGGCCTTTTGCCGCCGTTCTCTAAGTTCTGCGCGCTTCTTGGCAAGTACTTCAGATGACCGCACGTCCCATTTGTGAGCAAGATATCCAGCAAATCCAAATGCGCCCATTGATATCAAATGTCCTCCGGGGTCTGCAAAGGCATAGTAAGGCTACAGGCTGATGAGAAAGTGTTCAATAACAGGACGCACTGGAGTAGAGATTGCGTCCTTGAATGGACAATTGTCCCATTCTCGCCGCAAGGCCAACAAATGAGAAGCCTACGACAGTAGAAAGTAGCGGCATTTTATGGTATAATTAGGGAGGACAACGACGACGACGATGACCGCAACGACCACAGGTTGTTCGGAGATTCGTGGTTCGGCTGGCCAAGCATGCGTATACAGATAGCACAGCCTCATACGCGATAATATTGACTTGAACACATCTTCAGTACCTTTTCCATTCATTTGACTATTGTACTTCTGTTCGTCCATTCCTCTCTGAATCTTAGTCTATCGCCTCATCTATACTCAAATCCATTCAATGGCTGACTCTTTATCTGATGTACCATCAGCGACCGCCCAGAAAATTGCAATCGCGAAACAAAAGAAAGACGCAGGAGACCAAGCATTCAAACTAGGAAATGTGAAAGATGGTAAGTGCTGTATGATAGCTGAAATACGTTGTTCTGAATATGCCCAACATAGCATTAAAATCTTACCATGAGGTGATCACATTGTGTATCATCCCCTGGCTGTTACATATATCTGACATGTACTTCTGGTTTAATCAGGCGCTCATGTATCTGTTAGGACTGGATAAGTAAGATGGATTTACAAGTCCAATATATGAGATTAAAGAATGCTCGATCTCTAGGAATGCACTGCAGAACATCAGTGGTCCTTCCAGACCCGCCGACCCTGCTTCTTCGGATCCCACTAAAGGCGCAGCAGTGAAAGAAAAGACAGAGGTATAATATACCCCAGTCTACCCAGTACACAAAGACTCATGGCATTACTCAATTGTTACTCAAGGTCGACGATATCTTGGAAAAGATCTACGCTAATATGTCTGCCTGCCATTTGAAGAACCAGAATTGGAGGAGAGCTGTAGAAACTGCAGACAAGGTCTGTCGCATACCAAACTCTTAAATGTCTGTATTAAATGATTCGTTGTTAGGCCTTGGCGAAGAATGAAAATAATTACAAGGCAATGTTCCGTAAAGGAAAGGGATTGGGCGAGCAAGGCTTTTTTGAAAAGGCCCTGAAGATCCTAGAAGATCTCAAAACAAAGAACCCAACAGGTAAGATTCATCGTCCAACTATCGATGACTCATACTGATGCCTTGATCAGATGGCCCACTTGTTGACCAGGAAATTGCTAGGTTACGTGCTATCGACGAGGAGCGGGAACGTGTCCACAAAAAGAAAATGAAGGGTGCGTCTACTCATCTCTGCGGTCCTTCTGGAGTATCCCGTACACTAACTTGTCAAAAAGGTTTCCTTAACAAGGCCGAGAAGAAGGGAGAGGCATTATTTAATGACGATGCCGCGATACCCACGGAAAACAAAGGTAGCTTCATCGAAGAAGTGTCTGATTAAACGCATCTCCTAGTTATCTTGCGGGGTCTCTTCACTTTCTGTCGCTGTCTTGTTGCTTTGCACCATCTGTATCAATATCCTGGTCATTTTCATTGACGATTCCATCGCTGGAACAATTCTCCACACCAAATCGGAACTCGTATACCAACTGTAATACAATTACTTCTTCGTACATTCTTTGGTCACGGTCTCCCAAGCCTGTTAATATTCATTTACTTTGGGATCAAGTCAAGCTGACAACTTCTTTGTTGACAAAGTCGTCCACATTGAAACCTCCTTCTGGTTGTTTGACAACACCAGCCTTCTCAAGCACGCTGTTGCAAATGCAAAGTTCATTCAGACCCGCCTTGAAGCAAGAAATTGATTGGAGCTTACCTGAGGGTGTCCGAAATAACCGTTGTGGGTATTTCTGAACAACTCTGAGGATATTTGACGGTTTTTAACCAAGCCTGTTGTATATGACACCTCAGATAAACAGTATAGTTTTGGATGCACAGATTCCTACCTCAATATCCTCTCTGGGATACCCGAATTTTTCTTCAATAAACGCCACATTTTTGGTTGATCGTGATTCTTCAGAGTCGAATCCATTTACGAAAGTTGTTAAACCGTCGAGGAAAGCTTTGGCGTCTGATGATTTGGCCCGCTCTGGGTGTGCGGCAATAAGCCACGATGGCCAAGGTGTAGGGACTGAACCAATCTGATTTCATTAGCATTAATTTGAAATAACATTTAATCACTTACAAACCGTGCTTCCCCAGCATCGACGAACGGTTTGGTCGTAAACCACTCCCACATGAATGCACTCGTGGAGCCATCGTTTACAGAGTCAAGCAGACCGCGAATATCATTGTTCACTATTAATTGAATTTATTTAGATTATTCCCTGCAAAATACCAGCGTCTTACCTTTAAACTTCAAGTTATCTGTTGGCCACCCTTGTTGGAGCGCCATGACATATGCCATAGTGTAACTCCCGCTGCGTTGCGGTAAGATTAGCGCATTTCATCATCTTTCACATGAAAATACCTAACCTTCCGTATCTTGAAATACCTATTGTAGTGTCCTGCAGGTCAGAGATATTTTTGAACGCCGAATTGGTCCCTGTGATCACTGCCCTGACACACGAATTGTCCAAATATTAGTGTATCTTCTTAACATTAGTCACTCTCGAACATACCAGTTTAAAGGGGTTGATACGAAGCTCCCCACTAGTTTGTATGCCTTAGATCCATTGGCTATTCTGTGAGATATTCAATACGCAAACGCATCGAGCACTCGGCGCGCGTACGATAGCCCTGCCCAGGGCATCCACAAACCGCCACAAGTATGTACATCTTATTATCTGTATTATACCTTTTGTTCTGTACATTCTCGGGCGCTTTCGCCACTATTCCATTTTGGTTTCTCAGTTATTCTACTGTATATACTCCGTGTTTCATAGTTGTTACTATCTATGTACATTAGCTACACGCGCATATAAATGCGCGTGCTTCGTTCTCTCGAACCTCAGTCGTTCTGTTCGAACACGACTGAGGTGAGATTCTATTATTTGTTTCTTATTTACTTCTCACTTACTTTGTACAAAGCTCGTATTAGGTATTTACTCAATATCAGTCGTTCTGTTCGAACACGACTGAGCTCGTATTAGTTTTCTTACAGGTTATGGGCCCCGGCCCCATTGCTTAAACTTGAATTAAAGCCTTACCTCGTGAATTTCTGTACCTACTGTCAACATGTCTGCTGTAACCACTACTGCCGTGCTCTCGGACACGCTGCCGTCGTCCATTCCAAAGCTGGATGCTACGGGCGTGAATTGGGCCATCTTCCGGGTCCGTTTCCAGGACGCTGTTGAGGCAAAGGGTCTCTGGGACCACTTTGACGGCTCGTCGACACGTCCTGAGGTGTCCGACGTGTCTCCTGCTCCTGTGGTTGTACCTGCGACCGCCCCCGAAAGCGCGCCTGCCACCTCTGCCGTGGTACAAACAACGCCAAAGCCCTCTGCCGAGGACCTTGCCGCACAGCAGAAGTGGGACAAGGACGAGTTGTCGGCGAAGTATCTGCTCACGCAGAAGATTCCCGACTCGACGCTAATGCGTGTGCACTCGAAGCGATTCGTCCGCGAGCGCTGGGAGGCTATTGTGGCCGAGTATACGGAAAAGGGCGCATATGCGCAGACGGATCTTCGAACCCGATTCCTCGAGTCGAAGTGCCCCGACAAGGGCAACGTTCGCGAGTTCCTCGACAACCTGCGAGTGAAACGAGAGGAGCTAGCTTCTGTCGGTGTTGATATCGACGAAAAAGATTACCGTTCCGTTATCATTTCGTCCCTCCCCATCAACCTGTCCAATTTCGCATCTAACCAACTCGCTTCGGCCCGTTTGTTTGCCCCGACAAAGACTCTGTCTCCTGACGTCCTTATTTCTCTCATCTCCGAGGAATTCGAGCGTCAGAAGACGCAGCGCAGCCGACGCACGGGAAAGTCGAAGGACGATGACAAGGACGAGGCCTTGTCCATGGGTGTTGCGTCGTCGAAAGGCAAACCGGCCGGGAAATCGACCTCGAAACGCGACTCGAAGCCGCGCGGCGCCTGTTATAACTGTGGCGAGAAGGGGCATTTCAAGCGAAACTGCCCGAAGCCGCTGAAAGGCGAGAAGTCGAATGACAACTGGGCAGGCAACAAGAAGGCCGGCGACGTACACGCCGTGCTCGAAACGGAGTCTGACAGCGACGGTGTGCATGCTGTGTTCATGGCGACTGTTTCGGAGGCAGACTCTCTGCCGGATCTCCAGTCTGTGTCGAAGACGGATTCGGAGAGTGAGGGGGAGGCGGATGATGAGGGTGAGGTCGCGTTGATGGACGGCGATGACTTTTCGGAGGTGGGAAGTGATGCAGGCGACTTTGATGACCCCGCGTGGGACTCTGATGAGTTTGCAGAGCTGTTGGACGACGTCGAGGAGGGTGCGCACGCTATAATCGATGAGATTAGTGCGACGCTCGATGCTGCAGCCGCTAATCACGCACCTCGAGTGGAGATCTATGACTCCGGGTCCACTCGCCACATCTCGCCCTACCGTGAGGACTTCGATACCCTCACGGAAACCTCTCCCCTATCCCTACGTGCTGCAAACAAAGGCGAATTCTGTGCTACGGGGGTTGGATCAATGACTATTGATGTCCCAGACGGGGTAGATGTCAATAAACTGACACTTACCGAGGTCCTTTACTCGCCGGAGGTAGGGTACACCCTCATTTCCATCGGACGGCTCGACCAGAATGGCTTTTCAGCCACGTTCGGCAATGGCAAGTGCACCATTACCGGCCCCGAGGGCGAGCGCGTGGGCAGCATCCCCATCAACTCGAAGGGGATGTATCGCGTGGCACATGAGGCCGACGCAGCCAATGCTGTGGTCGAGCAGATCACGCTCGACCAGTTCCACCGTCGAATGGGCCATATTGCGCCCGAAACGGCGAAGCGCCTTGTCGAAAAGGGCTTCGTGACTGGTGTTCGTCTTGCCACAGCCTCGAACAACGAGGCCTTCTTTTGCGAATCATGCGTCTATGCAAAAGCGACGCGGCGGCCGGTGGCGAAGGAACGAGGTGGTGAGCGAGCGGCGGCGTTTGGCGACGAGATCCATTCAGATCTGTGGGGACCTGCACCGGTAGAAACAAAGGGTGGTAAGCGCTACTACGTCACGTTTACAGATGACGCTACGCGACTCACCCGATTGTACCTGCTCCGTCTCAAATCCGACACCTTCGAAGCCTATCGAGAGTACGAGGCTTGGTGCGAGACCCAGTTTGGTGTTCGCATCAAGTGCCTGCACTCAGATAAGGGTGGCGAATATGAAGGGAAGGCATTTGTTGCTCACCTGAAGACCCGAGGCACCATTCAGAAACAGACCGTCCACGACACACCGCAGTTTAACGGCGTCGCGGAACGGCGTAACCGCACCATCATCGAGCGTGTGCGTGCGCTTCTGCATGCCAGTGGCCTTCCGAAATCATTGTGGGGCGAGGCATGTCGTCACGTCGTCTGGTTATTGAACCGCACGTCCACGAAGGCGCTCAAGGGTGTGACACCCTACGAGGCCGCATTTGGCAAGAAACCCGACCTCAGCGAGCTGCGCGAGTTCGGCGAAAAGGTGTGGGTGCGACTGGAGACGGATGCTATGAAGCTGGGTGGGCGGGTGAAGGAGGGACGATGGCTGGGCGTTGACGAGAAATCAAAGGGTGTGAGGGTGTACTGGCCGGATAAAAAGACAGTGACGGTGGAGCGTAATGTCTATTATGACAAAACACTCTCGTCAGTCTCTCGTCTCGAGGGGGAGGAATGGGAAATAGTCGAGGCGAAGACAGACGGACTCACCGACAACCAGGCTGCAAATCAGCCTATCGAAACTCCCGCAGAACCTCAGGAAACCCCTACCGCATCCCAAGCAACACCTCGCGTCGAAATCGACCCCGATAACGCCACAGACAGTGCCTCAGAGCCCGAGGCACGTCCAAAACGTGCTCGAAAGCCCACCCGACGCATCCGCGACATCCTCGAAGGCGTCGGTGTCGCATCCCATCGCCCGAGTGACCCCAGAATCACCAGGGGCATCACGGTACCCTCCACCGAACCTCCTGCTCCCTCGTCTTCACGATCCGTCGATGTTGAGGGGGAGGATGCATCCCTCCTTGCCGAATACAATGTCGTCGAGTACGACGACGTATATGCACTGGTGGCTGATGTTGCGGAAGCAGAGGCGCTCGAACCACGGTCGTTGTCGGAGGCGAAAAGGCGCCCCGACTGGTTGCTGTGGAAGGCTGCAATGGATGAGGAAATGGAACTGCTGAAGAAAGCAGGGACGTGGGAGATTGTTGACGCACCTGAGAACACGAATATTGTCGGTTCGAAATGGGTGTTTCGCGCGAAAAAGGACGCCGCGGGCAATGTCGTACGCTACAAGGCGCGTCTCGTCGCGCAAGGCTTCTCCCAGGTGCCGGGGTGTCGACTATTTCGACACGTTTGCGCCCGTTTCGCGTTGTCAGGGCAACACTATAATCAGTGTGACAAGGCCACCAACAAAGATTAAGCAAGAAAGAGAAAGAGAGAGCAGAGGGAGAGTAAGAGAGCAAAGAGAGAATAAGAGAGTGAGAGAGATTCAATGGTTCTAAGAGATCACACCAATGATAGTGGATATCCTAAGAGATTGAAGCTGAAGCTACAGCTACCTACAAGTCCAGTATTTATACTCTACAGCTATTCTAGAATATTCCCTACATTACATCATAAAGGAAGGTTAAAGAATAAAAGTGACATCATATAGAAAAAGGATGAGTAAGACTAGGAATCATATAGAATTTACTAGAAAGAAGTGGAGCAAGAAGGCTGTGATGAAAGAAATAAACTATCTAATCAGATAATTGATAAGATAATGAAAGGATAAGATAATTCTGTGAAGATAAAGAGGGGAAACTGGAGAAACCCTGACATCACCCCCTCTCTAAGGCACATTTTCCACAATGTGCACATGGATGGGTTAGTTTAGAGGGTTTAAGAAGAGGAGGAGGTTCAGTAAAGTTAATAATAGGAGTGAAAGAAAGTCTATCAAAGGTCACAGCAGAAATCCTTCTAGGTGCTGAAGGATGTTTGGCATGGAAGTCCTTGATAGCCTTAGAAGCATTTTTCAAATGCTCTGCAGGCTCCCAAGTGCATTCTTCATTAGGATAGTTCTTCCACTTGACCAAATATTGAAGTTTGTTTCTAAAAAGTCTGCTGTCCTTGATAAATTCAACTTCCCACTCAGGATTTTCTCCTTGAATGACAGGAGGTGGTCTAGAAGGAGGCTTTCTTCCTACAATATCTGGGTAATAAGGTAGAAGTTTAACCACATTGAACACTGGATGGATTTTCATGGTAGATGGCAGCTTAAGCTCATAGGCATTAGGGCTAATAACTTTGGTAATTTTGTAAGGCCCATATCTTTTATCATCCAATTTCTTGGAGGGCCTATCAGTTTTGAGGTCCTTGCCATCTAACCATACCAAATCCCCAACTTTGTACTGAGTTGGAGTACCTCTGTGTCTATTATAGAATTTAGCCATATCATCAGCAGCTTTTCTAAGTGCAGACTCTGCTTCTTTTCTGGCTTCTTCCATATTTTTCACAAAGGTATCCACAGTGTCCATTTTACTATCTCTAAGGGGTTCAGTGCCCATTCTGGGATGTCTGCCATTATTGAGCATGAATGGTGTCTGCCTGGTTGAAGCCTGAACTCTATTGTTATAAGAGAATTCAGCTAGAGCTAACCATTCAACCCAATCATCTTGTCTATGGTTTATAAAGAGTCTAAGATACTGCTCAATTTCTTGGTTAACTCTTTCAGTCTGACCATCAGTTTGGGGATGGTAGGCTGTAGATGAGGCTGTCTGGATACCAAGTATTGAGTTGAGTTCTTTCATAAACCTTGAGACAAACTGTGGACCTCTATCACACAGAATTTTAATGGGTAAGCCATGGTGTTTCCAGATATAATCTCTGTATAGTCTGGCTGTCCCTTCAGAAGTGACTTCATCTGTAGTAGGGATAATGTGGATCATTTTACTAAGTCTATCCACAACCACCATAATGGCATTATACCCTTGACATTCTGGTAACCCCATAATAAAGTCCACAGAGATGCATTGCCAGACATCAGAGGGAATCTCAGTAGGAATTAAAAGGCCAAGAGGTTTGGCTGGAAAGGTTTTGGTTCTGTTGCATCTATCACAACCTCTGGTATAGGCTGCAATAAAATGTGACATTCCTGGCCACCAATAATTCCTAGAGACTAGCTCAATTGTCTTCCATTTCCCTGGATGTCCAGCAATGAAGGCATCATGGTGCAGTTCCACAATCTTTCTTCTAAGATCTTTGTCCTTGGGAACATACACCTTCCCCCTGTAGAGAATAAGGCCTTGTTCTTCTGACCATTCCTGTCCTTCAATCTTCTTGGTAGAAGATTTCTTGAGCTCCTGAACTGCCTTGACCACCTTTTCATCCATCTCCTTAGCTTCTCTAATCTTCTTAAGAAGATCATTTTCTGCACCAGTAATGGTAGCATGGCCCTGCTTGAGAGCCTGGATTTTAAAGTAGGAAGGTTTGAGGAGAACTACATTTTGGTTATCATTCTCTCCCTTTTTATGATCTGGTCTCCTAGACAAAGCATCTGGCTTAAGAGATCTTTTACCAGGCCTATGATGAAGAGTAAAATCAAATCTGGACAGGAAGAGTGACCATCTGGCTTGCCTTCTGCTGAGCTTTTGGGCAACCATAAAGTACTCTAAGTTTTTGTGGTCTGTCCAAATCTCAAAGGAATGTTGGGTTCCTTCAAGATAATGTCTCCATTCATCTAGTGCTCTGATAATAGCCAGCATCTCTTTGTCATGGATCTCATAATTCCTTTCTACTTCAGATAGACTCTTAGACATAAAGGCTACAGGATGCCATTTCCCATCTGATCCTTCCTGAGATAAAACAGCCCCAGTAGCATAATCTGAACTGTCTGCTTCAACTTTATATGGCTTGTTATCATCAGGGAAAATCAAGACAGGTGAAGAAGTGACTTTCTTCTTTAACTGGTCAAAGGCTTCCTGCTGTCTAAGACTCCATCTCCAGACTGTTCCTTTCTTTGTCAATTCATGAAGGGGCTTAGCAATGTCTGCAAAATCCTCTATGAACCTTCTATAAAAATTAACAAATCCCAAGAATGATTGGACATCCTTGACATTTTCAGGTTCAGGCCATTTAGAAACTCCCTCTACCTTGACAGGATCCATCTCAATCCTGCCTTGTGAAATGATTAGTCCAAGATATTCAATCTTTTCCTTTTCAAATTCACATTTCTCTGCTTTAAGGTAGAGTTTGTTCTGTTCTAAGATTTGCAGAACTTGCTTGACTACCTCTCTATGATGATCAAGAGTCTCAGTGAAAATTAAAATGTCATCCATGTAGACAATGACAACATTTCCATCAATGAGCTCAATAAAGATATCATTCATCATAGTTTGGAAGGTAGCAGGACTATTGGTTAAACCAAAGAACATGACCAATGGTTCAAACAGCCCTCTATTGGTTCTAAAGGCTGCTTTCCATTCATCTCCCTTTTTGATTCTGACATTGTTAAATCCCCACCTAACATCAAGTTTGGTGAAGTATTTGGCTTTGCTGAGTTTGGTGATGATGTCAGAAATCAATGGAAGGGGGTAGGAGTTCTTGATGGTCATTTCATTCAGTTTCCTATAGTCCTGGACAAGCCTAAGAGATCCATCCTTCTTCTTGACAAAGAATACAGGGGAGGCCATAGGTGACTTGGAGGGTCTAATCCTGCCAGACTTCAGATTTTCCTCTAAAAAGGCATCAAGTTCCTTTTGTTCATTGGGAGAAAGAGGATAAATCTTGGATCTGTAAGGTTCAGAACCAGGTTTCAGCTCAATAGCATGATCCCAAGGCTTTCTGTCTGGTAGCCTATCAAAAGATTCCTTTGAAAAAACACCTTTAAACTGATGATAGTGCTTAGGAACAGTTTCTTCAAAGGTTTTCTTAGGGGAATCAGCTTGCTGATGAGACTCTTCTGCTAATCTTTGAGACATAGTAGAAGTAGCATTAATAGACTGCTTCTGAGGATGAAGGTATGAGATAAAAATTCTATCCTCAGGCTCAATCTCAGAATCAGAAGAATCTTCAATAGAATCATCTTCTTCTTCATCAAATTGAGGGAGTTTCCTCCTTTTGACTGCAGCTATTCTCTGCCTCTTTCTTCTGGCTCTTTTGGCTTCCATTTGGCAGTCAGAGGGACATCTAATAAACTGGACATCCCCTGTCTTCCAATCAACATCTGGATTATGGTGCCAAAGCCAAGTATGTCCAATGATAGCAGATTTGTCTCCCAAGTCACAAACAGCAAAGGTGGCCCTTTCTGTATGGTTTTTGTGTACCATAATTAAGTCTACTTCCTCATGGATAGAGCCACTCTTGTTGAGAGTACCATCAACATTATAGACTGGAATGGCTCTAGGAAGTTTCCTTGTGTTGAGATTATGATACTTCACAAAACCAGAATGCAGAAAGAGGCCAGTAGCTCCAGAATCAAGCAAAGCATCAACAGATAACCTTTTCTCTGTGTCCATTGTCTTTAAGATGACAGACAAATGGGTAGAGGTTTTAGGATTATGGTTGAGGATGTAGATCTTTTCAGGGAAGGTAGAAAGAGAGGAAGAAGAAGACATGATTTCTGCACCAGAATCTGAAGACTGAGGATCAAGTCTGTCAATTTCATTTTCTAGTACATTAAATCTATTCCATTGGGACATGTCTTTCACCAATGGTGCTTCTAAAAATTTTTCTTTTCCTCATCTTTCTGCTCCTTGCCTTCCAAGATTAATTTCCCAAAGTAGTCAGCCAGTTCTTCATGGGTCATAGCATTGATGTTAACTGATGACCTGCAGTTTACAGCCTTATGACCAGGTTTTCTGCACTTGAAGCAAACAATTGGCCTAACTGACTTCCATCCAGAGTCAACCTCCATGGGAACTACATCTGGTTGCTTTGCCTGAGCACCAAAGGTCCTTGAGCTGCTGTTGGAAAAGACTGGAGGATTTGGAGTAGGCTTAGGAACAGCCTTGGGAGTTGGGGCTTTAAGGAAGGGAGAAGAAGAGGAGGAGGAAAGAGACTTGGTAAAGGCCTCACTCTGTCTCCACTGCCTATCTAGCCTAGTACTCCATTTAATCCATCCATCCAAGGTTTTGGGCATGTCAGGAACATAGTAGACTGCATTCCTAAGATTTTCATTAAGCCCAGCCTTGAATTGGTCTACCAAAGCAGCATCATTATACCCAGTATCTGAGATCAGAGCCCTGAAGCTAGCAACATACTCATCAGCAGTCTGTCTGCCTTGCTTGAGCATGTGCATTTTATGCTTAGCTGTGTTGGAGGGGTCTGGATCTGCAAACACTTCCCTAAATTCATAAACAAAATCAGCCCAAAGACCTTCTTGGGACTGAGCATTGTCTATTACTTTAGTCTTCTCATATGCCCACTTCCCAGCAGTACCTCCTTTCATATGAGATAGAGCACAAATAACTTTCTGAAAGTCATCTGTAATCCCTTTCCCATAGAAATATAATTTAAGCTGACTGAGGAAGTTTTCTGCCTTCTCCATAGAACCATCAAATGGATCTGGAGGTGAGACTTTAATGGCAGAGTGTGAACAGGAAGGGGCAACATGAGGAGTAGGGAAAGAGTGAATATCTAGAGCAGCAGGTGGTGGTGGTGGTGGTGGTGATGGTGACTGACTGACTGGTTGCTGAGGGTGTGGTGGAGTGGATAATGACTGCTGCTGCTGTCTAAGAAAATTCAACTCTTGGGTAAGGAGCTGGACCTGATGCATGAGCTCTTCCACAGAAGGAGTGGTGGGAGGCAATTGGGAGGGGTCCATGTCCATGGGTAGGGGTAGGTAGGCTCTCTGATGTGTGTGTGGGAGAAGCTATCTACTGAAAGTGCCCTTGAAACTATACTAAGTATTCTAAAAAAAATATCTATCTACTGGATACCCAGTTGTCACACCACTCAGGGCTCTAAACCTAGGATCACAGGGTTACTGGATATTTCCTAGACCACCAAAAACAGAACACTAGTAGGACTGTGTCTGCCCCAACAGTTGGTATCCCTATCTACTAAGTTCACACACAGCACACAACAGAGAGTAGGAAAGATGATGAGCCAAAGGTCTTGAGGAAAGGTCTTGAGGAAAGGTTTTGAGGAGGATGTTGAAGATTGGTGGAGATGTAGAGATTGGTAAGAAGATTGGTGAAGAGGTTGATGAAGAGGTTGGTGGGTTGGAAGTGGAGGAAGAAGGTTGAGGTGATGGTGTTGAAGAGGTTGAAGAGGTGAAGAGTTTGGTGTTGAAAGAGAGATGGTGGAGTTGTCTTGAGAGAGCTTCAATCTTCTGTCAGGGCAACACTATAATCAGTGTGACAAGGCCACCAACAAAGATTAAGCAAGAAAGAGAAAGAGAGAGCAGAGGGAGAGTAAGAGAGCAAAGAGAGAATAAGAGAGTGAGAGAGATTCAATGGTTCTAAGAGATCACACCAATGATAGTGGATATCCTAAGAGATTGAAGCTGAAGCTACAGCTACCTACAAGTCCAGTATTTATACTCTACAGCTATTCTAGAATATTCCCTACATTACATCATAAAGGAAGGTTAAAGAATAAAAGTGACATCATATAGAAAAAGGATGAGTAAGACTAGGAATCATATAGAATTTACTAGAAAGAAGTGGAGCAAGAAGGCTGTGATGAAAGAAATAAACTATCTAATCAGATAATTGATAAGATAATGAAAGGATAAGATAATTCTGTGAAGATAAAGAGGGGAAACTGGAGAAACCCTGACACGCGTCTTGCATCGATCCGGGCAGTACTTGCTGTTGCTGCCATCAACGACTACGAAATTCAGCAAATTGACATCAAAGGAGCGTACCTGAATGGAGTCCTCAAGTCCGACGAAATCATCTACATGCGACAAGCGCCTGGTTACGCTGTCGCACCCTCATCCTCCTCTACCCCGGTCTATCGTCTTCGAAAAGCCCTGTATGGTTTGAAGCAGGCGGGTCGGCGTTGGTACGAACGGCTCGTCGAGATAATGGTGAAGCACCTCGGCTTCTCGAGGTGCGCGGTCGACCAGGCGGTGTTCGTGAGGAAGGGAGGGCGAGGAGACTTGGTCATCGTGTTGGTACACGTTGATGATTGCACAATCGTGGCAACGCGGACTGAGCTCATAGCTGAGTTCAAAATTGCGATTAGTCAGCACGTTGATATCACGGATCTAGGCAACATACACTGGCTCTTGGGCATCGAGATCATCCGCGACCGCGCTGCGCGTCGCATCTACCTCTCCCAACGATCGTATATCGACTCGATAATTCGTCGATATGGCCTTCAGGACCTCAAGCCCGTTTCCCTGCCTATGGATCCGAACGTACGACTCACATCGACACAATCCCCGACTACCACAGCTCAATTTGCAAAGATGCGTGATGTCCCGTATCATGAAGCGGTCGGATCGCTCATGTACGCGTCACTCGGTACGCGTCCCGACATTGCCTACGCTGTCCAGACCGTCTCGCGTTTCTCGACGAACGCCGGCGAACCTCATTGGGAAGCGGTAAAGCGAATTTTTCGCTATCTGAAGGGCACGAAGGATCTCTGGCTGTCATATGGAGGACAGCAGAGGGAGTTAGCAGGGTACGCAGATGCGGATGGGAGCATGGCCGAGGATCGGCATGCTATCAGCGGGTACGCTTTTATTTTACACGGTGGCGCAATCTCCTGGTCGGCGAAGCGACAGGAGATTATTTCACTCTCAACAACCGAATCCGAGTATGTTGCAATTACTCACGCCGCGAAGGAAGGATTATGGCTACAATCCCTCCTCAAGGACCTCTTCCCATTGACTCTCGACACCACCGTCTTATTTTCCGATAACCAATCCGCCATCGCGCTCACGAAAGATCATCAATATCACGCTCGCACGAAACATATCGACATACGCTTTCATTTCATTCGATGGATCATTGAAAACGGTTCGATTCGCCTTGTCTATTGCCCGACCAACGACATGGTCGCCGACGCATTCACGAAGGCGCTTCCGTCGCCTAAAGTCAAGCATTTCGCGGCCGAGCTTGGGCTCGTATCCGTTTGAGGGGGAGTGTGAGATATTCAATACGCAAACGCATCGAGCACTCGGCGCGCGTACGATAGCCCTGCCCAGGGCATCCACAAACCGCCACAAGTATGTACATCTTATTATCTGTATTATACCTTTTGTTCTGTACATTCTCGGGCGCTTTCGCCACTATTCCATTTTGGTTTCTCAGTTATTCTACTGTATATACTCCGTGTTTCATAGTTGTTACTATCTATGTACATTAGCTACACGCGCATATAAATGCGCGTGCTTCGTTCTCTCGAACCTCAGTCGTTCTGTTCGAACACGACTGAGGTGAGATTCTATTATTTGTTTCTTATTTACTTCTCACTTACTTTGTACAAAGCTCGTATTAGGTATTTACTCAATATCAGTCGTTCTGTTCGAACACGACTGAGCTCGTATTAGTTTTCTTACATATTCCAGTGATAAGAGGATCCGTTAATGCACTATGTGTTTGAGGTTATTATGCAGACCTCTTGCTGTCTTTGAATGAGACGTACATTGCGATGTCAATCTCATCGTTGGTCAGCCGTGATATCAATTGGCCGGTTCCACCTGTTTCAAACTTTCAGAGATGTTGCGACCCATAGTCAACTCTCACTCACTTGGGCATTCTACAAGAGTAAAAGTCTTGCCAGCATCCTGCTCAGCGAATTGAAGGAGAGGGCTTGAGAAGTGCTCTCGGACTAGTGGTGTTGAGATATTTTGTGTTGTAAATCATAGGAGTTTATGCTCACCGTATCCAATTCTAAGAGGCATATTAACTTGGAAGACGGGGGTAGAAATCGTATGAGAGAGAATGCTCACCAATCTTTATCATCACGCAAATGCACCAGTCAGCTTAATCTAATCTTAGATGGTTATCACGTTGTAACATGATGCGAAATGTCATTCCCCGTGATTTTTCCGTAACGTGTTTTGGGTGAGGGCGTGACAAGCTCGTGTTCTAATTTGAACCAAACTCAAGCTAAACTTGAGCTTTCGCCTCCTTTCAGAGTTGTATGATCAGCTGCGGATTGACGGTATTTCACCTTGCTGCACACATCTTAAAACTCAGAACTCTTTCCAAACTTAGGGTCGACTTATAATACCATTCCTGAGTCATCGCTTGGACCACCCATGACTGATTTCAATGAACGGCATTGGGAAAATCTTGACCACTATGTCGACTTCCGATGACTTAGCTCCTTCTGTGGCGATTTTGAAGAGATATTATGGCTGTGTAAAGGGCCTGCAAAACTATTTGGCAGATATTTTGGAACTTAACGGCCGTCGTCTTGACCCCAAAGAGTTGCTCAGTGACGATGACTCACAAAGCTACCTCCAACTTTTATCGACATCATACGTAGGAGTCAAGAATCTAACTTCTGGTAAAACCTTTCGGGTTTTCATCCCAATGCTTGGCATGAGAGAGGTATGACGCCTACACCTAGTCAGCGTATGACGAGCTCAATATAGGTGTATTTTAGGTTCTCGACTACGCCCAAGAACGATTGTTCAGAGAGAAACGTGCTAAAAACATCATTACTTCTGGTTATCGACTTGTGAGTATCAAACTTTCGGAATGTGTTATATATGATTTCACTATGCCATAGGCTTCACATGCAAATGACAATGGGAAGAAAGGGATGGCTCGGATGGGAATCACCAATTACTTCTTGAACACCGTGATCACTGCACTTCAAGCGGAGGAGTGGGAAAACTTGCTTTCTCGGTGAGCTGTTTCAATTTATGAGCAACTTATGAACCTAATTATATATATATATATAAGTATTGGCGAAGATGCAATGTTACATCTTCTCACAGAGACTTCGATATATGTCTCTCTCCCAAATGGATGCCTATGTCAACTGACAGGGGAACCTTTAATCAACACAGCGCCCCCAGCCTACAATGATGAAAGCCTTCCAAAGAAGATGACACAGAAACGACTTCACGAAAATGCCACTGACACTCACAACGAAAGGCCCGCCAAACGGCTAAAGCTCGAATCTAGTGTCGCTCTTCCCAATTCAACGAAACCTTCTGGGAAACGGTGTGTTTGCAAGTTCACTTTCGATTTCTTTGTTTCTCATATATAATAATAAACCAATCTCAGAACCACCCCCATCGATATTTCTTTTATCAGATTCAGAATTTTCTACTCCAGGCCTATATCCATACCCAATAGCAGACGTATCTTGGTCGGGTTGCCCTTAAAGCGTATGTTCACACAATTGAGATATAAACTCCATCTCATTTCAGTTATCTAGACGTTCTCAATCGAATAAGCCCTTGCTATATTGTAAAACCCCCCAATCTTGCTGGCCAGCCCTCGGTGGACGACTCGCGTCAAAACGCAGAGAATGCGCGGAGACTCTCCAAATACGTTTTCGCGCGTCAGTACGGTCTGTCAAATCCTTTTAAAACTAGCGGAGGTTCTTCTCCTTTCTACGGGGATTATCTCGACAGAGAACTGGAAATAAAGGTACGCTTCCGCATTTCGTATCCGAATTAGTTGGACATTTATTTCATTTGATCAGTCGAAAGGGTCTTGTAAAACCCCACAACGATTGAAGGGCATTCTGCCAGTCCTCGAAAAATTGATCAGACGACATTCTAGATGTGGCTATATACCCCTCCGAGACCTCACTTGTCCTTCAAAGGTCTGCTCAGATCAATGGAGATATATTTAAATCTTGAATCATGTCTTTTAGATCAAGACCACCGGTTCAAAGGACTTTGATAGCAGTGTCATACTGGTAAGGAATTCGCATATTTTCATTTGCTTTAGGAAAGGTTAATTCATAATTTTACATTTTTAACACAGGAAATGATGTCCGAGAATTCTATACAACTGAAATCGCAACTTGTAACCGGTCAAGGGAATATCTCGTATGATTCTTCTGGGAACCCCATACCGGCTTTCGGCCTGACGCAGGCGCAAAAACATGCCAAACAGAAACCACGGTTTGTGGAATTTGCTTGCAGCCACCTCGAGGTACGCGTTAAAAGTTGTGCATCTGCTCACGGTTGCACTCATGGCATGTTAGGTTTTTCGATATGTCGCGCTGGTTACGAAAGCTGTCATTCCAAAAACGTTTTGGGGGTCCAAAGCGAACTTCAGGCTGGTCTTGGGCTGTACGTACACGCCTCATGTTCCGCATGGCTGTTTTGCAGACACTTACAGAGTCATTTAAGATGTAAAGGAGTTTATAAGTTCCCGAAGATATGAAACATTCACTTTGCACCATGTTCTCCAGAAATTTAGCATAACTGCTTGCGATTGGCTCGCCCCTTCTAGTCCAGGATTCTTGCAGCAAGGCAGGGTCTCCGTTTCCGATGCCGTCAAGCGCCGCCAATTATTGGAAGATTTTTTGTTTTGGTATTTTGACTCTTTCGTGTTGCTATTGCTCAAGGTAGGTATCTTTCTCAAGCATACTATATTGCTTGACTTGTCATCTGATCATATGCATGCTAGACAAATTTCTACGTGACGGACTCCTCTGCTTTCCGTAACAATGTTCTCTATTTCAGACATGACGACTGGGCAACCTTATGCGCTCCGTTGGTTGAAAGGTTGACATCTGTTACCTTCGAAAAGCTTACAGATGTATGTTTTGTTTTCCTTATATCCTAATACACTCATCAATTCTGTATTCTTTGTACTCAGGAGGAGGCAGCCGCCATCTTGCGACAACGCAAATTGGGATTCTCATTTGTACGCCTTCTACCTAAAGAAACTGGTGTCAGGCCTATTGTCAATCTTCGAAGAAGGAAAGCGTCAGCAAAGGTATTGTGTATTCCTTTAAATATACCAATATGCACCAAATGCATACTATCGCAGGGCTCCTATGGCAATGAACAGTCGATCAATCAGATCCTCCAAGGCGCCTTCAGTATTTTGACCTATGAACGGGTACGTAGTTTGCTTTTTTATGTAGTCTTATGTCGTATAATTGGTTTTGACAAACTTACTGTGCCCAGAGTAACCAGCCTGAAAATCTCGGAGCGTCGATCTTCAATTATAATGATATATGCCTGAAGTTAAAAAAGCTGAAAGCCAGTCTTCCGAGAGACTCGAAAGGTGGATTGTGAGTCGAATCACCACCCTATGTCTTAACAAGTTACTAAGAATCGAAGTAGACCCAAACTTTACTTTGTGAAGCTAGATGTCCAGGCCTGTTTCGATACCATTGACCAAACAAAGTTGCTGCACGTTATACGCCAGCTGATATCAGAGGTACAGGGAATTTCTCTGATTAAGTTTTGAAGGGAATCTTATAACTTATTAGGATGTATATATGATTCAAAAATACGGACAAGTACGGTCGTTAGCTGGCAAAATCAGAAGAATGTTCCTCAAGAAGGCAGTTCCTGAAGGTGCGATTGCTTTTTCCAAGATCATGAAGTGACAAAGATTTATTTCTTTGCACATAGATGACCATCCTCATTTCATGCGTTATGCTGCTGACCTGGCTGGCTCCCTTCGCGATGTAATTTTCGTGGACCAGGTAGGCTTCATGTTTCATTCTGAACTTTGTCGACGTCCTGACCACAATAGGTGGTTTATCCTCTTTCTAAGAAGCAGGAAGTTCTACAACTTCTCGAAGAACATATCACCGAAAATATTGTCAAGGTATCTTTCTTGCCTCGTGTAACTGAACACTGATGGATGTAGACTGTTCTTAGATAGGCTCCACATACTATCGTCAGATGGTCGGCATTCCACAGGGATCCATTCTTTCGACTATATTATGCTCTTTCTTCTATGGAGACCTCGAAAAGAGATTTGGAAAATATACTGAAGATCCACATAGCGTGAGTGCAGCAAAATTTCACGTAAATATTATCTAACCAAAGGTATAGGCCCTTCTGCGACTTACTGATGATTATTTATTTGTTACGACAAATCTCGAGTCTGCGAAGGGATTTTTAAACATGATGAAAAAAGGTTCGCCGGCTAGACATTTCCGGTTAGCAACGAAGGCTGATATCTTTGTAGGTCATCCGGAATATGGATGCTTCATCGCACAAGACAAAACTTTAACGAACTTTGAACATGGTGACCATACGCTGAATGTATTGGACCTAACTCAAAAATGTGTGTGTTGTCATATTTTCAGAACATCCTCAATTTTTGACGGATTAATCAAGCTTTTCCTTGGTGCGGCCTTCTGATTGGAATGCAAGACTTATCAGTTAGGGTGGACTACAGTCGATACAACGGAAGCGGTAAGCGATTCATGATCCTCTTTTCTTTGAAGAGTATGATTTTGAGCGTTATCACGAGCAGGAATCGGAAGCACGCTAACCGTAGACAGAGGCCGACGCCCTGGCGTATCTTTCATCTACAAGATGCTGCAGTACGTATAGCGGCGGGCTGTGTGTTATAATTATGCTGACAAGCCGGAACGGTACAGGCCAGTCAAGCGAAAAAGTCATGCAATATTCTCTGATCGCGAGCTCAACAGCAAACACATTGTATACCTGAACATCTATCAGAATTTGCTTCTGACGGCGCTGAAGATGGACGCTTACATTTCAGCGCTGGGAGAGGGTGGAAAGAAGAATACGGCTTTCCTGCGCAGTAAGTGTACAGTGCGGTCAAGGGCTAGCTAGCCTGATCGTTTTCTATCTTTACCCGTGAAGGTGTCATCCAAAAGACAATCGTGTATAAGTACACGTCTGTCCGTATGCACGCACGGAGCGAAGGCAACCAGAATGACGGTACCAACTCTGATATTCACAAAGAGGCTGTGATGTGGTGAGTCCGCTCCTGCCCATTTTTATCTCACCAAGAATGACGCCCTTGGCAGGCTCGGCAATCATGCCTTCCAGTATATCCTGAGCCGGAAGCCCCAGAAATACAAGGCATTGGTGTGGTGGTTGAAGGTAGAAATGGGGAGGATGAAGCGTAAATCGTACTGCTACCAGTTCAAAGAGCTGGTCACAGAGGGTCAGAAGGACTTTGCTGTGATCGCAGTCTGATCTTGAGCTGAATGTCGGGGACGCATCGAAGGATCTGCGGTAGTGCTTTGTCAAAAGATTGGCGGACACGTGACCATTCCCGCCGGATGATGACTTCTCTCGGAAAACGGACGGTTGACGCACGTGAGGAGGCGCGGCGTAACAGCCTGTCACCCCCCTCACTGTAAATGTGTCACGCTGACCGTCGTCTTCCATTTTGGGAAGGCGTGATGGTCGATCGTCACCTCGCTTTACGCATGTTTCGTACTCAACCTATTGCTCCCCGTTGCCTCTATACCTCTTTTATTCGCTTCTCCGTCTATCGTTACCGCTTTTGCTAATTTCTCTTAATTACAGATGCAACTATGACCTCATTTCCAAAGGCTTTGAATTGCCAGCAGCAGCAACATCAACAAATCCGATCAGGAATCTCTATGGACCTACGCTTGTGTTGGCTCTCATCTTTGTCTTGACAGTCCTCGCTCTTCTTCCTGGGGCAATGGAAGAACTTCAAAGCATCAATAAGTCATCAATTCTGTTGGAGGTTGATGTTGAGAAAGGGCCGCCTCAGTCAGATGCAAGCAGGCTTCCGCTTCCCGCTCAGTCCAAAGGAGGTTCAGGGATCACGGTTTGCTACGTCGATGTGTGAGTCTTTCTGTTTTTACTTATATATTCCATTTCTAATGTAGTTTTATAGTTTTAATATGAAGAAAGCTGATTTGGTAGACCTGTGTCGCCAATACAAGCTTCCTGTTTCCGGTACAATCAAGGTTCTTATCGAGAGATTACAGGAGTTTAGTGGTCAGCGAGAACAATGGGACCGGTTAGCCTACTCTCTCTGTGCTTTCCTTCTAGGTGTTTATTATAGCTAATCTATTCCTACAAGACTCACTACAGGTGTTGCTCGTCGTTCTCATCTTGGGTTTAGCACCCATTCTTCTACAAAACCAACAGCCAGCCACAAAAAGTCAGTGCAGCGTCGTGAAAAAATGTTTTTGGAGTCAACAAATACAGAAAATGGCAATCCGAAATCTCTTCCATCTATTCTATCAACGGCAGTTCAGCCCTCTCATCAATGGTGTCAAACTCGTCGAGCTGCCGATCTTGATTGGGTACGCATGTTGTATATTTGTTTAGTTGCCCTACAACTCATACTAAGCCCTCATTTGATGCTACAGGCACGTTATATTGTCAATTTATACCCATATCGTAGAGAAGAAACTAGGAATAGGTTGGCAGAGCGTGATGCGGCACAATTTAATCAGAAACGACTGGTAAGTAGTAAACATTCTTATTATTGTTTTATCATTAATTGTATCTATATATCTAGTTCTCAAGCTCAAATGACGATGACGTTAAGGCTGGGATTGAGATAGCGAATGGCCATCTCTTAAAAATTGTCAACTGGGTTGAAGCTGGGACTACTTCTCCTCATCCAACTCCATCGCCCTCTCATCAGCTTCAACCAAGCACATCCCACTTTTCGGTGGCAGCTACTAAGGATTTGCAAAATTCTCAAGGTCATTCAATTTCTGCTTCTACCACAACCACTCCTACTCGCACAGTAACTATGGCTAGTGGATCTATTACTTTTTCATCATCCGATGTTCCACCACCACCCGCTGTTTCATTTGCTTCTGATATTCCTGGATTGAATCGCATGTGGGACGATACAAGCATTTATTGGGATGGATATTCTGTGCTTACAATTAAGGGAACGGCCATTCCTATTGTATACTGGAAGGAGATATACACCTCTAAGGGTAGTGTTGAATGGAAGCCGAAGCAGTGGGAGTCACTCAAAGGGAAATTTTTTGATTGGAAGGTAACTGGCTAATGTTCATTCTTGAATCTTGATGAATATGTTTTGACCGCTTTTTGCTCAGATTCTTGTCCATCAATGGCGACAAGGATCTCCCGAAGATTTCTGGGCTAAATTCACCAAAGACGGCAAGATACTGGGCTATCGTCAAATTCTTGATCAACTCGCTGAACAAAGAACTGCTCATGATGCACTTTTTGCACAACAGATTATGCACGAGTATGGTAATCAATTTTCATCTATTTTTTCTTATGTTAAGAATGGGACAAGACATGTCAAGACAAAACCTTGTCATATTATTAAGCAGTACCGTAGGATGAAGGGTCTCATTAACGAAGACGACAATGATGAGGATAATTAGTTGATTATGTTTTTGCTCCAATATCTTACATCAATTATATATAATTTTACTATGCACAGTGACATGTTCGTCCACACATAAAGCACTTGACTGCAGGTGGTTTATCAGAATTAAAAAAGTCTTCTCGACGCTGTGTTGGGTTATCATTCCAAGATATTAGATATCTCACAATAGTGAGATTAGAAAATTCAGTACTCCATCCACCCCATTCACAAATAGTGCGAATAGACCAACGTCTTTCTGATGAAAGGTATTGGCAACCACCACGACGGAAAGAGTGTGTTCCATATGGTATTGGATCAACGCCAATATCAAGAAGATTGTTTCGGAACAGCTCAAGAAATTGCTCTGATGTCTATTTGAATGAGAAATAAGTAGAAGCATTTGTATAAATAGCATACCATGGGTATGTTATCAGCCGATGGCCTATCCCCAGATGCAATCTTTCGAAAAATGTAGCCATCGGTAATCTCGCTTGCATCAAGCCAATTTGCCATTGCACGAACAGGACAAAGATGAGCCTCATTTTCTGCTAGTAACCGCAGATAAAATGGCTTAATTCCTAAAGAAATATATATTAGAATAGACTTCAAATAGTTTAAAAAAGTTTTACCGCCATGCTGATGTGTTTTGCGAAATGGTAGTGTAAGAACCAGTCCAGGTGGATTCATCTGATAAACAATATGTTCACGTCGGATTTTCAATACCTCATCTGATCGGAGTAGACAGAGAAAAGCAATTGTATAAATTGCCTCAAGAGCGCGTCGGGCTAATCCTCCTCCCCAATGGTTGCTATCTTGTTCTTTTCTAGACCCTGGAGCATAGGGTTTGATATCATAGTTTTCGGATTTATGATTTTCATCATAAAGAGCTTTTAGAGTAGCTGAGGTGATTGCGCGTGCACTTGTTGGTGTTTCACCATTTCGAATCTAAAAAGGAGATATATAGTCAAAACTACAGCCAATCAAGCAATTTGAGTGCAACTTGAACATTACCTTCCGAGCACGCAAACTCATCATGTATGTTGCTACGGTGTCGGATACTGATGGATTTCCTATCATTTTACCCGTAAGCTCATTTCTTCTCCACCTATCTGAGCCTAAACCAAGTTCACGTCCAAAAAGATATGTCATAGACGCTCTCATCTTTTGGCCATGTACATAGGAATCACGGACAACATGTGTTGGCTTTAAAGTTCCATCAAGATAAATATCATCGCATCTAGAAAATACGGTAGTTTGAAAAAAATTCCAATAGAGAAAATCAATAAGCTTACTTGTCCATAATCCATGCCGCAATGAAAAAAGGTGCATCGTCGGGTGGATTGCAACAAGCAAAATCTTCACGTTTTTTAATCATGTTCTTGCTAATCAGAAACTTGATACATTGCTTGATAAGACTAGAATAAAAACAAAATAAGCGCACTATTTAGAAATGAAGACAGGATAGTATTACCGCTGATAATCAGCATCAGTTTTGTCTGTGACTCCTTTAGATGCACCAGTAATTGTATCTCGCCACTTGGAAGCTGTTGGATTGTGGCTATCTAAATCTTCACTAGAAAGATCATGAAGTGACAGATTGGGCAGAGTCTCTGTTTCACCGTCGAGATCGTTTTCAACGTCTTCTGGTATAAATGGTTCATTTTCAATAGTAGGAGAAGGACTGCCAGATATAATGGAGTTTAGACCGGCATAGATTGAGTTTGAGGGCACCACCATTGAGGAAAGCATAGTAGGGATTAGATTTAAGAAATTGTAGCGGAAAGGAGTACACTGATTAGAATATATACTTTTGTAAAGCTTACTGCGGACAAAACAGATAGGAGTAGTAGACTCATTTGAAACACATTGTAAGAAGGCAATTTACAGCAAGGAGGCGATCTAGTGGCATTATGGTGAAGACACGCTCAAACACGTAAAAAAACAAATATAAGCCATACCTAATTCTAAATACCCTCCATCATATTACTTGGAATCCATGCACGTAGCTTTGGAAGACAATTTTGAATCCAAGAATCGACACTTGATTGATCAAATCGAGGATTTTCTTGAGCCGCTCGAAGCCTATTAATGCCATCTTGAATAATGTCTTTTGGAAAATCAATCTTGACACGTAATTCCGGAGAGCGCTTGCTAGATTGTCGCTTCCCAACAATTTGGCCAAAAAACATGTGGCCATAATAATGAAAGCCAATATCCCGAGCTCGAGCAATTTGCATTGCCGACCTAAGTGCAATTCCAGGAAGAATGCTGTTAGACAGGTGGCGTAACATAACCACAGCATCTGTACCCCATACGAAATGATCTTCGGCAAATAGCATCATGGCTGGAAGAGATAGTTGACGAGAAAAAAGAACTGGAATGAGATCATCGGATACAACAGGATGGAGATAATAGCTTAGTATATCGGAAGAGGGAAAGTCTGCCGGAAGATTGTGGGCCAAAGATGGGCAGCGGCGAGGTAAATGAAATGAAGAATTGCTATGAGCTTCACTTATTAGCTGGCTTCGCCATTCATGTAGGAATTGTTGCTGTGCTTCTTGACTGTAGTTGTTTTCCTTAAGGCCACACGCTAGTGATCGACCAAAACCAGCTTTTGCAAGTCCAAGTGCTGTTTCAATGCCACAGCCTTTGACTCCACCCTTAATAAAAAAAAGTTATAATACAATTAATAGAAAGAATAAATTGGAAAATTACAGGATTGTAGTCGCCACCAACCAATAGTGCAATAAGAACCATATCCTCGCTATTCATCTGAAGAGCTTGAAGAATATCAGATGATCGATATACAACCACCTGTTCATCATCGGACACATCTTCATCGCTATTAAAATGCCATATTAAAATTTAGATTGAGTTGAGCTAAAAGTGTACTTACATTCGCAAGACAGTTGTGGTACCAAATACAATACTATCAGAGTCTTCTGTAAGAACGGCATCGAGATAGTCCTCCTTTGTAAGTCTGGCAAGCTCCGCTTCAGCTTCACCAGGTGCCTATTCCCATAATATGTATGAGCCGCCCAAGCCTTAGGCTACTGCAATAACCAATAAAGAACATACCTCACACCAAATAAAACCGTAAGCATCTAACAGCGATTTGAAATCAGCTTCAATCCAGTGGCGATTTCCCCTTATGTTCTTTTTGCGCTTTATACTTGGTTTGTTGGGGCCATCAAAGACAAAGATGGGCAGAATAGGAAGCGAGTATAGGCGGCTACAGCGAGCATTTAGAGTAGCAAGCTCCATATTCTTTGTAGCACCGTGTCGGTAGCATGCACGGTAAATCCACCCCCTATTGTCAATAACACCGAATCAATTTATGTTTTTGAAAAAGAAATCAACAATATATACATACATTGCATCAACACCAAGCCTATATCCTCGGGTTCCTTGACGGTTTGACATAAATCCATCCTCAACAGCCAGACGTTGAAACGAGGCTCGTGTTGCTACAGGGTCTAGTAGCTACATAAATCCAATCTGTCAGCAGCTACGTGCAAGAGTCATAGAAAGTCATACGCACCTTCCACAGGCCTTTAACGCCCATCGTATGGAGGCTAAACGAAAGCTAGATCAATAGCGGACAAAAGATAGATATAAGATAAACCCACCCGAAATGTTTTGCAAATGTCTAAGCATCAATGTCTGTGAACAGAAACGCATACAGACCACGATAATGAGCCAAACTATTACAAAAGGGGTATTATTTGAGCAAAGATTGTGATCTACACAAAAAACTCAAGAGTTCTAGCTGTAATTTAAAATAAATCATATTAATTTTGTAAAAGCGGAGTAGTAGAACAAATGCACGGCAATAAACACCTCATGCTAGCCATACAGAAGCGCCTCGGCCCAGGGATGATCCTTAGTTTCTTCTGTACGGCTAGCATGTGGTGCCTAGCAGACACGGCAATATAATAGAATAATATTTTTCAGTACTTGAAAAGCACAACCATAGGCCTGTGTACGTGTCTGCATGCATGCGAAGAAAGGATTTGAGGTGGCGGCAGTGATGCAAGGAAAGATGATGGATGGTGTGAATGTGTATCTATAGCTTATACTCAGTAATACGAATAAAATCAAGAATCAAAGAAGAGGGCACTGGCAGCCTAGTGTATGCCCAGGCATGAGTATTCCTGGGCTGCCATTGTGCGACGAAAAGGATGGGGGTATTCCATAATAAAGTATCAGAACACACCTAGATTCCAATTCTATCCTCTACGTAGCACCCTAAATCAAACAATCTAGCTTGCGCTGCAGGGCAATTTGCATGACTAAACGGCTCCGTTGAGCGACAACACTGCAAAAAAAATGCTAAGATACTTACCGGAGTGAGCCTCTTGACCAACCTACGAGACAGACGTATCTCATAAATTATAGCACCACACAGCTGATGGAGGGAGATGTGCATGGATGGGACGCAAGGAGGAGGTGCATGAACGGGAGAGAGCAGGAATCATCGATTCAACCAACACGCGTGCCAGCACTACACGTGATTGGACGTGCTGATTGTAATTCACGCGACTCCTGTAAATTCACGCGACTCCTGTAAGATTCACGCGACTCCCTGGTTAAAACACGCGTTACGCACGTTGTATATGGCAGTGTCGTGCCTCGGCAGCAGGCATTAGTGTAGTACGTGAGATAACAAGGTGTGAACGTCATTCTCTCACTATGAACTGTCTTTTTTTACAGTAGAACTGTCTTTTATTGGCCCAATTGAGGTAAGCTTGATGCCGTATTTGCCTTCTGATCGTCATTTCTGAGCCTTGGCTCAATTTCGTAGTTTCCAATCTCGCCAATTAGTCAATACGTTAGTCACACCAATCCACGGCAATCCACCCTACGTAAAAAAGAATGTTTTATTGTTCAATTCTACGGTTATGGTGTGTAGTGCGGCATTGAACCTTAAGCTTAGCCAAACTCAAAACCCACTGCCCTCCTGCGAGGAATTTCTCTATGGAACGGGTCCCTTGAACGTGCTCCAGCAAACTCTAAGTTTTTACAGAAGGTCAGAATCTGAGTCGTAATAATATGTCATATTAGTTAGATCCGGTAAACTACAAATCAGCACGAATATGTAGCTTTAAAACAAGCCTTGTTCCCCCTCTCCTTCTTTCCATCTTTCTGCGTCCGTCGTCGGTGTCAAAGCATCTCGAAAAAAATGCCTGTTGCAATTGATTCATCCGCCCTAGTATGGCAGTGAGTAGGGTTTTATGTACTATCTGGTCGCAAGCTTGCTCCATGCTTTTACTGTTACTTGTGCCCTCAGAACTTTTCGTTTTTCTTGCTGCTGCCATCCCGAGGCCCTCCACGGCGACGCCGTTTGAACCCGTTTTGAGTGATCGAGGGCACCTCGGCACACCTCTCGTGCGAGGGTTGTGCGAGGGTTAGGGTCGATCGTAACGCTGTGACCGATGGCGCCGATCGCTTTGTCAGGCTGTGCCAACCGTCTTTCTGCTCGGTCGCAGCTGTACTTCCCGGGGCGCTTTGTGAACATTGTTATTACTACTACTGGGTCTCTTTGAATCGGGCCCGACCCAGGTCAATAAATTGAAATAGGCATCTGAATTTTATCTCAACTCAAGCTCACGATCACGCACCCGGGTATCTTATTTCCATAGTCTTCCATGCGATTGCTCAGCACCACTGTCCGGAGTTGCTTAAATACTACACACACTGCCAATAGCTACCACAACCTCCTCTTCGCCACACGCTCCATACAACCATCGTCTTTGTTACTGAGACCCCGCCTTGCATTCACATACACCACAATGGCTACTTCAGGATTCTACTCTTTGAAAGCTGAGCTCCCAGGCGGCAAGACATACGACTTTGCCGATCTCAAGGGTAAGACGGTCTTGATCGTCAACACTGCTTCGAAATGGTGCGCCACAATCACCTATTTTATCTACGCTTTCTCCTTTACTCATTCACATATGCACACGCAGTGGATTTACACCTCAATACAAGGGTATGCAGATGAATATCACGCTTCTCGTGAGGCAGGGACGTCATGATCGCTGATACCATCCTACCCAGGTCTCCAAGAGTTGTATGAGAAGTACAAAGACCAGGGTTTCGTTATCCTCGGCTTCCCCTGCAACCAGGTGCGCTCACCCCACCATGCTTCAGGCGTCAACTCTCGAGCACTCTCGCTGACATCATATCTTATCTCCAGTTTGGTGGCCAGGAACCCGCGAACGATGAAGGCATCCAGGAATTCTGCACGCTCAACCACGGCGTCACCTTCCCACTCATGAAAAAGTCGGACGTCAACGGCGACAACACCAACGAGGTGTACAAGTGGCTCAAGGCAGAGAAGTCTGGTCTGCTCGGCCTCACCCGCATCAAGGTCAGTTCAGTCCAGCTTTCATCCTTCTGCCCTCCTCCCCCTTCGCGCATCCACTTCGTGTAACGCATACTCATTGTTAACGTTTAGTGGAACTTCGAAAAGTTCTTGGTCGACAAGAACGGAAAGGTCGTCAACCGATGGGCGTCCACCACCACCCCCGCAGCCATCGACGCCGAAGTCGCCAAGATCCTCTGACTAGAAGATGGCAGCAGCAGCAAATCCGAATCTGAAGGGGGAGGGTCTGCCAAATTATGAATATATATAAACGAACGTGCACTGCACGGATTCGGAGGAGTCACAACTGTACGATTATGCATAATGGAAGTATATCTAATTTATTTATCGGTTTTCTTTCTTCGAAGTTGGAAGTTGGAAGTGCGATTTGAGTGCGGTCATGGCCATTTTTGAGCGATCGGGAAGATGAACACCGTAACTTCCTATAAAGCACTCCACTGATTTTCGACCTGCATATCGACCGAAAATTCGCAGAAGTGCATAAATTACTGCACTCCCGATCGCTCTTGAGCCATCCACATAACACCAAGAATATCCAAACCGCACGAAAAAAACAACGCCATGATCCAATATACCGACAATTCGGCGGAGATACATCACCTGCAAGGTGCTTTACGCCCACAGGGCAAATTTCTCTACAATCACGCACTGCGTTTTCATATACACATTACTCACTGAGGGCCGCCGTGCTCAACTTCTCGTTCGACGAGGCATTGTGGTCCCATAACACATTACCGGAGAGCGGGATGGCAGTAACCCAAGAACGTCAAGAACCACGCTCGGTAAAATACACCCCAACCTTCTTCTTTCCTGATCCTCTGGAAGCAGTCCAAAAAGTTGGCATACGGCCTTTGCTCAGTAGTCAAGCTATCAAAAAACAGATAAGAGTCGAATCAGTCAAAAAAAATCTTTTTAAATCATTGTAAAACTTACTGCAAATACGAAGGCGGCGCAACCATAAGCATCTTCTCAGACTCCCTCTCCTGTTCGATCGGCTCATGGACAGGCTGGATCGCCAAGCGCGTAAGGACAACATCCACAGGCGCCATCACCACCGCCACCGCACCCATAAGCAGCGGGTACGCCACCATCCGCGCAATCGTCCCCCACATAACATTCTTCAAAAGCTCCTGCACAAGGGCCGTCCAGGGCTGCCCCTGGTACTTCTCGTCAGTCGGGTCGAAGCCCTCCGCTGTGAGGTCGCCCAGGTTGTAGAACGGGGTGCGCAGGAGCGGGAGGAGGAGGAGGTCGATGCAGAGCAGGCAGAGGAAGGGCAGGATGAACGGCGAGTGGCGTATTGCGCGGAAGGGGTGCGCGCGCTCGTACTCGGAGAAGATGGTGCGGAAGACGGACTTGGGTTTTCCAAAGTTGAGCTTCTGTTGGCATACGATGATTCTGTGGTGCAAGGTAGATGAAATGTGAGTTAGCTGGCCTGTACAAAGTGAGGGAAAGCAGCTCGAACCTGTATGTTAAAATGAGGTAAGGGATGTAAAACAAGTTCTTTATAATCGCTTCATAGTAGGACACCAAGTATACACAAGGGCCTGGGGTAACATATAAACGGAAGAAAATGAACGGGAAGAAGAGTCCTGGGACTGCCGCAAACAATCAGCAAGCTGGTTCCCATACACAAATCGAACAGGACTCACATATGCCTCTGAACGTCCCAGAAATGTGCTGTCATAAAAAAAATTCAGTCACTCGACCATTATCAGCGTTAAATGTACGCAATAATCCATACCTCCCGGTTCCAGACGTTCTTCGCAACCCCAAGAAGCGTCGGGGGACCCGTCAACTCGGGAACCAGCTCTCCATAGGGTGTCCCGTCGATAAGTAGGGGTTCCGTAACGACAGCGCTATCTGGCACCACAGGCTCAGCTCCTGCCGTGCCTTTGAGCACGGTAGGATCCTTTGACTTCACCGTGCTATCCAGCGGCACATCGACAGCAGCGGAAGTAGGTGGAAGCGCAACCTCTGCATCCACCTGGTCAAGAGTGCTCTTGGGATAGTACGTCGCCCTGTATCTGACGATATTCCCAATGATCGGGATGGGTACCAACATTATGACGGTCTGCATCGTATACGGCTAGTTTCAAAAGAGTGAACTGGGGTCGGGGTCGATGATAATCGTATAGTCTACCAGAAAGGTATAGGTTTGAAGATAAAGAAAAGATAGGCTATATGACACGAACAAGCAACTAAATCAGTGTTGATGGTGTCCGGGCAGTACAAGTTTGTCTGACTCGTTTTAGTTTCCCATGGCTATATCTTGACACAGTTCCCCACGAGCACGATGGAGAAAAGACACAAACATAACAACCCAACGTCAACGTCAAGTAAGAACCGGCCCACCAACCTCCCTCTAGCCTAGTAGCACTAGCACATAAACAGCAATCCCTTCGCACGCTCACGTTCCTAGCCTAGAACAACCCACAAATATCGTAAATACGTAATTAACGATCGATCGATCTGGACATAACACGAAATCCCGTTTCGCGGACCGACAGATCGGATTCAGATAAGTAGATTCAGACTCAGAGGGATCATGGATGCGTAAGTAACCGATACGTCGATGAAAAAAAAAAAGTCAGATTCAAGCGACTCAGTTTATCGCACACACCACAGATGATTCGATTGCGTGCACAGACGGATATCGATGGCTATGGGTCTGGATATGCGCGTACTGATTTGAATGGTGTACGTATGTACGTGCGTGTTTGCGGCTCGGTTGTAAGGAATACTATATGAAGAAGGTTGAAGGAGGTACTCTTCGATTGCCTATTAAGCTTTCTCGGCGCTTATCATTATTATGACCGTGACGCAACGGAGATGTCTTCCAAGATGCTATCTCAGATGTTGTGTCCCACAATTCATTTTCCAATCCAGATAACAACCCTTGCGAAATGAAATGAAATGCCGACATCCGAGTCGGAAAGAAGGAATCCGCTATACATATAAACTTTACCACAGAAGGATCGGCGAGATGCATAATTTCATTCAATTTTAGTGTCCAATGGCGTTGTGAAGGGAAGGTTCAAGGGTGACCATGCTTGATAAAAAGGGAAATGTTGCTGTAAAGTATTATTCTTATCCATGCCCTTCCCAGTGGCGTAACTCAGATCCACTATAGACACTCGAGAACGCTATCTTACTAGCGCTCGATATTTAAAACTGAAGGATGATCGTCAGTGCACTGTGGGGCAGCTGCCAACCTTCATCTAAAATTGGGACCTTCTCCGAGCAGATGCTCTTGGCGGGCGCTAAACCCCTTGGACAAAGATAGTACCGCACATCATCATAAGAAGGAAACCAAAACGGTAAAATATAGAGCAACAATACTATGTTCATTAAAAGAGGAGACTACATTAATTAACAACTATGGAATGGTAAACTCCCAAGATAAGCTATACAAAATGTCACAGGCAAGTTCTACAGATCTCCAAATACAAATCCAAAAGATGAAAATGTAAAAATACAGTTCCCAAACCCACAAAGCCAGAAAGAGACAGGAAGGAATAGAATAGGAAAAATGAGAAACAGATTCATCCAAATTCCACCTTCACCAAACGCGGCAACAATCCGCATCGGCACATCACTTCCAGAAACTGTTCCTCTTGACACCCTTCAACTCACCAAGTCTCACCTCCCTCTCCCTCTCATCTAACGCGAGGGTCTGCCTGAGCGCGTCCACCTCCGCGCTCTTGTCCTGCACACTTTGCGTTGCCTCGCGGGCGGCAGCTCTGAGCAGTTCGAGCGTCTCTGCCTCTGAATTGAGCTCGGCTTGAGCTGTTTCATATTTCATCTTCGCGTTGAGATATGCTGCTTCGGCCTTTTTGAACGCGTGTATAAGTTTTCCGTGCGATACTTGCACGCGTGCTTCGCTCTGCAAAAATTGAAACAATGATGAGCTCAGATTCTCATGTCGCGATATGGTTCTTCAAGTGCCCACCTTGACAGCATTCTTTTGCAACTGCTGCAAATTATCAAGTTCCTTGATTGCAATCTCAAGTGACTTTTTCTCCGTCTTGGCTTCTTGTTTAATAATTTTCGACAACCTCCTCCCATTCTTCGCTGTTCACAAGCCAAAAACAATCAACATCACAAACACCTGTCGTAAAACAAAACAAAACGCACCATCTTCCTTTGCAATCTTCGACTTCTGCTTCGGCGTAAGCATCGCATTCGCCTCTTTCGTGCGCACAATCACATCCTCCCCCGACTCAGCCGTAGCATACGGCCCCGTCGTCCCCGCGCCATTCACAAACGCCGAGCCAGAAATCAAACGCCCGTCGCTCGCAGTATGCGCACTGCGCCGCGAGGTCGAGCGCCTGATCGAGCCTCCACCACCCGCGCTGCTGGTGGTGAACGTCGTCCCGCCGGTAGCGTGCCGGGTGTGGGTGTTGAACGCGGTCGGGGAGGCTTTGCCGCTTGGTGGGTTGCTACTGGTCAGATTCGCGGCGCCATGGCCTGCAGTGTGCGTGGTAGTGGTAGTGGTATTGGGCACGTCCTCTGCGGGAAGCCACCCCTCTGAGCCGTTCGGGTGCTCCACGAGCGGGTTGAGGTAGGTGTTGGGGTTGTTGCTAGGCTCGACTTTGGTGGTGGTGTGCACTGGCGCAGGAGTGGGGTTTGCCTCTGTTTCAGTCGCGATGGGGGCAGCAGAAACCTCCTGTTTCTCTATAACAGGCTGTGGGACTGGCCCATCGTCGTGGAGAGCATAGACGGTGTTGGAGACGGGTGGGGGTACATAATCCTGAGAGGACTGCATGGTGAGGGGTGGATGTGTTGGAGCGTCAAAGTAGACGGAGCGTTCACTCAGCGGGGTATTGTTCAACATTCACTTTGGACGCAGCGGGGCAGTATATGCGTATCTAAATAAGACATACTGACTCTGTCTCAGCCGCGTAGGCTATATAAGGCTTGTCCGCTACTGAGCACTCGTGACGTCATCCGCACTTGCATGTTCTGATCCGCTTGACTCTTCGCTCCCAGACTCTTCCTCTCCGCTCGACTCTTCCTCGCTCGACTCCTCCTCTGAGCTCTCTTCCTCTGCACTTTCCTCCTTTTCTTCTTCAGCATAAAATGCATCCAGGTCCATAAACTGGCCCTTTGCCCCATTCCCACTCGCCACAGTACTGGGCCCCGTCGGTGTCAATACAATAGGCGGTGACGGCACCCCCACAGCACCCTTGCTCTTCACTGGCCCCGCAGACGAAATAGCAGTCGGAACAGGTGGAGCTGCCGGTGCATCATCTTCACTGTCCCTCAACGAACTTTCTACGCCCTTCTCCAGCCAATCTGGCAGCTCCTCATCAATCGTGATAAACTTGGGCTTCCCATGCACCACTTCTTTCGTCTCATCTAACATACATGTAAATTAAACTAGACCAAAATACAATGAAAATAACACGTACCAGTCTTCTCTTTGCCCTCAAACAACACCAACTTGACCTGTTCCCTCCTCAACACAACACCACCGCGCTCCTCTGCACTCTCACCATTCAGATCCAAGCCCAGACCAGCAAGCAGCGCTGAAAGCATCCTTCCACGATCTCTCAAATCATAATTCACATCATACCTCGCCAGCGAAAACACATATCTCGTGAGCATCCCAATCCGCCGGTCAAACGGCGACAGCACAAACAGCTTCGCCGCCAGCGTCACCACCTGCAGCTTCACCAGCACAGTCTCCTCCGCAAACGATTTCGCGAGCTTGCGCAGCACATCCGGTGCCCAATCCGCCATACCCTCTGGCGCACCGAGCACCCCGGGTATCGTCGACGTCGAAGGGGACACGTCCGCTCCAGCGTATTGACCCACTAACCATACGACGCACGCACGCGCCTGTCCGTGTTTAATGTCGTCTATCCGCCGTGCCAGATGGGCTATAATCGACAGCGGCGACTGCTCGGATGTGCCCGGCACCGTAGCGAAATCCACAGGCGACGCCAACTGCGCCTGCACCAAGTTTTTGAGCACCATCACCGCACTGCTCACAACCATATCTAGTCATAGTTTTTTCTGAGTCTCGCATATTTTCGGTAAATTGTACAAGTGACTCACCATAACGACTTTTGATCATCCTAATCAGTGCAGTCAAACATTGAGAAACGGATGCTGGTATCCTCCTCGCACATATCCCAACGCCGTCAATAGCAGCTGATACGACTTCATCATTCGTGTCGTCCGCACAGTCCTGCATTCGAGGGGTTAGAATCCGACTTCTGCAATTCTAATACAGGCCACTCACTATTAGTTCTCTCATAATCGCGGCATAGTTATCTAATGTCAACACCAAGAGCAGAATCTTGATCTTGTCCTTCTTCACAGCCGAAATGTCGTCTGAGCGAATGAGGAAACGCGTATAATAAGGAGAAAATAGCTCCTATGTTGTGAAATGGCTTTTAAGCAAATAAAAAATAATCGAGAGGGGACATTGCGCACCGGTGCCGTTTTGCAGATGGCGATCAAGTCAACCAAAACCACCCTTTCAACCTCTTTCGATGTATCCAAAAGTCTCAGTAGTGGCTGTACGAATTTAAGCCAATATCTATACGGTCCAGCGTGGAATAACACGCGCGCGGCGGCCATTACAACCTATATTCAATTAACATAGCATTAGTATCAAATTCAACATTTTTTTTCAGTAAAAGACAACACTCAACGGCAGGATTACGACTCTGCAGAACAGGTAGCACCGATTCCAACAAAAGCTTCACATCCTTATCCAGCTCCTCCTCATACCCAAACCCAATACCCTTCTCACCCTCCACCTTCCCCTTTTCCACTCCCGTCCCCGTCTCCGTCCCCGTCCCGTCCGCGGGGGGAGCCTGCCCCTCTCTCGTACGCACACACATAACCCGCACATACCTCACCAACAAACGCATCATCTCGACCTGCCCCCACTCGTCCACGTCCACGAGCACCCTGCACAGGCGCCGGAAGTGCGGGTGCAAAAGCTCGAGCCGCGTCGGGCACACAGCCGCGAACGCAAACGCGACCGCGCCAAGGGAGAGCGGCGACCGGTCGCGCAGCATCACCTGCGTGATGATCTGGATGAGCGCGGGGAGGTGCGCGGCGTCGAGTCTGAATGTATGGGGTAGAGAGTCATTTGTCATTAGAACAGAAACAGAACGGCGCAGAAGAAAGTGAGGTGCTCACTCGTAGCACTTTGGGATCGCCAGCGCCGCAGCCTTGCGCACGTACGGGCTCGCGTCGCCTGCGCACTTCCTGATTGCGAGGACGACGATGCTGCCTATCATCGGGACCCTGATCCCACTCAGGACCCTCAGGGCCATGGCGCGGATCAGGGGGTTCGGGTCCGCCAAATCGCGCTGGAAGGTGTTGATGGAGAGCAGCGCGAGGTCCGGCTCGTGCTCTGCGTACCGGAGGAGGTAGATGTACACGAGCTTGCGGATCTCGAGGTTGGGCGACGCGACGTTTTTCACGACCGAGGCGAAATGGGTGGATACGTTGCGGCCTTTTGAGATGAGCTTTAGATTCGAATTCGGATTCGGGCAATGGTGGGGGATTCAGATCGTTAGATTGAATTGTTTCGGCATATAGGAGCGGAGGGTGTATTATAACATACAGAACAAGCCATACGAGAGAGAAGCATACAATCAACGACAATGTCATTAGTAAACCGCAAAACGACTCCAAAAGAGTAAGAAAGACACAAGACATACAGCAACAAGTCTCTTCATCGCATCCAGCTTGTCCCTATCGCTGCTCCCCTCCAGCTGCTTGCGTAGCGCCGCGTGCGTCTTCTCGTCGGCGGGCGTCTCGAGCGCAGCAGCGGAGGTAGCGATCGAGTTGAGCCCGAACTCGCGCGTGCGCTCCGAGATCGTCTCCTGTAGCCGCATACCAAAGCGCGTCGCATTCTCGGAGAGACTGTTGAGGTACTGATTCGACGTCATTGCAATTTAAATGTCTTTTGAAGTAACGTGTTTTTTGTGGATGGTTGGTAGGCTACGGCGTACTGCAGTGGTACGAGTAGAAGTAATTGTAGTTTAGTAGGGTTGTTGGTAGCGCAGGTAATCAGTCGTCGAGTTGTATGCCAATCCGAGAAGAGTTGCAGGGTCGATGCAAACTGATAAAAGTCGCCAGTAGACGTCCAATCTACCAAGTTGTTGGCAGTCGGGATATCTTGTCGAGAGCCCTTTCTCGCGCTCTCAGTCAGTATATGCCGATGCGCAGCACAATACTGTCAAGAACCGCGCAGAGTGGGATTTTGTCACCTTAATGAGAGTACAAGTACAAGTTCGGTCAAAGTCACAAATCGCGCATTGCCAAGGGCCAGCGAGATTCGATTACGTCATTTGGTCGGTATAAATCCAGTAATTACACCCCTATTTACCAGCCTACAGCCATCATAGTACTAAGTAGCAGACGAACAGATAACATTGTGCCAACATCATTCATTGGGTTAAATACCAAACTTCATGATGATCCGTTATTATACGCGTCGGTAGAAAAGCTCGAATTCCAGATTTCTACTGGAAGAAAGTCTTGGAAAACGCCGTTGACACTTTTCGTCCGGGGACCCTTCTGACCATCCTTCATTGCCATCGGACCGAAAGTAGATCCCTAAACTGACATACTTTAGGGAAGACCATCCGGAAGTGAGAAGAACCTTTTCCAGAAGGGACCAAGAGTCAGCAGAGAGTGTGCTATATGGTTCTGCAGAGTAAAATAGGACACAGAATGTGATGGTAAGGGTCTGAATCTGATTATTCATCTTTGATATCTGTTCAAGTCCCTGGTGTATGTTGTAGACTGGATCATGTTCGAAGCCTCCAATAACGATAAGTTCAAGATTTAAAGTCGAAACGAACTCTGAGGCGGCGGATACCGCAGATACAAAAGATGATGCATCGTGTATAGTCACTTGTAAAAAAGTTAATATACATCTTTGAATGGAGTTAGAGAACAGCCGCCTTACATCTAATTCGCACAGTAATTTCTTGAAGCCCCGGCGTATGTTTCAAAAATTCTGCAATCGAAAAAGCATCTTCGTCGCGCTCAGCCGCAAAGACAACATGACGAAGATTGGCAAGCCACAGAGTGCTGCTGTTAGTTGCTTGTTGTTCCGAATACTTTACTAAACCCGGAATGGATTTCCATGGTGTTTCAAGTACTAATGTGTCAAGTTTTAGCGTTGCGTTTGAATTTGAAGATGGAAGAACGGTGTCGTTTTCGGAAATGGTAACCTCTTCAAGGTCAAGGTTCCTTAGATTTGAACAATTTAAAAGATCGGAGAAGGTAAATTCATCAATACTGTGTATCGCCACCGATTTGATGGTGGGAAGATGCAGAAGATGCAGGAAAACAGAACGTGAGGAGGAATCGATGTGGTTCCAGGATAGCCTTGGCTCCAAAGACAGTGTCAGGGAATGCAGTTTGCTGAGGAGCTTAAAAGATGGCGGTATTGGTTCAATCTGATCGGCATAAAATGGCTTTTTTTGAAAAGGGCCAATGTTAGATCTATTTGATGCATAGCCAAACTCTTGAACATAATCCGCTATATCAGGGTTATTTGCGATGAGTCTGGCAAAGGAAGTGATCGAGGGAAGGGTTGAACGTGGTTTCCCACCATGCACATCGATTCGGTAGAATATATGTTTTCTACAGGGGTCCAGAAAGACCTTGCAGACTAGGGAGCATGATTTTACTTCATAGAGTTGTGTTTTGGTCCACTCTTCACCTCGTGTATCGTCGAAGGCGACAATATCAATGATCTTGTGTATAATCTCCGTAGGAAGTACATCTATGATTGAACCCATTAGTGTCAGTGTTTTTAAAATGTCTCCTGTCAAGAGTAGAATAAAGGAGAGAGAATCTTTGAGCTTCAAGCTAGGATGAGTCTGAGAGTTATTGAGGATATGCTGGTACAAGTTTGAAAAATGACGGAGAATATGTGGGAACACTAATGCATGACTCGACGTAATTGGTCAGGGGCACCCACGCGTCAGCAAATCAATCGTTAACGTTCACGTTCAACGTTCGAACTGAATAATCAACCCCTCATTCACTTTTTAGACTTAGAGTCAACGTGTTCTCGCGTCAACAACAGCTTATCTTCCAAATCTGCTCGAATCATTCCCAATCTGGCGTCGCTGGTTGAAGGCCAGTAGTCGGCGGCTACTGCCTCCACATATTGCCTGCATTCAAGATTATTTGGTACTGGAATTCGGTTTAACCCGTGCTTCTCAACAGCTCTAAACCCCCAATATCATGAAATATGGCCCTAGCTACACAATAACCACCAAAAAAAGTTCGTAGTCGGTTACATTTGACCGGAATCATTTTGTTAATATCCATGAAAAATAGGACGCAGAAGATTGCGAATCAATGCCCCTCCCAAACTTCCAATTGAGCTCATACGTCCTATTGTCGAATTCATCGAAGATCGGGGTACCCTCTTCAACCTGCTCCTTACATCCTCGACATTCAAATATGAGGCCGAGCGCGTGCTGTACTGTGCCATGACGGACGAAGACAGGAAAACGCATATGGGTTTTTTAAAAGCCATTCTTCACAATCCAGACAATGCCACACATGTCCGAGTCTATCATGCACCAATTGCACGTATCAAGAAGCATGATGCTTTATGGAGACGTCTGGGGAGCGCATTGCGGTTAATGTACAATCTGAAGGAGTTGGTCGTGGCGGAATTCAGCGCATCCTTATTTCCGCCCTCTCAGGATAGAAAGTCCATCCTTTTTTCACTCGAACACTTCCAATGCCGAATAGAATCCATTCACGATCATAAGCGGTTATGTCATTTCCTTTCAGGACAATCACAACTGCTGAAAATCAAAATTGACATGACCCACGACGATCCAGCGTACATCGAGCATTTCTCTCCGGGCACAACCCCCCATTTATCCTTTCTTCGAGGGCCTCTCGAGTCACTTAAGGCTTTCCTTCCAGAGCGCACAATCACGATGTTGGCATGGGAAACCGAGAGCTCTGATTTTCACTCAAACTATCTTCCGGTCTTATCTGCCCTCGCTCCCAGCTTCAATAACCTGAAATATCTCTCCTTTGGCCCCCCTGAGCCTTCCGTTGACGACGATACAAGCCTAGCGACGATAGCCCACCAGTTTATTTCCCTTGAATATTTAGACCTTGTTGGCTTCCGTGTAAGATCCAATATAACTCACAAATAAGACGTGACTTGCTGACATGCATACAGAGTAGCGATATAGAAGCATTACAGCACATTCCTTCTTTGAAGGGCTTGACTATATCTATGGGCCGCGGTATTGTCCTTTTTGTTCCTTCATCGACCGTATCCAATATCTTCACTTCTTACCCTCGTTTACAATTTGTAGCGATCGAACAGCTACCCGGTAAACGAGGCAAAAAGGTGTTCAAGAGCTGGACTAGCCCTCAAGCCCAACCGTCCGTTTATACTATTCCCCTATCCGCGTTTCATCACATCTTTGAGTTATTGCCCATCTAATGGATGCAGCGCTAAGTTTTACGTCGTAATGCTGCGATGATATAGCACCATATATGTAGGAAACTGTTATATATTGTACATGCCTAAACTTGCAAGACTTGCTCACAAAATGTGTACATCGTAGCGTAAACAGACTATTATTAATAGCACGGACAAAATTGGAAGTAGGATAAAATGCTAATACAATCCGTGCTAATCAGTTGGATGATTTTACTGTGGCCATTGGTGGCAAAAAAGTGTTGTTTGGTATCTTCATGAACCCATGACTATGATCTACTATGATCCATGCTGCAACGCAAAATCAACACTGGCGATATGATTCAGTCAAAGGAAAGAAAGCATGACGACTTCTGTTTCTTGAATATCGACACCGTCAGAAACACTGGCGGTTTCGACCTGCAGGCTCCCAGAAACTCTTGCGTCGCTTGTTTCATAGGTCTGACCACCCCAAGTTAAGCCAGTGGTATCATCGGCGTGGCTATGTAATAGGAAAAGTTTTACGCTTAGCTGTATATTATTTTATCGACAAGGGTGAAAAACTCACGGAACAAAGAGACGCTTAACAGTCATCTCTGTTGGTGCACCACTACCCGAAATAGCCAGATCAACATGAGTGCTAGTGCGATTGGTCTTATCTGTCGTGAAAAACGCCTGCGAGTTGATTAAAATGGCTCGCGCCAATGTATCTTCCTCGTAAAAGGCATATCCAGAGATTCGTGCATTATTGATCGACAACTCGACTGCTCGTGTGTTGCCTGTGCTTCCAATGGCCTCGCCAGCAATGATAGCTGCGTAGTATTGGGGCTGGATGTGGGGTGGTAAAGGCGTTGCGAGAGGTGAACCATCCAAAGTGGAACGTGTCAGGGTGAGTGGTTGGATCTAGAATAACGAAGCTCAATATATATCCCTGTACCTGGACAATTCACAACCTACCAGGTTGTATTTGAAGCCAATGCCCTCATGGAAGAACACCCTAGAAATACCGATCTGGGTTCTATCGTCTCAAACTCAGCTTTGCAGTTTCAGCTGACATGAGCGAATTTACATACGCAAATAAAAGGTAATCCAATGTCCACAATGCAGCGCCTGCAGTATTGCTAACTCCGGGAGCACCCTAAATGAGTTACAGGTGTTATTAAGCAACACAGTAGCACCACAAAGGCATGGACTCACATGACATGAGTAACTGTTGGTCTCGCCGAGGACATAATCCAGACCCTTTGCGTGGGTAGCACTAATATCAGGGGTAAATTGTGTAAGATTGCTTCTTATAGTGCTCTTGGTCATTAAATCTTGCAAAAGACCTCCACTTCCGGAACAGAACGATCCACTGTAGCGATGCTCAGAAATACTAAGAGATAATGTCAGTTGCTTAAACTACCATGAAGAGGCAAAAACGCTCACGTAGATATAAGAGCACCTGGAGCCGAGGACAGTATACCTTCGCTGAAGATAGCTTGAGGAGAGAACCCGGACGTAGAGTGAGAGGATCCAGCAAAGGCAGCGCCCCAGAACTTAGGGGATGATGAAGACAACGAAAGCTGAGCGGCTGCTGTGACATTTGTCGCGAACTGAATCCACCTATGAGAAACGCAATCCAAGCGTAGGTTGAGTCCCAAGGCCTTTTGCCCGCTTGAGGTTGCTTCTGAAGACACTCACTCTTTGACGTATTGTGTTGATGTATACGTACTGCTTCTAAGTCCGTTATTCGAGTATAAATCGGCTTCGTTGCCAATCTCGATTGCGTCGAGTGTGATGCCGGAATCTTTGATAGGTGATGACGCAAAGGCTTTAACTAGGGACTTCGCTTCTAGGAATGCTGCAGTCACATTATTCTGACCGAGATTTAGTCCCCAAATGACGTGAGTATCTACCAAAGAGGATAAAATATGAGATAAAAAAAGACGAGCAGTGAGAATGAGACTAACTTGGTGGGAGAAATTGTGCCGCCTCGTAAAATCCATCGCCAACGATGATGCTTGAGGCCTCGGGATATGGAACAGTGGCGCTTATGGCAGGGAAGGTGGCTTGTGAGAACTGTGTACCATTGGTTTCAGCGCAATGGAGATGAAATAATGATCGCCTACCTGTACGTTCTCCGAAAAGTCTGTATGATCCTCACTGTTCGCTCCAATTCTGATCTGTGGTGGCTCTCCAGTAAGTGCTCTCAAGTTGTCGAGAGTGTTAAAGAAAAATTGATTTCTCGAAGTTGTCCCAACCCAATCTGTCCAGCGATCTTGTTCAATAGAGAATGATACTAAAGAGGGTGAAATGACTGGGGCCGTCGAAGGGGCGACGAGAGGGATGGAAACGTTAACATCAGCGCAAAGGGAACGCTGAACAACAGCCAAGAGAAGCAATAAATGCTGCGGGTAAGAGAGACTAGGCATGTTAGCAACTGGAGGAAAAAGTTCAAAAGACGCGACCTTTATATAAAGTAAACTACCGAATGGGCTAGCTTTGGGCTAGCTAATAGCATGTTTCAGGAATGCTTTTCGGGAGCCCACATGATGCAAGCAAAAGAAGATCCAGCAGTAACCGCCTACGCCAGTAGAACCTTTTTAGAGATTCCTTCCTGTATAATGATTGAATGCGAGATGTATTTGAGATCATCACCCTGACTGGCAACCTGATTCAGATGACCCGCATCGATTGAAGGTAAAGCCCCTGATGGTGATCGTTTGTATAGCTGTCATCATAAAAATATGCTGCATCAAGTAGGAATAGAGAGGAAACATGAAAAAGTGATTCGACATGGCTTCCATCATGATAATGCAAGTGGTTAATCTGACTTGCTGGCCTTTGGGCCTGAGATTAAAGGCCATATTCATCTGGGAAGCTCCTTTTTGTTCAATGTCCACGGTTGTTGCATGTATAGCGACGGTCATGACGTGGATTTCACATAGAAAGCGAAGTGGTATGTAACATGCTCCGAGTCAGCCCATCGACAGTGTCCAGATCCGAGCCTGAAGCTAGTCTATCTTGTTGGAGACTGCTTCGACCCGGAGCTGTTTCAAAACATAAGAAGGCAAAATAAAGTGTGGCTTTGGAACATGAGCTACATCATGAAGATGGTTCAAATTCATAGAAGAAGGGATTTGGAAGGGAAACAGGGTCATGACACCAAAGTTATTTTTATCCAACGGTCATGGCAAACACTTTTGGCCAAAATCTAACGACCTTGTACGTTGTAGGCTTGTCATGCCAACTTTTCCAACTCCTTTTTCATAACTTGAAAGTTTTATGAACCCTTGATCTTCTCTGCCTTCAGTTTCTGTCCTTTTGCTACGTGGCTCGCCTATTTAATTGCTTGCTTGCTAAAAATGAGACTTGCTAGCTTAGTTCCATTTATTCCTGCCGATCTCGTTGCCTCCCTCGAAGCCCATGGTATTCGCACGGAATTCGATTTGCTTTTCTCAGCCTCTACGTTCGACATCTATAAGCGTTTGCCAGCGAACACCGTCACATTCCAAGAGCTGATTGACTATACTTCCCTCGTTGCGGAACACTGTGCTGCCCCTGGGATATCAGGTCAAGAGATCTTTCGACTCGAGAAACTTGCTTCCTCGGAATATAGCGAACTCCAAAGTGGGTGTGCGAGTCTTGACGCTCTTCTCCATGGTTTAGGTGGTAGGAAAGTGCTTGAAATCTCGGGCGATAAAGGGACTGGTAAATCTGTGCGCTCTCAGGAGGTTGATTAAATATCTTCATGTGTGATAATCCTATACGTGTCCAGACCCTCGCTTTAAGTCTGCTTTTACACCATGTGAAATGCTCTCCTGCCAATAAGGCCGTCTGGATCGATACTACTGGGGAATTCTCACTAGAAAAGGCTACTCAATTAATAAATGCTTTTCAGGTTTGGTGCATTTGTCGCTTTTCATTTTAGCATTAATTTACATAACTTACTCAGATGCCTCCAACAACCCTTGAACGAGTGGAAGTTTCTTTGGCATTTGACATTGATGGTGCTCGAGCTTTATTTGAAGAAATCAACCTAAGGGCAGAGGTATGCTAAGCGTTGTTTATCGCATTTCACAGACCTCGTCCTCAAGTTGCGTACAGATCAAATTCCTCGTAATTGACACTATAACACCTCTTCTTGGACCTCTTCTTAGTGCAGCCTCGGCTCAAGGTCATGCTATTATGACTGAGTTCATGCAGCAACTTCAGTCGTTTTCCCAGTCGTTTGGTGCCTCGGTTCTTGTGGGTGCCCATAAATGAACAACGAAAGAGTTAAACCTTACGATACACAAGGTTATCAATAATACAGTTAGCAAAGGACCCAATTCGCTTGAAAGAAAACCTGCCTTAGGTCCTTCTTTCGCCCTTATGCCAGATACGACACTATGGCTGCAAACGAGGTCCGATCCCGAATCAAGGGAAAATCTGCTACATTCCGTTCAAATTCTTAAATCACGCTCAAAAGTCCGTTGTATGTTTTATTGTCGTTTTTAACCATACTGATTTGATTTCATAGCCCTCATCCGAACCATTGGATTTTCGTATTATGTTTTAATCAAGGACAATCAAGCGTATACCAGGATATTTTCTTGATATAAAACTGGCATAAATTAGTGAAATTTCCACCAAATGCACGCGATTGATGTCGGGATTACCTCGTGAACATTATGTTCATCATTGGCGATGATAGTTGTTTTCCGGGAGGTGGTTTTGGGTGAGGGTTTGGTCAATATCTATCGTTTACACAACCTCATCTAGGCCATTTTTTCTAGAAGGCGCTTGATTCTTTCCTCTGTGTCATTTATCTTGGAATATGATGCAATGCCATCTTCATCGTACCGCTAATTGTGCAATCATGCCGACTTTTCAGTCACGTTACCGCTGAATCGCGCAATACCTACTTTACTTCGCGAGACTTCACGTCAATCATACGCAAAACTTCCGTTCTCATGAAGGCATAGAGACTGCTGACCTATTGTTTCCGTCGTCTTATTTATTTGTTCATAAAGGGTGAACCACCCACTAATTCTCTCAGAAACATCCCAACTATGGCACCGGTCGCAACCAACGAAGAAAAGCCACAAGAACGAAACACCGCTGCCTTGAAGGCCGCTACTCCAAAGGTCTTCAACCCATTTTATTCTCCTCCCAGTACAGAGTCGGCCGATGGGGATTATCCACATGCAGATCTCAAGGTCAGTCGAATATTTCGGCGGTCTCGCGAAATTATGATATTGACTGGTGTCGTGTTGTGCAATGCAGCCCTATTTTCCAAACGTCTCATGGGAACCTCTGAAAGAGTTTGAGGTCGTCGACAGAGGCCTCTTTGCAGACCCCGAAAAGAAAAGCTTGTTTAGTGCCGCGACCAAAGTCAAGCATTTGACCCCCGCCATTGGGACAGAAATTGAGGGAATTGATTTGAGACAGCTCTCTGACTCACAGAAAGATGAACTGTGAGTATCTACATGCTCACCTGACGCATAGGCCTTACCCAATACTGTCCCAGGGCTCTTCTCGTCGCCGAACGGGTTGTCGTCTGTCAGTCATTCTTGCCCATGCCATTCAAATTTCCCACTGGACTGACACGACTTTTCAGTTTTCCGCGATCAAGAAATTAATATTCACGAACAGCTTGAACTTGCACGTCATTTCGGCCCTCTTCATAAGCATGCTACTACACCCATTCCTCGAAACGGTCTCGAAGAAGTTCATGGTGCGCAATTTTGCTATATGGTTGATGGAGAGCTGCTAAAGCTTGTAATTATAGTCGTCTATAATGACGCCAGTCGTCGACCGGATCCTACATCATTTTCCAAATTAGAATTGTGGCATTCTGATGTAAGGATACAATAATCTGCCAGAAAATTCAAACACTCATGCTTTCTGATTTAGGTGACCTACGAGCTTCAACCTCCTAGCACCACTTCCTTGAAAGTTATCACTGGTCCTGAAGTTGGCGGCGACACTCTATGGAGCTCGGGGTATGTATTTTCGGTATTGTTATTTTTACTGGCAATTCTAAATACATCATTTGGTAGTTATGCCCTGTATTCTTCACTGAGCCCAGGGTTCCAAAAATATCTGGAAGGCCTCTATGCTGTACACAGTGCTACTGCCCAGGCCGATGGAAATAGAGCAGCTGGGCTCCCTGTTCGTCGACAGGAAATCGATACTGTTCATCCTGTTGTCCGTGTGCACCCTGTAACAGGCTGGAAGAGCGTATATGTCAACCCTGGTAAGTCTGTCATCCTATGGAATAATATATCGTATATTTAAACTCTTGTGAATAGGGTTCACACGAAGAATTGTTGGTGTCCCCAAGGCAGAATCAGACGCCATCCTCAATCTCCTATTCCGACAAATCAGTGAAAACCCTGACTTCCAAGTCCGCTTCAAATGGGAGGTTAACTCAGTCGCTTTCTGGGACAACAGGGTACGTGCACCCCTATCTACTTGGAAATTTCACGAGATCGTCGATCCTAATTCGTTGTTGTCTAGGTTGCGACTCATTCAGCGACATTCGACTTTTGGCCTGCTACCCGTCATGCCCTGCGCGCCACACCGCATGGCGAGAGGCCCATATCGGTCGAAGACTACGAGCGAACGACAGGAAAAGAAGCCAAGGACAGGCAAATAGAAATATGGAAGCAGCAGGGAATCACAGTTGAATTGAACACGAAGCCCAAATCCGCAAAGGCACGAGGCTACAACGACTGAACGGGGCAGCCCATCTCGAGCTGAAGCTCAGAGGCGTCGAGTTCGAGTTCGTGATCGCGTTAACAGCGATGATTATCTCGATGTGCAATGAAAAAACTGTAACTGTATGTGCGTGTAAAGTAGTGGACAGCATACCCGTCGCGTAAAAGTGTATCTACAATCTCGAATCTGTTGAAATCATTGCAAACATTCATCTGGTCGTGTCGTTCGTTGTCGATTTCATTCATCGAACACCACAGGGGGAAGGCGTTCGGAATTAGATTACCGGACCGTCATCGATGTCGTCAGAGGACCCATGATCACGGCGGGTACATAAAGGGAAACGGTACACCGAGAAGTATTCATGCAAGTCGCAGAACAGGACCAAGAAACTGCGGCACAGCTGAGTGTGGGTCCTAAGGTCCCTACATGTACAACCCATAAAAGCAAATCTATGTAAAGCCACAACTTCTACCCAAAAAAACCAGTGCAGAAATACCAAGGCCTCGGCCAATTCAGTTTTGTCCAGTCATGATTGAATCGCATACTCAAGCCGTGTCTGGCAATGTCACCAACTGCCGAAGAGAGATATTATTACACCAACACAGCTTCACACCCTGTCCGGAAGAGTCTAAGTTCGAAGTATAGTAAATATTGTACATGCAGAGTGCCTTGATCTGGTGATCGCCCCCGGGACTTGGATAGGGGCCAGCCGCCTCCCTGGCTGTCGATGTGTTGCTCCGCGTTTATTTAACCGATCTCAATATGATAAAGGGTTCGCAGTTTAACTTTTTTTTTCTAGCCTAGTGAGATCTCCCTCGGACTCGGAGGAAACAGACAAATGGCGCTTGGTGGCAGTGGCGGGGCGGGGTCTGTGGGAGCTGAAGATGCCGCATAGCTGATTCTACTACTATTTCCAGTCATGGCTCTTTGTCTAGATGCCAAGTTTAGACGCCGAAAGAAAAGGAGCCATCTTCATCTGGTCAATTGTTTTTTTGCTGATGGACTGGCACTGCAGTGTGGGGAGGAAGTCGGAGACTCGGAGCGACAGAGACCATGGGGTTAAAGAACGGAGTGATCAGTGAAAGGAGGACGATGATTATTCGGGGGTATGTAGTATCGGGAGCATGGCTAGCAGGTACAATGGGCAAATTGTGGAAAGGTGTTGACTACAGTGAGAATTGAGATAAAAAAGTGACGTATATGCAAGACGGGTCGAAAGAAGGGGTAAAAATAAGTACAACCACAGTGTATCGAAATGCAAGCAGGAAGAAACCGGGATGTTATTGCAGAAGTAATAAAGTATGCGTGTTGAATGCAAAAGAGATGTATGCTTGAAGCTGTATAGAGGCTATCGCAGACGGGCCTGCACTCTGTTGGGTGATGTGTTGAAGTAATGAATGCAGAAGACGCGAAAATGAGGAAAGTAAAATCTGTACAAATAAAAGCAAGGATGTGCATGCAGACAAAGCAATACGCCACAATAAGCGACGAAATCAGTTAGAACAGTCTAAAGTAATTAGCTGAGAGCAAAGGCTGGGTACATTGACAAATAGATATAAGTTGGGGGGATGGTATAGGAATAGAAAGCAGGCTAAACCACCACTTTCAACGCGAAGGGGCACTATGTTGAGATCCTCTTATAAAGGACTGATGCTGTAAATGTTCAGGAGCTGCATATAACCGTGGTGTAGACGAAGTTGACCAAGGCGGCTGAGGCGGCAGCGAAGGAGGTGGCATGCTATTATGCGACTGAGGAGGCGGAGGCGCCCGCGAAGATTCGCTGCTCATCGTCGACGAGCTCTGTTCCGTCGTTGGTGCCATCATGTTCATGAGTTGGAACGTGCTCTGGTGATGCTGTTGTGGCGTCTGTTGTTTGACCTCCGCAGGTGATGCAGGCTCGGACGGGTGCGACCGCGATTGAGCTTGTTTCGACCGCGAGGGTTTGTCTATCTCAGCTGCGCGAGCTGAGGCACGCAGCGTTTCCATGTCGATTTGCGGTGCCTCACCATTAGCCCCATTTTTGTCTCTTTTGCGCATGAGCTTCGCGTAATCTACATAATGGCGACGGGCATCAGTCAGACGCTCAGATGTCACATTTGACAAATATTTGAAAAAAAGACGTACGAAGCCCACAAGCATTGCAAAGTGTTCTTGCCCCGTCGGGACCCCGCCGCCATTCAGGCGTCTCTCTGATGTTACATGAATGGCACTTGCCCGGAGGTGTTGCCCGCTGTTCAGACAAAAGACGCGGATAGAATTCAGTGTTGAGAAAAGAGTTGCCTGAGACCAGACAATGGACTCACACTTCGCTTCCTATACTTGCTTTTCGGTTGCCCAGGAGGCCCATTTGTCCCTGCCGTTGTAGTAGCACGTTTTGTTCGGATGAGCTCCATATCTTGCTCTGCCGTTGTTTGAGGTTTGACATCCCCTCCGGAGGCATATTGCTGCTAAAAAAAAAGGATACAACATTAGGGTACTTTTAAAGAGAAGAATGGATGGACAACCCACTTCGGGAAAGGAGCTTTGTTCATTTTGTGTAACATCATCCTGTGAAATGTCCTCCCATGGACGTTTAGGAGGTCGGGGATCATCCGGAGATTCCTGCATTGGTTCGGGTGCACTCATCCTACTTTGATCAGTCTCCGGAGCATTGGCACGCTTCGTTTCCTCCAATAAGCGAACGAGTTCCTGAGCGAGACGGAGCATGTCCTCTAATTCACCCTGCGAAGGCTGGGGCGGAGGCACATGTTGCCTCTGTATGTCCCCTACGAGACATTCCAATCAATACACGCCCGAAACAAGTACTCGAACGGGTTCTCACCCCATCGATAAGCAAAGTTGTACAATGTCGAACAATGATTGCTAATCTAAAAGAGGTGTTAGGCTTCGTTCGAGAGGGAAGCCGAAACTAATTAGAACATACCTCCGACATTGTGTCGCCCGGGCGAGCAAGAGGGGGCGGAGGTGGAGCTCTTTCGGGTTCGCTTGAAGGGTATGACGATCGGGTGTCAATGTTAGTTGGTACGATTGCAGTTGTCCGGGCAAACGGGATCTGCTGCTGCTGTTGCTGCTGTTGAGGTGGTGGCTGATAATGATGGGGCGGCTGCGGCGGTGGTGGCTGAGGAGGGGCATGCTGCTGGATTTGTTGTTGGGGCGGAGGAGGTTGAGGAGCGTGTTGTAGGTGATGCGGAGATACTCCGTAAGAGGGATTAGAAGTTATAGGAGGAGGCTGTTGTTGTTGATGCGGTGGAATATGAGAAGGGTGTTGCTGTACATGGTGTTGCTGCTGCTGTTGCTGCGGTGGGGGTGGAGGTTGCTGCTGCTGCTGGGGTGGTGGAGGTTGTTGGTGTGAAGGATGTTGAGGAGGGGGAGGAGCGTGTTGAGGTTGCTGACTCCATGGACCTTGAGGAGGCGGCGCCGGAGGTGGAGGGCCAGGTGATGGATAGGGATTTGAATGTGTAGGGTGAGGATGCGTTGGATGCTGTTGGTGCATGACCGGAGGTCGAGGTTGCATGTACTGCTGTTGCTGGTATGTAGTATAGGAAGGAGGTATCGAATGGTGCTGCATCTGTTCATGAGATACTGGAGGCGGCGCTGGAGGTGCTGGCTGGGCGTTGTGGGGCGGAGGACCGGGTACAGCAGGATACGCGACGGGCGGTGCTGCATACTGCTGATAGGATACGGGTGGTGCATAATGAGACTGTAAAACGGAACGCGTCGTAAGTAAAAAATCAAAGTAAATAGTTCACCGGAAATAAACCACATTGTTTTGTGCACGCACATCCCGAGCAGCGATCGTTTCCGTGAGATTCCGTCGTTTTGTGGCTTGAGTAGGTTGAATAGGCGAATGGGGGATGTCTTCGTTGCGTAGATTAGTGATGTTGACCGAGGCAGGAGCCGGCTGGGTCTGTGCGGAGAGGGGAATGCCTGGGTGGGCATAACCGCCATTTTCGTGTTTTGACGGATACTCTACTTTAGGAGTTGCTTCATGGCCAGCAGACAAGGGAGGAGTATGCTGCTGCTGGTGGGGATGGGACTGAACTGAAGCAGCAGAAGGGTTTGTAGGTTGTACTGAACGACCCCATGAGGTTGTTTGATGCCTAGGGTGGTCCTGTTGCTGGGGTACTAGCTCTGTCGGGGGCGGCGGTTGGGAGGTGCCGCTTGGAGAGCGATACTGGAAGTTGAGGTCCTTGAGAGAGGGAAGACGAAAATCGCTCTGAGAACTCTGGGGAACGGTGGGGAGAGAATATCTAGAGTGATGCTGGTGGGCAGAGGCCATAGCAGAGGTGGATCGGCTAGACAGAGATTGAGATCAGAAGTGACCTTGGTTTTGAATCTGAGTTGTCAGTTCTATCTCCCGATGACGACGGATCTTGGACGGCGAGATACGTCGTGGCTAGCACAGACCTGGCTGCACCACGAGACTGCAGAGAACACAACGAAAAGAAAGAAAAGCAACGAAAAGAAAAGAAGAGGATGTTAGTTGTAAAGGTTCAAGGAGGAAGAGTCGCCAGGATTTCATTCACTGCCATCTTCCAGAGCGGAGTCCTAATTTGAACACACCGCCATATCGAGCGACTCGTTCATCCTCGCCACATCCTCATGTTTTTCTCCAGCTGCAATGTCGTGCTTATTTCTTTTCTCTTTGTCTTCTTGTTTTTTCAACTCTCTTTCTGCCATCGGGCCTCTCTTCCTCGATGCGATCTGCCTTTCAACCACCATTACGTACTCCCTGAAATAGAAATGCTGCCGCCAGATCACCTCTTGGTCTCTCTTTTCCCCCAGTCTCTCGTCTTTTGCGCAGCAACTTTATACTTGACTCTCATCCATTTCCTCGCCGCCTCCCTGCAGCGGTCCACGTGGAATATCATGGAGATGTTCCTGATCAGGGTCAAATGCATGATCTATTCCTTCCAAGATCATTCTCAGATGCATGTTCATCAGGGAACTTACCGAATCTGTAAACCAAGATTCCACGCAATCCCCACCTTTGCGCATTGTTCACCCATCCTTTCGAACTTTGTCTTTTCGCATTTCTATTCTTCCAGTTCTATTGCATGTATATATGCGCTCTCTTCTTTCTCGCTTTTGTTCTAATCGATCCACCCAAAGATCTCAAAAGGGGCGCTTATTTATTCAACCCATCATATTTCTCCCGTGCTTCATCGATAAGGCCCAGATTGGCTCAAAATTAGCCTACCGTTTCTCCAATTAGATTCCCAACACAGATCAAGCTCATCGGCCAATAGTTACCGGAAGTGCACCATGGTTCTGGTGCAAATCGTTCTGTGTACTCATCGTACCACCTTTGCCTCATTCTGCATACGTCTATCCGTCACAATTGGGAGTCTAAGATTCTGGGGTATCTCTGCTGGTTCTGTGATGCTACAATTTCTTTGCCAAAATCCCAAATCACATTCTCCCAAGCACTCCCAAGCCCCAGTCGTGCCGCAAAAATCGGATGCCGCATCCTATGTTTACTATATGGCCAACATACCAGAACAGTGGGTCTGCTGACTTTACCTCGCTTCTCGGTCTTTGAGATTTCCTCTTTAGGGCTTTCCATCGCTGCCTATCTCACTCACTTGACTTCATTTGATCAAAAACTGTATCATATCACAGTTTTGGATCCCCATACGGCTATTCAATGACATAGTTCAATGCAAACACAGAGGTCATCAAACTTATGCCAATAGCCCGCTCAACGCTCGTCGTCAGAATAAATGTATAACGTATACATTGCACAGCTTACTCTGGACACCTATGTGAACGCCGTTCTGAACCCATGGTTTGTCAATCTTCTATGTACACGCTTTGGGAACACTGACAAAGATTGAAGGCACGTTTGATTTTGACGGAATACAGATCGCTATCACCTATTTGAAGGAGTATCTCGAGCCTGTATCCCGAGGTGGAGGCAGTGTTTAGTTTAATAGCTGTCGAGATAACCTTCGAGAGGGTTGGGCCTCCTCGAACTGTATCAATTAATGTGTGGGATCAACCAAGATCTCCGAATGGCATGTTTATCCCATCGCTACAATCGGACGCTTCACGGATCGTATCGACTACCGAGGTGGTAAGAATTTTACGCAATGATAAATCCGTTATCAGCTACGCTTGACGTACAAATATCATTTACGTCTAAGGACACCCTTTCATGTTCGTTGAAAATCCTCCCGGATCGAGGCAACGAGTTGGTCTGCACAAGGATATTGAAGTCCAACGCACACTCCCTTCTATCGAGAAATCTGCGGTACTATTCTAACAACAGCAGGATCCTACAAACTCAACTTGAATACTCTCAAATCTACTGAAGGCTTAATAACAGTGCACGGTAAAGGTTTGAAATAATTCATTCAACTCCGCAGAATCACAACGACAGCACTCTGAAATCATTTCAGTAGATCCAAACGTGTTTCATTAAAAATCAAAAGTTGAGCCCCATCAGAGGCTTTGCGAGGCGCATATCGATACGAAACGCGCGACGCGTCGCGCCATACCCGTTCAATCCGCGTGACCTTAAATTAAAAGCGGGTACTACCAAATAGGGAAAGAGCACAACCGCCAAGCCCCGACGCGTTTGTCATTTCCATTTTTTGGCGACTCTTTGCTCTCCGCTTACAAAAAGCAATTTTGACAAACTCCAAAGTGTGATTGTCCATTGCACAACCAACTTTCTTGTCTGCCCCTTTGCTGTCATACATTACACATAAACTGATTACCGCGTTGTTGTACTATTAACGGACTTTTTTTTTGTGAAAGGCGGCCACTGGTGATCACCACCACACAAAGGGTTTTCTGAGTCACATTTCACGTTATAGAAATGGTACAAGAAGCATCCGATCTCACTTCAGGTGAGGAATATACCACTCCACCTTCTCCAAACCTTCAAGACAGCGCGAACATGGCTCAATTCCTCGTCAAGCAGAAGCTGTCCTCAGAACACGATACCGAAATTTGCGTCACCTCATGCCACGAGCTCGATGTGCACGAGAACCTACCAAAATTTATGAAGTCCGTACAGGAAAACACCATTGGTCTGGCTGCAGCATACGACCAAAAGTGCCGCGTGCTGCGCCTTGCGCTATCTTCCCCGACGGAGGCTCTCGTCGTCACACTCGTAGCGAAACACGACCGGTGGAATGGGATGCGGAAGCAGGCGAAGCACCAAGCGTGTATTGAGGCGAAGACTTCGGCTCTGCAGTGTCTCCTCAACAACCCAGCGATCGTCAAAGCGGCCTTGCGCATGGACAAACTCGCCGCGTCGATATTCCTCGACCATCGCATGACCATTGCAAGCGCGAAAGACCTCTTGTCTGCAGGGGATGGTCCAAGGCACTCTTTAGCTGCCCTCATGAGTGTGCTGGAGGGCTATGTTCCGATAAGGAAGAGGACTGTGATAGATATGTTTATCAAAGATGACTCTGGCGCGAACGGAGTTCGTGAAACCGCCCTGCAGGCTTGGGCAGCTTATTACGCCACCACGCATCCACATATGGCTCTTCGACTGGAACAAATGAGCTCTATCGATACTTCCACTATTGAACTGCATGTAAGGGTCTTATTTATTCCCGCATTGCTATTTGCTCATTTCAAGTCGTTAGGTCATGGCTCCCCTCGCCAAATTAATTCGAGTTGCAGATCAAGTACTCTCCTTCAAGCCTAGTCGAGTCAAGCACGAGATCAAACACGAACAAAACCTCGAAACAGGAGAAATTTTAATCACCTCACAAAGATACAAAACAAAAGTCTCCCGCACGGCCGCCAATCAAGTAGGTCACATTTAAATCGCTTCAAAATACCGCAACCCTTTCTTACTGTCCATAATTCTCGTTAACAGAATGTCGAAGTGACCTTTGAACATGGTGGCAAGAGGACGACCTCCAAAACTCGAACTGCTGAGGTACATGGGCGAGTAGCGGTTTTGTGTGCCGCAGAGGAGACGAAAGGGTCTCTTGTCCGGGTCGAAACTGTAGGAAGAGGCGGACCCAGTCCTGCAGAGATTATGAAATCAGATTTGCTGCTTCGTGCCTTGCACGATCCAGATTTCCTGATTTCTCATCCTTTCGTCGAAGCTCTATGGTTTCCTCGTCGAAAAGCCAAAAACGTGGCTAAACTCAAAGTCAAGTCTGAGCCATTACCCCCTGTGGATATCTCCTACGACGGTCCCTTGAACGATTCGCAGAGAGCTGCAACTGAGGCCATCCTTTCGCGGGACCAATCAAAACGCGTCGTTCTTGTGCATGGCCCGCCCGGTACAGGAAAAACCACTGTCATTGCGGCTGCTGTCACCAGTGTCATGGCCTCGCGCGATAGAAACGCTACGGTGTGGCTTGTTGCGCAGTCAAACGTTGCCGTGAAGAATATCGCAGAGAAACTGGCTTCCGTCGACTTTTTTGATTTTACAATCTTAGTCTCTACAGGCTTTCACTTTGACTGGTATTCACCTTCTTGCTGACCTCTTCCCCTATGCTGATTCTTTTTTTTCGTATTCAGGCACGAACACCTTTATGAGAAGGTCGAAAGGAATGTCATCACATCTGAAGACCTGCCAGACGATATCCTTCAAGCTGAACACATGCTCCCTACCTCCAGAGTCATTTTATGCACTCTATCTATGCTATCCAACCGGAGGCTGTCGCCGATCACTAGTCTGGTGCCACTTCGAACTGTCATTTTTGACGAAGCCAGTCAAATTGAAATTGGAGACTACCTAGCGATGATGCTCCAGTTTCGTTCCACTCTTCAGAAAATGGTCTTTATCGGAGACGACAAGCAACGTGCGTTTTCATTATCTGTCTTCAATTCTTGATTATTTACCAAGTCGGTAGTTGAACCACACTTGTCGCAGGACATCTTTGGCATGGAAAGTGTATTTGATAAATCTCATCTCCGTGAAAACGCGCTGTTTTTGGATACTCAATGTAAGTCAAACACCACTGGCGAGAGCATTAACTGAAATTGCAATATCTAGACCGTATGCCGCTGGCAATAGCAACTTGCATATCAGAAAATGTTTACAAGGGCCGGCTGAAATCTCTAGACGTCAATTTTGACACTTCTTGCTGTCGATTCGTTGACGTTGCCTCTGGAACAGACAATCCGCAGGGCTCTAGTCGGATAGTACGTCAGCAACTAATTAAATGTTTTGTTGTATCTAACAATATGCTATTAGAATAAGCAAGAAGTTGCTGCCATTTTGACGCTGTCGAAACGGTTCTTCCACCAAAAAAAATCGTTCCGGATAATTACTCCATACGACGCTCAACGCACATTGTTGGAAAATGCGTTGAAGGAAGCCGGGTTACCTTGGGAAGACATGTGTTTCAACATCGACTCGTTTCAAGGTCGGTTCTATGACGCTACGGTGAATATATACTAAAGCCATACATTTTATAGGCAACGAGGACGATTATATTCTTGTGTCCGTCGTGCGAACCCAACGGCTCGGCTTTTTGTCAGATCACAGGCGGGTTAATGTTATGTTGACGCGGTGCAAGAAGGGAATGGTTATATGTACCCATCGTGGCTTCATAGAGGGGCCAGCACGTCCAACGCTTATTTCCAAACTTGTAGAATCCTTAGGTGACTCGGCGTGGGTGGCGGAACAGGAACTCGAAGCTGCACAAATATTTGACAAGATACACGATACATGAGCCAAATTCCTATCTAGTACTAATATCTATAATATATCGTCCATTTAAGTATCTGTTGGCTTTGTCGTTGTCAGTTTTTTTTATACAACATATAAACGATGTAAACTTATGGTATAACGAGCGATCCATTACACAATTGCAAAGTTTCCTGACATAGGTTACAACCGCGAGGTTATTGCTCGGACATAGTTTACACCCGTGAAACGACTGGAGATGATATTTCGTAGGTCGTTTGCTGAAACCACCTTGAATGGAGAGTGTACCACAGTTGAGGTCTGAACAGCGTCGTCTCCGGCGGCGCCGGTCAAATAAAAACCAATCAGTCAGTGTCAACCGTGTTATCCTGGCGATAATGGTGGATAAGTTAGAATGAGTCATGGTTGGAGGACAGGCTGCTTACTGTGTCAGCGGATCCATAAAGTGCCCAAAGATTTAAGTAAGTGCCTTCTATCCTTGTTGTCAGCTCATAGAAAACTAATTAGAATCATAATCAGATAGTTGCGAACATAGATTTCTGCTCCAAGATTGAAACAACAAATGGTATAATGGATGCTAAACTGCGGTCCTTGAACCCTTGGATCGACACCAATTGCGGTAGGTAAAGATCCTTGTTTTGCTCGCAGTATTGATCAAGTATCGTCTATGGTTCTTTCAGACCTTCAAATTGGCCAATATCTATGCTTGGGGTCCCTTAGATGATGTTCGCGAATATCAAGATTTTGTGTATACTATCTTCCACCTTAACCGTGTGGACGATCGTGTGGACGATGCTCTAAAGAATCCGATAGAACAGAATCCGATAGAACTGCGAGATTCAAACGAGTTCATATCGTTTGTTTGCAGTGTTACATTATTTCAGCTCTTCTCCCATTCACTGAGCCTGAGGTTCGATAACGTTTTGAATCATCGTTGAAGTTGTTTAGTACGTTGGACGATGTAGAGATATTCGCGGCGAAAGGTACTTTGCATGGTAGTCAGTTACGTTATTGCGATCAGAAGCGTGATGTACAAAGAAATGTGATCGTAATGACAGGCTTTGCTCAGACCTCGAGGCTGCAGGCGGCTTCGACAACTGGGTCTCCTTGCTTTCAAAACATCGCTCCACTACATTGTGAATTTTGAAGAAGTATGCCCCCTACATCTACCTTTACTGTGATCCAGGACATCCTGGATGGCTACAAGTGCTCGGATATGTTACCAACCGTAAGGCTTCAAGAAGAAAGCCTCAGTGATAGCGATTTGTTCAAGACCTTCGCACATACACTCCCTCTAGGAATATCTCCTGGATACTCAAAAGAAGGTCGGCTCTTGGCTCTTTCCATCACGGACGGCAAGCAATGTCGCATCGTTGAATTTTTTAGTCAACAACCCAAGCGAGAGAATGGCAGGCGTGGCCCCCAAGGGGACAAACCAACGTTATCTACAAGTCTCTTAGAAATGCGCAAGAAACTGCAAGATCGTATTCTCTGCCGTCCCAATGGCGACGTGTTTGCTTTTGATATGGGACCTTTGGCGATGTCTCTTTACTGCGATTTAGGTTTACGTATTTCACGCGCCGTCGATGTCCAATCTGCATTCTCTGCTGTTGATCGCAAGCCCATATCCGCTATTCAAGAGGCCTTGGGCAAAGATTCTGACGATGAGTCTCTTCCCGCCAACGAAAGGATCAAGATCAACGTCGAGAACGTAAAGACCTTATTCAGGTACCCCGTTTACGATCCGAATGATAGAAATACGGCAGTGGATCTGGCCGTTAGGGCATGGGTCTCCCAGTTTCTTCCAGGGTTTGGCAATGGCGCCGAGGTTTTTGATAAAGTTGCCAGGATCGATACAAAGAAATTGGCTCAAGAGGTATGATATATTTTGCTGGCGCGCCATCGTATCGACCATCGCGTTTGCGATTGCTCATCCACTTTTATTTAGCAATTGGACATCATCGCGAAGATTGCCAAAGACTCCCTGAGGCTTGATCAAACTAAACCTGGGCAGACGAATCACCAGTTCCAACAATCCCAGGACATGTCAGATCAACAACTTCGTCTCGTATCGACTCACTACAATACCAAACTACGTCGTAACCAAGTAAGTCTGATGTTCCACTCTTCCTGACATCTGTATAAACGAGTTATTTCCACCTGCAGGAAGTCAAAATGCAAGTTCAGGGACCAAATGGTTCTTTTACCGTCAAGGGCACAATGGCAGGTGTCTCGGGAAAAGTTGGGAGCGTCAACACGAATAATGTCGCGTTCGCGGACAAGACAATCACGGTTGTCACTTCGATCGGCCGCGACGATCCAACCACGGCAGAAGCTCATCGTGCAGCTACGGTCCTTCGCATCCTGCAAGGCTCTGACAAACTCCTCGACCGAAGCCCCTGGATACAGAATATATGGTTCCCATCGAGTGATGGTGGCCCTCTTATTTGGCCAAAAGAATGGTCAATGCCACGAGCAGCACCAATCTTCAAGCCTATATCTTTTAAGGCACTACAACTCAATTCATCGCAGCAGCTGGCTGTTAATAGTATGATGTCAGAAAAAGATGACCACCGTATTGTCCTTGTCCAAGGCCCACCTGGAACTGGAAAAACTTCTGTCATCGCATCATTCATCCAGTTCGCTATTCTTTCTCAGAATAGAACGGGTATCTGGCTAGTTGCACAATCTAATGTGGCCGTCAAAAACATTGCTGAGAAGTTGATCAAGTGCGAATTTTTTGCATGGAAACTATTGGTCTCTAAAGACTTTGTTTTTGACTGGTATGTGGCATATGCTATAGACACATACATTTGTCTGACAAACCTGCTTTAAAGGCATGAACACCTCTATAATACCAAAGTGACAGCAAATATCATTCGCTCAGACACATTTGTTAAAATCAGTAAAAATGATTTACAAGGAACCCAAGTTATTTTATGCACTTTAAGCATGTTATCCAATTCTCAGCTTGGCAGATTCACTCAGCATATTCCTTTGAGAGTACTTGTTGTTGATGAAGCCAGTCAAATTGAAGTTGGAAATTATATCTCCATTTTTGTCAAATTCAAGGCTACACTTCGCAAGGCATGTTTTATTGGAGATGATAAGCAATGTATGTTTTTCATTTTCATTTTATTTCTTTTTCTAATCAAGCATAGTACCACCATTTGGACAAGAAGAGCTGCAAGACCTCCAGAGTATCTTTGAAATTACACATTTAAAAAAACAGGTTGTATTTCTTGATACTCAATGTAAGTGTTAAAATTTTAAATCTAGTAAAAGTCTAATTAAATTTGAATAGATCGTATGCCTCCTCAAATTGGCAGAATTATATCAAAATTGGTTTATGACAGTAAACTCAATTCAAATCCTCATCATGAAATCAAGGATACTGTTACTGCATGCTACTTTATTAATGTTCCTGGAAAAGAAAAGGCACTTCAATCAGGATCATTTATGGTTTGTGAATTCCTATATTCATTTATTTAATTTTCTAAAAAATACTTTTTATAGAATGGTTTAGAATGTGAAGCCATTCTTAAGCTTGCACGCAGGCTTCAAGATGAGCAAAAAAAATTCCGAATTATAACTCCATATGAAGGTCAAAGAGCTACAATTGAATATGCCTTACAAACAGAAGGTTTAGATTGGGGAGACAAATGCTTTAATGTTGATTCATTTCAAGGTTGGTTTTTTTTGTTAAATTGAATAAGATTTAATTTTTTGAAAATAATTTTAGGAAATGAAGAAGACTTTATTATCATTTCTCTTGTTCGATCACGTGCATTGGGCTTTTTGAACAATCTCCGCCGAACCAATGTTATGCTTACTCGATGCAAGAAAGGAATGTTTATTGTTACTAGTCAGGATTTTCTTCAGAATTCTGGAGCTAAATCTTTGGTTGGAGAATTTGTAAAGGAAATGGATACTGTGGTATGGGTACCTCAAGACAAAATTGAGGTATATAACTTTTAAACTTCTTATCTACTATTTTGTTCAAGTCTTTTGAATATAACTAAAAGACATCTGTAGTCAAGTAAAGATTCAAAAGCAAGAAGATGTTCAATATTTATTGAACATCTTCTTGCTTTTGAGGCCCTACTTGACTACAAATGTCTTTTAGAAAAAAATATAAAATCCCTAAATCTTTGTAAACAGAGTTGTATATTGCTATAGCAAAAATATAATCATTAAAAATCAAATATTGATATAACTCAGCAAAGACCACAATGCTTGAAATCTGATAGATTACAAATGACTCAGTACATTACGCTGATTGTCTTTTAGTTCAACAGTCTGGCAAAGTGTATACATGTCTTTCATAGCACAATCAACTGCATGCTTAAATGCTTGTGTTGAAGTGGATGGATTGGAAAACTTTGACTCTATCCCAAATTTCACCATATCTGGCGCAGCTAGATCTTTGATGGAATTTAGTATATACAATTCACCCTTGAAAAATTAGCACTTACAATTTATTCCAAACCCATCTTCATATACTGTACCAAAGCCTGTTCCTTTGAATAACATGCCAGCACTCAAGCCACTTGTGCTCAGCTTCCACCGAGAACTACGCTCAAACAATTCATCTTCAAATAATGCTGCCGATTCAGCATTTAGAGGCCGTAGGAGAAGACGGAGACCAAGCAGGTGCCTGTCAAACCCACGGCCTGTCATTGCCTCTCGCGTCCTTCGAGTATGAGATGCAATGGCTTTTTGTAACAGAACAAACCGTTCGGCATCCTAGTAACAATAATAAGATATTAGCTGCGGCAAATCTGAGGCTGATGAAGCCAGCGTACTGATGTTTTCATGTCTACCATACTTAAGACCCATAAGCGACTTTCGCGACTGAAAACACGAAGTGTTTCAGTCCGTCCATGTTTAAATAGTCTCGTAAGGACAGTTTCGTATGTAGCCGTAAATTCGCCGCGGTATCGATACCATGCAAGTTGTAATGCCATTTGAATGAAAGCGTCAGGAGAGAGTTTATAATTTCCTGTAGAACGTCAGTGATGGTCACAACTACTTGGTAGCAAGACTTGCCGACGCTTTTGATCCAATCTGTTCCAAATTTATCAAACCACATTACACTATCGTCAGAGTCTTCCACTATGACTTTGGCGCTCTCCATGGCAAGTTGGCACTCTTTCTTTATTTTTGCATCACCGACCCACTCAAGTCGCTCCCAGCCTTGCCCATCAAGTAAATTTTCCTCCAATTCTACTGTCCGGAAGGCTTCGGCGTCAACACCCTCCACTAATCCATATTCCGAAACAATGCTAGGAACGAGAGCGTCAACAGGAGAATGCTCGCCGGAAGCGCCAGCTCGGGTCGATGGATCGATGATTAAAGTGAAAGCTTTATCATAGAATCGATTAGAAATATTTTGGGTTGTTCCACGAATTGCGTGGAGATGGGAATCTATTGATGATTCTGAAGGTGTGCGGGGGTGGATACGACTAGGAGGCAGATTTGATGACGACGGCGTCGGGACAATGTTATAGGTTGTGTGGTCTAAGCTGAGGCCCATTGCGGAGTGACACATTGCTTGATATGATTTCTGGTTGACTGGGGACAGCGAAAGGAGATATTGTAGGTTCTGACAATGGGTTAGGACAAGTTCAATTTGAATGAATTGAAATGTACCTCAGCCCAACGATCTCTATCATCAGCGCTCAATATTCCGACAGGAAGAGGTTTCTCTCCAATGGACAAACGAGCTTCGACGTCGAGCACGACTGCCCTTAAACGTGCTTCTATCAAACCAGGCGAAAGTAATCTGGGTGGTTCAGACTTAGAGGCAGGTGGATGGTAAACGGTGACAGAGTAACACCAGTCATGTACCATGAGGAAAATAGAGCGTGCAGCTTGGGATGAAAGATCTGGAGGTTTAGAAAGTGTATCGCAATGGGGTTCTGGTATTCTAGCAACGTTGAACATTTTGGTAGTGTTTTCCAATAACCAGTCTCCAGCTTTATTAGATGTCAGTAAAATTTTGCTATGATGATTCGGTTTGCTTACATGTTCTACTCGACGAAGTAGCGGATCTAAAGATATTAATTGATGAGCTTTACTCAGGAGGAAAGGGATATGTGTCATACGTTTGAGATGCGTTGTCTCTAAATTGCAATATCCTGTAGACAAGCCAGGCCGACCTGCGGAGCTGCCAAAAGGTCGTTCCAGCGCGGTTGTTGTTTGTTTCTCCGCAAAGGGCACTGCGAGGTATGAGGGGATCATCCCCGAATGCCAACCACCAGTTAGAATTAACCAGTAAAGGAGCACGCCATTCAAGATATGCTTTATTGATCCAGAAGTTGTCGTCGAGCCAGTTGTATGGAGATACTTTGTCAAGTGCTACGGATAGCAGTGGTAAGTTGGGCGTCGAAATTATTGTACATGCGACATACCCAGCAATCGCTCTTGTAAGGTATTGCCAATACCAGTTTCAAAGTCATTTGCCCATTTTTGCCTCAGAGAGTAAGCTGCATCAAATGACATCCCGCCTCTAGATTCGTCTTCATGAAGGAACGGTTCTAAAGAGTCCAGGTATCTGTCTAGGGTATGTCGAAGCGTCGGGACCGGCAGACGTCCTCTACCTTTAGAACGAGTGGTTCTCTTTTGAGAGGAAAGCATCTGTATATTGCGAGCCAACGCCGTCCTCTGCATCACAAAATTGGAGGAACTCTATGAAGCCTCCTTAAACATGGTCAAGAGCGAAGTGGAGGAGTAAATTAACCCGAGGTCCCGCGAGATAGTCGAGGTCATATTTTTATTCGCGTATCACGTGATGACGGGAAATATCCAAGTAGACGCGTCGCGTCACTCGTTGCTTTCATTCTGCACTTGGCTTCATTAGTGAACCCTTCTTATCCACAAGATCATGCCACCCAGTCTTCGAGTATCCCAATGGCTAGACCAGCAGTTTCAAAAACCTCGTGTTGATCCAGTGAGCAAACACTTACACTGACTGCATCTAACAAAATATTCATCTTTTTGCAAGGAGTGGTTGGAAGGATGTACGGAGTGGCTGGAAGGCGACCAGAACATATCTCCCGTTTCTCAGTTTTCTGAATTTATGGATAAAGTTAAAGGACAACTTCTTGAATCAGACCTGATTGATTCTATGCTCCCTGGGACAGGCTTGGATGCGCATATCTCGACTCTGTCTGGTTGCTTGAGTGGCCCTCCTGTTTTGGTACAGATTACCGCTATTACAGAAATCGGATCCAGCGCATTTCAACTAGATCAGATTCGGACTGCAAGAGAAGAAAGGAAGCTAGCAGGTGTAGGGAACGAGGAGGGTGAAGAAGATGGCGACATTGAAGTTGAAGGAGAAGGACCTATGCCCAAATACCCTCGTGGAATGCTTCGCTTTCAACTCACAGACGGTGCAACGTTGATAGAAGCAATGGAATACCGTCGTATACCTCAACTCACGTTAGGTACGACGCCTCTTGGTTTCAAGGTATGTATTGATATTCTACATAGATCTGGCTTATACATTCTGCAACAGATGCAACTCAAAGGTACCAAATTCCAGAATGGAATGGCTATGCTTGAACCAACCACCATCGTTCTTCTGGGCGGAAAACAAGCCGAACTTGAGGCTAACCAAAATTTGGATTTCAAAAGGGGATTATACGCGAGGCTAGGGTAAGCATCTGAATGAAAGTGGGTGTTGAACTCTTAAAAATAAACATATTTCAGCCGCCCTTTGACTCCAGTTACCCAAAATCCCGAGCCAGCCCAATACCGTTACGCAGACGTCCCAGGTGCTGCAAGATCACCGTTACGTGATATCTCTCCTCCTCCCCTGCCTGCTCAAATGTCACAGCATGACGATGACATTGAAATGGAACCACGAAGGCGTATACCTGTTGATTCTTCGTTGAACCGCGTTCCAAATCAGGTCGGTTCGGACAATTCTAGTCGTGACAGGGCTATTGCTGCACTTCCTTCTCGGCAAAATTGGACCAAGGCCGATTGTGATGCTCAAACGAACAGGATCACACCCAGGGCAGAGCGGGCCACTTTGGTTTTCGCCGGCTCACAATCATCCAAAAGTACAACATCTGAATACTTTAACGGAAATTCTGTAGCTTCTGGGTCAAATATAGCAAAACTACGAAGTCAGGAAATCAACAATACTGTTCAAAACTTGGACTTCAACTTGGAACCTACTGGGAGGCAATTATCACACACATTACCGTCCCCAGATTACTTTTCTGATGTGGATCAATTTGATTTTGACCTTCTTGACGATGTGGATAGAGAAAATCAACAGCCTATATCCACCAACAAAGAAATGGAAAGTCACGGCCCATCTTCTGTTCCCCAAGATCGTGACATTCAAGACGCCAGCTCAGATGACTACGGGATGGATGATTTGACCGCCATAGACACTTCATTTCTGGAAGCATGCGACAAAATTGAGAAAGATGCTATCACTAAAACCGGATTCGCACATCCGTCTTCTTCGACTAATGTACCGTTTAACTCAAACCCTTGCACATCCTTAGTTTCCCCTCCTCTGTCCACCGTTGCTTCATCAGGAGGTGCATCTCGCATAGTTGATGTCATCGAAATCAATGACTCCGACGAGGACGTTCTCGAGGCCGACGACAAAGAGAACGCACCTGTTGCGACAAGACATGTCCGCCGTCGCACAGATACGAACAGTCGGCCTTCTCGATCTCAGAGTCACAGGAGCCAAAACACTCTCAAGAAACCAGGTCAACCCATTGTTCTTGCAACTAATCCAGATGATATAATTGATATATCTGACTCTGACTGACCACCGTCACTATCTCTCCCTCAATTTTCTTGGACATTGTTGTACTGTCTAACTGTTTGAAAAAAAGTTTTTATCAAGACTTTGTATTTATAATAAAACCAAACCTGTACGTAGATCACCTACTGTATGAATCATCGGACGTACTGTACATATATCAACATGTCATTGACAAAAAAACCCCTTGAAGGAGTTATTGATACAATAATGGCAACAGCTGCCTAAATGTTCAAACGAGGTTGGCTATCATTGTGTCTGTCTTTGAAATAATATTATGGCGTATTCATCGTCTTGGGGTGTTGGTGTCACTCTGCGCACGGTTAACCTTGAAAAACATGTTTCCGAAGGCAAGATTAGCGTTCAAAACAGGTTATAGAGGAGGCAGAGAAGTTGAACGTAATTAGCTTCGCCTATAGATAATCTATACAGGCACGCGAATTAGTCAAGACCGTATAGAGCTGGATACACTTAACATGGCCACTGGGATAAACTTTTCTGGAATGGGAAGGTTACAAAAAATATTTATACATACATGTTCATAGGTGGGATTCGAGTACAAATTGATCTATCATGGGAATGCGTAAGACACGAAATGAAGTCGTGCAACCAGAATGGAGGAAATTTTGAGAAATGCCAATAGAGGACTCAACCAAGAACAGTAACTTTGGTCTTCTTCTTCTTCTTGCTCGAGTTGGCAAAGTTGCGCCAACTATCAACACGCTGCTCTCGATTGTCTGTATGATTGAAGAGTCAGTATGTGTTACAAAAGCACAGCAAATTAATTCTCACCTTCCCAGTTTTTATCCTCTTCTGCCTTCCTCTTTCTTTGGGCAACTTCTTCATCTTTCTTCCTTGCTTCTAATCCCTCATTCGCTAAATTCATCTTGATAGCTCTATAAACAGTTTAGATGAGGCGAGAAACTTGTCAAAAAATCACTCACTTCCGCCTTCTAACTTCCTCGTCTATCAACAACAGTTTGGATTGAGCCCTTAATCTGGTCTTGAAAGGCGGATCTAAGCCTTGAACCTTCGGGTCGGAATTTGAGGTAGACACAGGAAGGTTGAGAGCTTTGAGAACAAGGTTACGGGCCTGATTTATGACGCTGTCGAGCTCTTCTCGTTGGTCTTTATTTGACAGTTCAGACTCGGCCTGTGTTGAAGAAATGCTGTGAGAATATAGAGGCAACATTGGATGGAACGCACCTTCTTGAGTATATCAAAAGCCTCTGGAGCTCGCGCATGAGGGCATTTATCGGGGTGGATAACTAGACGACAGAATGTTCAGACTATCACGAAGATAAAGGGGGAATAATGATTACAGAGTGATAGCTGGCGGTACTTCTTCTTGACTTCCTCCATGCTGGCCGTTTCCTCGATATCCAAAATTTCATAGGGACTGTATAGTAAATAATTCATTAGACCTGATCATAAACTTGGGACACTAACAATACTCACTTCAGCTTAAATGCCTTAAGTATGCGATCGACTTCTACCTCGCGCTGGTAAGCAGAAGCTTCACGATTCAAGATCTTTTCTATGTCAATTTCATCCTGTGCTGACGGTTTGGCGGAAGACGACGAAGGATTCCCCGACATGAAGGCTTGACGATGATGATGGTATGATACCTAGGACTGTCAACGACCGACAGCCAGAGTACGTCCCTCGATCATGTGATGACAAGCCAAGTCAAATCATTTAAGTCGGTCGCAATCCTTGAGTCCTGAACGTTGAACGTGAACTCTCAAGTCGACAGAGAGTGCGATACAGAAAAATGTCTTTTGTTCGGCCTATATCTCGTTTAACGTCTACCGTCTGTCTCATCCGTATAACACTTTACAATGATGATCATTGATCGTTCATTTGTTAGCTTAGGTTTTCCTCAATATCACAATGTCGCCAACAAGGACACTCTAATCTACCCTTTCATAATGTATTTCAACAATCACGACGGAGACTAGCCTCAAGTTCATCGCACTCAGGAAGCCCCTCGACATCGTCTCGTTTGCCGCCGTCCGGTAAATCAAGAAGTGAGGTTCAAGCGGCAAAGAACCGGGCGTTGCTCATGTACAGTACCGCTGTAGTATGTCCTTTAATTCTCTCAGGGAGTCTTCCATATAACAGCACCATTAGATTGTCTTTGCTGCCGGAGCGAGTTATGCTGCTGTTCCGTTGTATAGAATGTTCTGTGCCGCTACCGGATTCGCCGGAACACCAAATGTCGGAACTGGTCGTTTTGAACCCGAACGTCTCGTCCCTGTCGAGAACGCTGGACGCATCAAGGTACACTTCAACGCAGACAGGTCCGAACAACTCCCGTGGACATTTACGCCTCAGCAAAAATTTGTCACTGTATTACCAGGGGAAACTAGTCTGGCATTTTATACGGCAAAAAACAATTCCGACAAGGATATCATTGGTATAGCTACGTATAACGTTACTCCTGATAGGGTGAGTGGTTCTAGACTTACATATGGATAACTCGCATAACACTCTTGTCCTTGTTGTGTAGATCGCCCCATACTTTTCGAAAGTAGAATGTTTTTGCTTTGAAGAGCAGAGACTTTTGGCCGGCGAGGAAGTCGATATGCCTCTTCTCTTCTTTATCGATAAAGACATTTTAGACGATCCTGCCTGTAGGAATGTCGAAGATGTCGTACTATCCTATACTTTCTTCCGGTAGGACATTCGCTGTCTCCCTTCCCTATTTTAACTTAATCGTTATTTTTTGCATTCACAGAGCTCGCCGAAACGATCAAGGTCAACTGGAACCTGATGCAGCTGAGGATGTTGTTCAAAACTCACTGGGTTTTGGCGGGTACGAACATGCGCCCAAAGCAGAGACTCGCACATTGGCCAAACAATCCAATCCTGCATCTTCTTCAACGTCATGAACATGGATGACAACATAAAACACTTCATCAAGGCCTAAAACTCGTGTTACTCTCGTCATCATTAGGTGTTTAATCAATTCCCACAAATCAGATTTTGACAAACCCATGGCTTTAGAGGAATACAAGTAAATTTAATTAATGTACCATCTTCAGCTAGTGTGATTTAACCTGCTGCAGAACTAGACATAGATAGGTCGTCATTGACATTCGTGGATCCCAAACGTGGCTCGACAACGTGTCCAACTTCAGGATTTGGCCGTGGTCTTATTCTTGGCCTTAGATTCAATGCAACTTCGCGCAAGGCTGCGTCGTTGTCATCAACAGGAGCGGGAGCATCTTCCGCCTCATCGACATAACCCGGCGAACTGCTGCCACTTGAATCTGCATCCTTCCGTTTTGATCCTCGGGCACCACCACGTCGACTACCTCCTGTTTGTCTTCTACTTGAGGAAACAGCTTTCGTTTGTCGGGCAGAGGTTGATTTAGATTTGCCTTTTCCTTTGCTACTCACCGTTGTCCTTCGTTTTTTTGAAGGTGGGGAGGTATTGTCTCCACTACCTGATGCATCGCTTTTTTCTTCCGGCAAAGGTGTATTGGAACGTGAGGAGGGCTGAGCGGATCCGCTCTTTTGACGCTTCCTAAAGTCTGAAATAACCTGCTGAAGACGTTTGCTTTGATATGCCCGGCTTTGCCGAGGTGCGTGTGTGCCACTACCAGCTGCAATATCCAGAAACTCGTTCAGATTTCCTTGCTTATTCAAGGCAGCATTCTAGATGCCGGAAAGGCTTCAGAGATTTGCTACACAAATATTTCGAATAAGGAAACATGCCTGGTTACGCTTATTCATCTTTTGCAAAATTGGCAGTATCAGCTCATCGACTTTGGCCTGACTCCAACCGAGTTCTTGATGAAAAAATCTAGAAAAGAAATTAACATTCGTTTGATTGCTGAAAGACACTATTCTTACGTGCGCAGTCCATCCAGGTCTGGCATGCCCCACTTGAAGGGTTCCTCAGAGCTATCCACCGTTGGATGATAGTACGCATCCCGCTATTGAGATTGTTTAAATATTTAAAACGTTCCTGGGGTGCTTTGAATATATCGTACCACGACAGAGTTGGGCCAGTCTGCAGGCAGGTACAGATTTTTAAATTTCTTTTTCTAAGGGTGAAGTTCATTCTGATAAGATAGTTTCAAAGGAATAAGTCTTATCGACTTACAAATTGCTTTCGAAATTTGGATTGATTATCTTCTTCTCGGTCTTTCCCGGACTGAACCTTTGCCCACCAATCTTTAAACTTGTGCAAACCAGAAATTCCCGGAAATTCTTTCAGGAGTTCCATGGCCACTACAGGACCAACACCTGGCAAGCCTTCCGTGTAGTCGCTTCCAAGAAGATATGCCAATCGTATTAACGTGTCGCGATCGAGCCCAAGCTCTCTCGACAAATCGGTGAGCAAGAAACACTCCACTGTTTTTGATTGGTTGAACATATTCTTGTAAACTCTTTGGGCACCAAACAGAAAAACATCAGAGTCGTCGGTGATGACGCCGTCAACAAGTCCCAGAGAAACAAGTTCTGCACATTGTGCTTCCGCTTCCATGGGTGCTGTGATGTATGGGATACCGAATAATCGAAGCATCGTCTGTACATATTAAATGAACTTTATACGTTTCTGTCCACAAAAGAAAACATTTACCATGATCTGAGTAACCATCTGTTGTGTAATATCCTCAGAATCTCGCATTGCATTCTTTCTTTGTTGATCGAGAGCAGTAATTTCTGCGTCGATTTCTTTCCTAACGTCATCCATATTCTTTCCTTTGACTTGGGACATGAAGCGGGCAAATTCTCCTTGTTCTGCATTGATGTCGATCTCCTCTGCTGCATCCCAATGAACTGGGGATGAGGGTGGACGACGGGGTGAGTTATTTTCACGTATAGGGGATGGCGTTCGGGACCACGCAAAAAGCCGCTCTTCTTCCGTTTCACTGGAATCGACTAACCGTTCCGTATCTTTCTTGGACATTTGACTTTGCTCTTCATTCGGCGACGAAGGCGTATAATGAGGCTGGGAAGGAGGAGTGGAATTAGTGTTCATCGGAGTGAATGGAATAACAGGAGCAACGTTGTCAACGGGTATTTCTTCCATGTCCTCGTCCGAGTCGGAAGCAAGAATAGCTGTTTCGGCGTCAAACTCCCTGATTGGAAGAGAGGAGGGAGGTGTCGTAGACAGCAAGTGGGCAGCCATGCCTTCTTCCATCGGGAAGTCCTTAAGGTCAGTAGCAGTTTCTTTATCATAGGATACAGGCTTTGCCTTAGGTGAAGCCGTATCGCTACTGGCAAGTAAAAGAGATGGTGTCCCGAACGTAGCTGTCGTAGTCAAAGCATCTTCGTTTGGTAAAGGCACGGAATCGATGATGGTCGATGGTGGATTGCGTGGGCGTGAAACAGAGGTATTACCGGAAAGAAGGAAAGGCTGTCCAAATCCTGAATTTTCAATATTTTCAGTGCGAACCATTTCGATGCTGGCCTGTGGAGACTGGCCTACAGCAGAGTTGGTAGGAGATTCTGTATGTGCCTTATAATCATGGGTGTCTTTGTTGGCTTTAAGGGGAGACATGTCTTCCATGATATAGTTATTGTCATCATCGATACTAGGTGATAAGCCATCTTTCGAAATACGATTGTTCGAAGATGTTAGGAGTTCGGGTCTTCCAAACATCGGCCGCTTGTTGTCATTTTTGGGAGGTGTGGTTAAGACGCGAGAAGAACCAGAATTTGCGAAAGAAAGCGCCGTTTCCAGGCGCGTACGCGGCGTACTGTCCACGTAAAAATCGTCCTCATCATCCTCTCCTTCCAACGAAATATTTTGTTGGCGAGTTGATGTCTCTGCAGTCGAATTAGTTTCATGAATCGAAATCGTTGTTGATTTGCATTTGGATTTGGATTGGTCAAGGGATTCTTGGATGGCATACGCAAGCATATCATCCTCATCAGATTCTTCGAGCAGTGATGGAGAGAGTGCATCGTCGCCATAAACGGATTTCAAGGCAGCTGACCTTTTGTTACGCGAAATAGGTTGGAATTTAGAGCGATTATCTCGAATTCTTCGAGTAATTCCTGACAATGCATTTTCCCTCTGATATTCACGCAATTTAGTATCATCATGGGTGGGCGGTGGCCTAAGAAATATATGAGACGAAAACCTGCTACAGTTTATCATGATGTGACGTACATTTCAACTTCTTCCATGTCTGCATCACTGTCTTCTTCCTCCTCAGGTTCAGCTTCTTCATGGTCAAGTACTATAGGCTTTTCTCGGGTTCCAATGTCTTTGATACCCAATATCCATCCACCGTCTACGCCTTCATTCTTCATGAGCACATATTCTCTGTTTCTCTCACTCGCTATACGGATTGGTATAACAATGTTGGCTTTTCCGATAGTGTCAGTAGTCATCAAAAGTTGCTGTGTGAGGGCGTTGCGCTGTTGAAGGTTCCGTATCTGCTGCTTAGAAAAATCAAGCGGGGTCCGCGCGGTTTTAAGCATCTTCTGTAGTCGTGCATAGGATGTCTGGCGAGATTTCAGTCTTAGATCGCCAATGATTTCGTACTGAATCTCAGTAGGTAGTTCTCGGAATTCTGGAGAGTTTATGTCAAAATCTTCCGGTCGCATCTCTTCAATGAAAGTGCGAAGTTCATCTTCCGTCGCTAGACGAGGATCAGGGGCAGCCGATCGGGTGGCTTTTGTTATGGCTTCTTCAAGATCAACTTCCGGCAATTTGTATGGGTCATGGTCGTGAAATTTGTTCTTTTTTGTCGAACTCGATGAAGGTGTAGGAGGTTTCCTTCTGACAGGAGTTTTCGGTGCAGTGCCATCGATATCTTCAAGAAAGACTGTATTTTCATCTAATAGTATATCCCGATTCTTGCCCTTCGATCTTTTCCCCCTACGTGAGGTTTGAAACGCAGAGACATTATCAAGGGCAGAGTAAATACATACTGATTGCTCTGAGCTTGGTTAAGAGCTTCTCGTCTCATTTGAGCGGCGAGAAGCTTCTCAGCCAACTTTACATGTGTAGTTGCAGCGCCGCTCTTCTTCTTCTTCCGTTCATTCTATATATGCAAAACAGGTGTTAGAGGAACAAAAACAGAAAAAATGAGACTTGGAAAACATAAACGTACCAGGGTTGACCTCTTTAACGCAGGCGCTCCACCGTCGAACACAAAGACAGGCTTGATACCGAAAAACAACAATTTGGCAATTCGTCGTAGGAAGCCCAATACATGAGCATTGACCAAGGCACGTCCTTCTTTGTCGCGCATGGTGGCCTGAAATTGATACAACCAGATACTGGAATCAATGGCCATGACTTTTCCTTCAACTGTCTCGAGCCTTCGTTGACCATCAGATAATGCCTGGAGCAAGATTCAACTGTGCTTATTCACATTACAGGACGGCCCACAGGAGTCAGAAGGGTCCATAGCGACTTGACTCCCATTGTTATTGGGTGGTATCCTCATCAAAGTGTGAGTGCTGCGCTGTAGAGGTAGCCTGAAATAATTGTATGTGAGGTTACCTGCACCGACGACAGTCAAAGATAGTGAAGGTTGTCCTGAAACTTGCTGAATCGCTTGCTCGGTCCCGACATCTATATTTAGTCATCAATCCCAGAGCCTGCCTAAAACGTCATAGGAAAAAATTATTTTAAGCGCGTTTGATTCAATGGCTTTCAAATTCACGGTGCATACTGTGAAGGGAGAGTTGAATGCATATTTACAGCTATTTTCATATCGATAGGCCCAACGTAAAAATATATTCATACAGTCGGACTTGAATTTCTGCGTAGCCTTGTTACATAAGGAATGCTCCTATGTTGATTTTATTTTAATCTATGGTACGATCTTGCAGAAAAGCGCTGACATGCCTTTCAGTTTGAGAAGGGAGTGTCTCTAGGATGCTGCTGATGTGGTGGTATTGCTTTAGTTCTTGTAGCTCGACTTTTTTTGTAAATACTCATCGACGATTTTGCTAGTTCCCGTAATTTGCCGTCTTTAAATTTTATGCTCCGCTCAATAAAATTCTTTATCCGTGTACGTGTAAATTTAGCGGATAGGTCTATCGATATGAAAATAGCTATAACCAGGTATCTGTACCAAAATAGTGTCCATGAGTGCCTAAGATATTATTTTAAGATACATATTAATGATTCCCCAAAAAATGGTCCTCAGACGCAAAGCGCTTGAAGTTATGGTAATGTACATCGATTGTCGAAAGAGTGCTTTCAACAGCAGGCGGTAGAGCAAAAAGGAAAGATCTAGCATGATTTGAGAGAAGATGAAGTCCAAATTATAAAATCGCATCATGTACTGCTCGAGGGCTTTTTTTTTACTTCGGGCTTGTTGGACGAGATGGGCGGCCACGGTCCGCCGTCTCAGGCCCTCCACGTGCCAAAGGAGAACCTCTACTAGCTGGGGAGCTGGTGCGCGACGAGAATTGAGGAGGCAGCAAACCGCCGTCGTTCGAATTTCCAGTATTGTTATTGGCGATACCTGGAGATGACCTCGCGTCGAAACTCGACATGCCTGTAGCTTGCATACCCATAGGCGACATTGAAGGAGCGCCCATGCCCATGTTCATACCCATACCCATACCCATCATAGGCATACCCATCATTGACATACGGGGATCAAATCCTGCCATAGACCCCGCACCCATAGCGGGGTTCATGCCCGTCATATTTGGGGTTATCTGCGCAGAGCCAGTGCCCGCGCCCGCACCTGCACCCGTTGCTCCTCCACCATCACCGCCGATCTGTGAACCTGCAACAGAAAACGCCATCATAGCTTGTTGGTATGCCTGAGCAGCCTGTTGAGCAGCGAACAAGTGTGGATTGAAGCCACCCATCATCCCTGGGAATCCCATTTGTCCAGTCATCATCGGATTCATCTGGCCCATACCTCCTGCTCCCGTCATCATAGGATTCATAGCATTGCCAGTCATCATGGGATTCATGGCCATCATTGGGTTCATACCCATCATCATTGGGTTGGCCATCATGGGATTAAAACCGAACTGACCACCATACATAGAACCCCCCTGTTGCATCTGGTCCAATTGCTGGCGCTGATGGTCGTCGAACCGTCGCTGTCGCTCTTCTGCAAGACGTTTTTCACGTTCTCTTTCAGTCAACGCGGCACCGACACCACCTTCACGTTTTCGTTCCCGTTCATGGGCAGTGATCGCGCCAAGAAGACCAGTCTGAGGAGGAGGTGGCTTGTTCGGCACATTGATAAGAGAAGCGCCGCTCTCTCGGGCAAGTTCCTCTTGTCGCCTTGCTGACCGATCTTCTTTGTCTTGTAATCCAGCTGAAAGGAGACCTTGAGGGGTGAAAGCTTTGGTCATCGTTTCTGAAGGCTCCAGCTGTACAAACGTGTCTCGAACAGGAGCAGCCTGCTCAGGTTGAGGAACGCGACCTGGAGCATGACCAGGATCCAAAACTTGACTCCAGACGGTCTGCCGGGCAGCACCTGGCTGAGGAAACTCTGCTTGGGTCCGTATTGGTGTTCCGTCATCATAGAATGTACGGCGACTGCCATCGCCGGTATATTGATCTGAAATCAACCTGCGCGGCGCAGCTTGTGGTTGAGGATGATGGAAATTGTCACCTGAATAAGTTAGTTACATGGTCATCCAGAAACAACAATAAAGCTCACCAGTCATCCTATTTCCAGGTATCTGGGGCAAATTCCTGGCAGGCCGAAGGTGTGACGGTGTTTGTGGACTATCTTGATACTCGTGCTGCTGCCCGACTGGACCCTGGCCCTGAGTCTGCAGTGGCCTCAACGAGTTAGACGATGATGACATGCCCTGACTCTGGGAAGAGCTGCTCTGCGGCCCCCGACGTTGTTGAGAATCCGAGTCGACATCATCATCATCGTCGTCCTCTTCCTCTTCCTCCTCTTCTTCTTCATCACTGCTCTCCCAAGCACCAGCTGTTTTTGACTTTCTTTTGCCATTTGCCCTTCCGGGTTTATGCGTAGCCGCGTGTTGTGCAGCCTGCTGGGCTTGCGCCTTGAGTTTTCTCTCCGCGGCCTTGTTCGATGGTGCAAAGGATGACTTGTAAGGCACTGCCTCTCCCGACTGTGTCCCTGGTAAAGGAGATGTCGCAGAGTTACGGTCTGCACCACGCAGGTTAAGGGGTTCGACTTTCGGCAGGGGCGGCGTAAGGGGCGCGACGGTCGACGTAGCAGCCGCAATGTCCTGAGAATCCGCGATGTCCAGATACGTTAAGGCCGCCAGTGCCTCTCCGTTCGCATCATCGTAAGCCAGATCGGATGTGTTGCTCTCCTGTTTCTGGTGCTTTGACATGCTTTCGTCAGTCTCTGTGACCGTCTGGGAAGAAATACTTTCCGCGCGATTGTATGATCGACCGACTGCCTGTGCACGTGCGCCTGATGGTTTCCGTCCCAAGTTAGACCGAGACGGGCTTAGCCGACCGATTGGCGACATCGGCGCGGTATGGCTCATCTTGGGCGATGACGCAGAGGGCGTCACAGTGTTGGCGTGTACAAAAGTCGTCGGACTGCGCGCGGCAGAAGTACCATCACCGATTTGTTGTTGACTTTGTGACGGCTTCGCAGCGGTGGCTTTATTAGCAAGTGAGTCGGATGACGACGATGATTCATCCTCGTCCAAGTCCTCTTGCTGCCGTTCGCGTTGCTGTACATTGCCGGAGTTTCCGACACCAGATTCCCGCATGTAATAGAGCGCTCCTGCCTCGTTGATGAAGTCATTAGGTTCATCTGTAGGCGATGAACGTGTAGCATTAGCCGCAAACGACTGACGTTGATGTTCTTGCTGATTACTAGGCGACGTTGTGCGTAAATGGGCCGTATTTCCAGATGGTTGAGGGGATGTACGGGGACCATCAGCCTGGCGGTTCATTGCCTGAGATTTCGCCCGAGCTTCGTCAAGCGAGGTGGGTGAAAGGGGCTGCTGTACTTTGCCTATCGTTGAACTGAAATTGGGCAGGGGACTTGCAGGAGGGCTACGAGCATGGGCGTCGAAACCTACGTTGGCTGGCGGCCTCGGAGAATCGACAGGGGCAGACGTCGCAAGAGAGGACAGGCTGTTATCTGCAACACTATCAACAGAAGGAAGCGTCCCGACAGCAGATGAAAATTGAGTGCTCATTGTGTTGGTTGATGGACTTGCTGAAACCGTTTGCCCCTGCTGATTCAAACCCGACGAACTTGTAGGCTGCGAACTCTGAGCTATTTGTTCACTGGAGTCCGGAGATTTGATAGATGCATTATTAACGGGATTGGGCAGATTGTTTGAACCGGAGCTACTCGACTCTGTAATTCCGCCAAGTTGTAATGATTGATCGTTTAGAGGCGAGGATGTGATTGGAGAATGCCCGGTGTTCAGGCCCGACGGTACATCCAAAGAGAGTGTACGAGTAGTGGTCATATTACTGTTGCTCCTTTCAGTAATGGGCGTCAAAGTTCGTTCACGAGACTCCGTCGTATTTGTGGAAGTATTTGCTCCAAAACTTAGAGGAGGAAGCTGAGGTCCAGCATTAGGAGCTTGTTGGGGGGGAGGAGAGGCGCTCTTTGCTACGGCAGTTGCGCTACCAACAGAGGGCATTATTGGAGGCGATTCAGTCATGGCTCGCGGGTTTGGCTGGACAACTTGAACAGCAGGTCTCAGATTTGCCTGCAACAATTTTTTCATTTCAGCTCTGATAACTGAAGTACGATCATCCCGAGGGTCCATATTTTCCACCAATTCCCTGTCGAGGAATAGGTTCTGTTTCGTGTGGTATGAGGATCATGAAATTGTGCCACGATTGAATAAGACACATACCTCCTTCTGAGCTCCTACTGGATAACCAAACATTAGAGATACAGGGTCGCGAGGATCCCATGTCCACGCCTCCGGCCTTCCATAAAGCTCAAAGGCATCATGAAGGCCTGCACACGATAACGGTATTAGAACAAGGATAAAATAACATCATGACAGTAGGAAGTTAAAACTGACCAACAATCCATTTCAGCATTTCCGCTGCTTGGCCAACGCCATTTTCCAACTCAGGCATAATTAGCACCCACCCCTCTCTCGTTCGAAGTGAGCCAGCCATATCATCATCTCCAAAAGTACCTTCAACCTTCATAAGAGTGCTTCGATTGATAAGCTCGGGACGTTCAGGGTATACGCCAAAAGCCTGGGTAACATTGAATACAGTCATAAGCGCCTTTTTACGATCCTTGGGTTTTGGCCCCGGGAACATTGATATCATGGCTTTCGTGGGTATGGTAGAGTTTGAAGGGTTGCTATCTCTTGAAAACAGATTAGACATCCGCTTCTTTTTTACCAGCGTCCCTTGAGGAGGACCACTGATCGCGCCCTGCTCAGCGCCTTCAACCTTCCCACTACCTTCTGTTCCTTCTTGCACCACAAGCCAAACACGTTTCCAGTCAGTTTGGCCGGCGATGCGGACACGAGCATATCCTTCCATTTTCCCTCGGACAAGAGTGGTTGGGATATCGCGTGCTGCTGGGTAATCAGTATCGTTGAATAAACAAAAGGATTAACAATTACCGCTCAACGTGATCCTAATGAGATGGGCTGTGTAAATTTCCTCGAGTCGTGACTTCTCCCACGCAGATAATCGTAAAGCGGCCGCCCATGACAATAGAGCAGCAGTCGAAGGGCACGAGAACAGAAGTAGGTTTGATCCTGCAGTATTGAGGGTCAAGACATTGCTGTACCTCTTTGCAGGCGTTGTTGGGGTGGCTGGCACAGTCACTGAACCTACAACTTGGATAAACTTGACATAAGCGGAGTTAACATTAGCTGTTAAACACGCATTCGTACGACCAAAGAGGACTCACAGCATCCGTTACATTGATGTATGAAGGTGGAACCTCTTTGCCTTGTTTGTTGGCTTCTTGAATCTCTTTCATGGACCAGATACTCAAAGTGGTTCCACCTAGCTGGGCCCAGACATCTGTCCAGCCTTCATCTTTGTGAGGTCTCTGGCCGTCACCCTGACGTTCCAATCGGCGCACCAGAGGGCCAGAGAAATAGATTTTGTGAGCATGAGCGATAGATAGTTGAACAACCGATCGAATCTCTGGATGCAATGGAGGTGGAGCAGGCGGCTGAGGGTTGTTCTGTGCACCACCTACTGAGGGTGAACGAGCAAGGGTGGTTGGTTGGGACGCATTAGATGTGCGACTTGGATTCGGTGCATTAGACTGTTGTGGTTGGGCTTGAGGCCTTTGAGACTGTTGCGGTGCCGGTGCTGGAGGAGGCGGAGATTGCGGCATAGGGGGTTGGGGAGTGAATTGATTGGGTGAAGGTTGGCCTCCAGAGAAGCTTGGACTAGACGGCTGCTGCTGCTGTGGTTGTTGAGGCGGTAAATGTTGTGGTTGAGGTTGAGGTTGGGGTTGTGCAAGTTGTTGCTGTTGTTGTATACCATATTGAGAAGGTGGGACATTTTGCGGAGGAGGCTGACTTTGTCTGGATGGCCCGGGTGCCGGGCCTTGAGGGGGGAAACTATTTGTCGACGGAGGCAAATACTGCTGAGTGGGGATCGTGGCACTGCCAGTATTTCCGATGGTAGACATGGGTCTTTGGTGCACATTAGGCTGACCGTCAACCGACTGCTTGTTACGATTGAACGCAAAAAACGACGAAGACCGAGAGTGAGCCATATCTGGCGTTGGAGGCGCGCTCGGGACCTGTTGAACAAAGTTATTGTTCGAGGGCGATGGTGGATGCTGATAGAGAACAGATTGGCGCTGATACGGACTCTGGCCCTGTGCGTGGAGCTGGTTCTGAGCCAGCTCAAACTGCTGTTGCTGTTGCTGGAGTAGCTGCTGCTGCTGGTTATACTGGAGCTGGAGCTGCTGAAGACTATCCTGGGCGCGAAGCTGTTGGAAGCGAGGAGGGGGCACGTAGCCGTTTCTGGATTCCCAGTGTGGCGGGGAGGTGGTCTGAGGATAAGGGGAAGTCATGCGGCCGGGCCTCTACTTGAACAAACTTGTCAACCTTCAGAATCAGAGATGATGGCAAGCCGCCGCACCATTCCAATCCTATTCTCGCGACTCAATGCACGTGCTCCCTCTTCTCACACCAATCCCCTTCAGCATCAACTTGAACTACTTCTACAGTTTCAGAGTTCCCCACGTGGAGTCCAGAACAATTATCGCCGCATCACCATTGCAATATAAGCGTTATACATATTGTGAAAAATTTGGGTACAGAGGTGCATACAGAAGGTAAACGAGTGGATGGATGCTGTAATGTTTAAATGATACAATGTGAAATACAGGCTACATTAAGTCTACAGACAGGCTGTCCAATAGCTATAGATTAATAGTGTCAAATAGAAATGAAAACAGTCCTTGATCTAGTTCCCACCGACAGTGGCTGTCAACAACACGGAGATGTCGCTAAATTCCCCTCCACCACTAGGAACAACGGTAGGGAAAGGCGCACCAGTTGAGAACGAGAATCGACCTGCTGCAGAAGTAGTACTGCTCACGACTACAGGCGTGGAACTTGAGGCGGAGGCGGAAGGGAAGGAGACAGTGAAGACAGGCGCGGAAGACGAAGCAATGATAACGGGCACTGTGGTCTCCTGAGGAGAAATAGTAGGAGTGGTGAAAAATGTGACCGAGGAGGAGGGGACAGAAGGAGTGATAATCGTGTTCGATGGGGCACAAGCCGTGGCTGGCGCAGTCACCGTGACGGTAGATGCAGACATGATGACGACAGTCACGATGCCATCAGCACCAGTAGCAGTTACGACAGGAATCGCACTACCTCCAGCAGTGTTCGAAGGAGCAACTGTGGTAGCGGGGTCTGAGCCAGCAGGTGTAACGACAGCGGTGGGATTGGGAATAACCGTAATAGGAGTAACAGTTGACGCTGACGAGCTGGGAACCGCCGTGCCTGGCAGAGTACTTAAGCCAATTACGACAATGTCTGGATTGGTAGAACTAGGCGTGGAAGACGCCTCAGAAATTGTGGTAGAAGAGACTGGTACAGGACTCGGCGTCTGAGGCCTTTCACGGACAAACAAGGCGTTGGCGCTGGCTGAGGGTTCTACAGTGATTGTCGTAGTGCTCGTAGTGACAGTGACAACTTGATCGACGATAGTAGCAGACGATTTGGGCACATTTACAGTAAATGTGAGGGTCTGGTCGATTGAGAAGGAGCCTGAGGGTGGCAAGGTTGTGAACTTGGGAACCGGGGTAGAGGTGGCAGTTGTGCAATGGCCTGTTGGATCCGAGCCAGTAATTCCACCAGTGACACCAGCATCTGCAAATATGTCTTTGGCAACACTCTCAGTGACGCAAAGGATCCCAGTGCCGTTAACGCCTTGTTTGGGAAGGGCGAAGCAGGACTTGGGGGGACCACACGAAAACACCTGCCATTTTTCGGATGCACAGAGGACAAAAAATCCACTTATGCATGCTTGCTCTCCGTCTGGAAAAATAATTAGATAGAGCAAAAAAAAGTAGGATATATCAACGTACTTTGACAGGCATCATCCACATTCAAGTTGGCAAAACCAGCATTTTGTTGCTGGGCAGCCAGTGCATTCTGCCTGGTAATTTCTGATACACCGGTTTGTTCTGCCTTGGGAGAAACAATGGTGATCGATGCGGTGGTCTGAGTGACAGAGGGGGCGGAGGTCGCTGTGACTCTCCCAGAAGAGCGAGGCAGATCATCGCCAATAATCGTAAATTCTTCTTGGGGCGTCGGCGCTGACTTGACCGGAGCAAGGACAGCAAGGACAGCGAGAGCGTAGAGCAAGGATCTAGTCTTCGAGAACATTCTGCGATTTGATAGTAGGGTCTAAGTAGCGTTCACAAGTTCAAAATTGCGAGTCGTCGTTTTCAAGTCGTCAAGGCGCCTGGCCTGGTGAAAAAAAAGAGAAAAAGAAAAGAAGATGAAATGAAATGAAAGAAGATGTGCAGGAAGAAGAGTGCGATGTGCATTGGGCATATTGGTATATATAGTTTTGGTGGAAGCAACGGTCAAGACAATACGAAAGGTCCTCATTGTCTTTTTTTCCAACTCCGAACGACGTCCACAATAGGAAATCACCAGCGGATCAGAGGCGCGTAACTAGCTATTTATAGCCGGGCCGTTGGCTCAAGAGGTGTGTAGTAACTCTGCACCGTCGCCTTGACGCTGTAAAATGCGGAAAAAGGACCCAACCAGAAAGAATAGCTTATAATCCTGTACACATGCATACTGACTCTACTTTTTGGGCCACTGCTCAATTAGTTGAGGCCGGGAACTCCATGGCAAAGCCTTTATTATTGTCAAACTTGGGCTAAGCGCCTTGGCACTGCCTATAGGCATAATCATCAGCGTCATGTAATATCTTGCCATATCATAAGGCCTAAGTGCAAAGAAATAATGGTAAACAAATTTCAATAAAACTATAAAAAAAAAGACAAACAGTAAGAGAACATAAATGAAATCAGAGAGTTCGCATTTCTAAAGACAATCTATGACAAACAGTCGGACGAGAGTTCGTAAAAATATCAGGCATGGCAGACGAAAGAGTTTAAAAGAGCGTGTTGATAAATGAGTGCAACGACATGAACTGTCTAAAATGGGTATCATGCCCAATAAAAGGGTTATATAATGCTAAGAAACTAAGCGTTTGCGGTGAAAGTCAAGGTCTAGCAGATTTCTGTTAGTCCAAGTCTTTCACGATGACATTCAAAAACTTACCGTGGCAAACCAGCCAGGGCCAAACACCGCGTTGAACGCGTCTATGTCACCGGTCGCAGCGAGGTCGACGCCATTGGTGATGATATAAGTAGCGGGAGTAGCTATAGCCTTCATGAGCTTTGTCATTTAACATAGAAAAAAGAAACGGACGCACATCCATCAGGATTTACCCATTGCAAGCTGATAGTACCAGTTGTATAGTCGAATGACCACTGTTTGCAAGGTCAAAATGTTTTTCGAGCCACCGAAAGAGAAATGACATACCACATCGGTTTCACCAGCCAGAGCTGGGCCAGTGTTGCCGTAGCTAGTACCGTAGGTTGGGGTCTCGCCAGAGCCAGCTATTTTTTGACGCTGAGTGGGTTGAAGAGATGATACTGTGCATTTTTACTTACTTCCGGGGTTTGCAATACCAGTTATTCTCAGGCCACTGAATAGAAAGGAAACATGAATATCTGCAAATATATAGATCGCATAAACTTACTTAGAGAGACCGGCACCGAGAGTGAGTCCACTAGTGCTTGAGAACTGGACGACACCGAGGTTAGAGTATCCCTAAAAATGGCGGATCAGCGTTCCAAAAAACACAAATGAGCAATCTGTATAATTACAGGTAGTCCGTCAATGGTGATACGACGTTCGGTTTCAGATCCTGTTTTGCTGGTTCTGACAGTACCAAGAGACACTTCAGTGTCTGCTGATGTGGCAATACCGAGACCACTGCTGGTAATAGTAACACCACCGAGTGTTGAGCCTGTATCCCTGTTTCGGGCACCGACCTGGATGGAAGTGTCGACATTGATAGATTGTGCTGAAGCTTGACGTCTTTGGGCAGTGGCTGGTAAAAAAAATAAACAACCCGTGCTCGAGAAATTGGGATGCTGAAGGAAACTCACATCGACGCGTAGGTTGTCTGTGCGTTAGCTCCCTAGCGTATTCTTGGGCGGCAGTGAGTTTTTTGGTTTGAGAAGGAGTATTGTTGGATGCGAAGCGTCGCACAGCAGGAGCGCCAGGCACGACACTAGCATTGGCGGTCAAGGCCGCCAGAACACTGAGTAACGAGGGTATGAGAAGGAAAGAACGCATTACTATTAGTCGTAGGACGAATAAATTACGGATCGTTGCGGGGGGAGAGAAACAGAATGGACGGTTTGACATTAATCCATCGCCTTGAAGATATATTCACAGCATGAACGTATCAGGGAAAATCATATCCGTCAAGAATGGTGTCAACGTTGTGATTTCCAATACCAGACAGCGCTGTCGGGGTGAATGCCTGTCGACGAGGTCCCCAATCTGTTTAATTCGATCAGGTAAGCATTGAAGCGACAATGTCTAAAAAGCGCCAAGAATCAACGTGTATGAGATCTCACGGCCAGTCTCCACAAAGTAACACACTGTGAATCAGTTCGCCTGCATGAACGACATTATCTTGGCGACACAGAAAGCTTCCTGGCCTGAGGACTGTTCACTTTTCTCTCCTGAGGCCTAAAAGGAATGAGCGTATGCTTAATCTCTGGGAACGAATAGTAGTGAATCTGTACACAGACCATTACGCAGAAAATTGCTCGATAGACGCGCGTGAATTGGTAAGACATTCGATGAATGGTCCATTGTCTGACTCGATCCAACATCAATGTTGGCTACTATGATAGTTGCCTTACCTGCGGTCATGACAGGCTGAAAACAGTACCGGCGGTATGTCACCGGCGCACCATCGCCTTGCTCGAAAAAAGGAAAATTAAGAGCATCTAGAAGTCGGAATTTTTTCAGCAGTTAACGCTTCAGAAGGATTTCGAAGGTTGATGCACCCCATAATTTTCCTCAAACTTGAAAGGCAGGCTTTCATGGAACCGATCAGAGGCGTAACCTAGTCATTGCTCGCTCAAATAACGATCGAACTGTACTTGAATTATGAATGTTGATTCAACGAAAAGATAGGAAGCGAATAACCTGCCTCCACAAGCTTACACCATCTACCAGCTTCAGTCATCTTCCTTTGGCTCACAATTTAAGGATTTATTAAGCCTTTTGCCCTCAACCACAGAAATACCCAAAGCGGTAAAGGTTTCACTTGAATAGTAAACATAAACAGGCTTCTTCAGCGTTTCACGCCTGGCATTATCGCCCTATTACAGAGTCTTATGTGTCAGTGGAACCACAAAGCAAGGCTTCCGAACTCAGTCGCAAGGATATATCGCCGCAGAAGACAAGGAATTAACCAGCACCGCGGCCAAATGTATCGATGTGCCAGCGAAGTGGGCCGCGCTTTTCGCATAAATGGAAGAATCTCAAGCAACCGTGTCAGACTCTGAAACGGTTTTGTTAGTCTGGGTCTGTTAATGGCCATATGCGCAAGGTCGCGTATGTCGATATATTGGGTTTTCCAGAGGCGAGGGTTTATACTGGAAGAACCAAAAAAGAACGTGATGGAACAAAGGGGCGTTCGGAGAGAAACCCCAGCAACGAGCAAAATACACCGAGATGAACGCTCGATTTAGACTGTTGTGTTAGGTATAAACCCAGGCGAGTGCATTCTCTGAAATAGGTCAAAATATACTCAATGAACGGTGTCGAAGGACAGCTTCTGACTTTTACTGATGTTACTGTAAGCCAGTGGCAACACAGGTGACAGACTATCGCAAACGATCACACAGTGCCAGAAAGATAGGTTGTTCTACCAACTTTCTCGGTTTCAGTCTATATTGTTCGAAGGGTTTGCGAAGTTTAGTCCTCTGTATCAACAGTTTCTGGCCTGGCCTGTAGGGAGAGCGTAATGAGGAAAGATATTTTACGACAGCGAGTTAACTATACGTGCCTTGTTCTCCTCCAGGCCGCCCAATTCTTTAACAAGACCGTCATAAGGGTATTCACGGCGGATTACGGGTGCATCTTGAAGTAAGACATATTTGACGCCAAAGCCAAATGCGACGAAACCAGCGGCCGCAATAAGGAAATGGCGCACAGCGGTGTTGGGGGCGATTGGCGGTACGTCGGGACCCCACATAGACAGAACTTCTTCTTGTTCATGAAGCTATTTCAAGAGTAAGAAACTAATGGAGAGGTAGGGTTTGAATGAGTATACCGTGTCTCCAAAGTTTCTTCTGTACAAGGGATCTTGCCAGCCTAAGGGTGGAAGTTCCTGTCTGGACTTCCATGGAAGTTGAGGATAACCATTGAGTTGAGGGTCGATTTCCTCGTTTGAAGGGGTCGCATATGATCTAACAGAGTTCACAACAGTCCTACATCTGAGGGCAGGACGCGCAATGACTGCGCGGCGAATGATGGAGGAAGACATAGTCGGACGGCGACGGCGAGGTAGCAAATCGGGTTCGTCGTCGTCGTAGGCCGTGCGAAGAAAAGCGGCACGTGGTGATGAGGACCACTAAATGGACCAGACCCTGGTTAAAGTCCCCGTTCTCTGCTTCTTTCCAGAAAATTGACGTTCCATCATATGTGTTTAATGCCTAAATCTCGTTACATGGAGATGTTAATATCCACAGGCTCGCAGGACCGAGGCTAAACTATCTCGCCTCTTTAAATCTCAGACCACTACTGCCATCTGCGTTCTCAATGGCTAAAGATCTGCTCGTCAAAACTGTCGAGACCAACACGCAACGGAAGTCCAGAAGAGCTACAGGAGAAATTCCTTACCCTATAAAATACACCAATCAAATGGCTGACTTGTGAGTTCGTTTCCTACTTTTCGCGTTCTTTCCGGCTTAACCTTTTGTCTAGTGATATTTGGGATCATAAATTTCTGGCCAATTACTTCGGTGGTTTGACCAATCACCATTTTCAAGATCCTCCGCAAATGGTTCTCGACCTTGGATGTGGCACTGGCTATTGGGCGATTGAAGCCGCTCAGCAATGGCCCGTGTGTTTTTTCTTTTTTGCAATTCATTCTGTTTGCTTAGTCGAAAGATAGAATTCAAAGATATACGGCTACGATGTTGCCAACGTGCAACCTTGCCTCGAACATATGGGCAAGTTCAAGCCACTGTCACGAAGGATTCAGTGGGTGCATGGAAATTTGTAAGAGGATATCCTCAACAACCGCTTCCTATTTTTGCCAATACCTGACATTAATCGCGGTCGTTACTCAGCTTGGATGGATTACCCTTTCCATCAAACCACTTTGATCTTATCCGAATGGCCGGGCTAGGTCTAGCCATACCCGAAGATGAATGTACGGTCCTATTGGAGGTATGTTTGTATTCTAAGAAGTTACTGGCGATTCTTAAGGAGCACATAGGACGTCCACCGCATCTTGAAGCCTGATGGCGTCCTTGAAGTGCGATAAGTTTCTTGGAAACTCTCTCTATTGTTATGTCTTACTCTCTGTTCTAGATAATTGAAGAAGAACTTCTTTTTCCATGCTCGTCAATACTTTTACAACGACCCTCCCATCAAACAAGTCCAGTGTTTCCTATGACCGGACACCTTCCGATTTTTGACCTTTATAAAAACAAATCCACAGCATCTTATGAACATATAATCGGACCTCGTACCCGAGCACTTTCTCTTGCGACATCCCTGGACTCATTAACTGAATCAATGCATCTAAAATTCAAACCTCCGTCGAAAATATCTCTTACTCACCCATCGACTGGGATATCATCTGCAGCTACTCTAGCTACTTCGTCTGCCTCCAGCTTTTTGGAGACCGAACATCCTCAAGACCATACCCGTCTCAAAATGGCTTGGGATGCAATGCTTGCAATGCGCTTTCTTTCCCCCAAGCTTCTCTCGGTCATACCTTTTTATTTGACTTCGGCGTCTTTTAATCACATCAAGACGCAGCCGTCTTTGGTGATCCCATTGCCTCAAAATTCTGGAATCATACCGGTTGTGGATGTGTATCGGCCAACGGGATCATTCCATGGCAATGAATCTCAAAAGTCCTTGGTTACAGAATGTCTTCCAATGTCGAAGTCGGAGTGGACTCCCCCTCGCTCGCCAGGTTTTACTCCTAAAGTTGCATCGTCGGATTGGAGTATGATGCACCTCGGGAAAACAGTCAGTACTATCCGAGGATGCAAAGAAGCAATATGGAAGGAATATGAAAAGTTGTATTCTGATGATGCACTTTATTTACTCTCAAGGACGGCCCCGGGTGAAGAGGATTACTCTTTACAGCAGCCGCATCACATTGCACGCAAATCTTTCGAAGTGGACTGGAGAAACTGGGAACTGTGAGTCTTTTGACTTCATCCTCTTTCTTCTCGATGCTTATGACCTGAGCGCTAGTGATATGATTGACCGTATCGGCATGCGTGATAGTCTACTGACACGTTTGCAATGGGCACAGTCGATCCCTGACACAGAACGAGACCGTCCCGATTGGGTTACATGGAGAGAGAAACTAAACCGAAAGTCTGGTTCACGCCATCTCATCACAGGATACAATCCCTCCGACACGTGCAGATCCTTACGCGTTTTTAACGCGTTCAAGTGATCAAACTAACCGCTATGCGGCTTTATTGCTTTGCTTTTGCTATCACTAAGCTTCCTTTCTCTTGCTCACCAATGTTTTCGAAGTTGCTCTGCTCGTTGCTCTTTCATTATTTCGTAAGTGTTATTTAAATTTACTAATATTCTGACTTCTCTAGATACGAGGACTGTACATATAAATCATTCTTTAAGATACTTTTTGCTTAATCTCTAGTGTTTATATCTTTTGACTTTTAATGTTTACTTTATCTTGCCTAAGGGGCTGGACCAGGGCCGGAAGGTCTCGGACTCTCGGCGAGAGATCAGATGGTTAGGCCATAAAACTTCCAAATTAGGAAGGTTGGGCAGATGCCTGATTGAGAAGCAAGCGACCGGCGTTCCACTGATCTATCTTCTTCATCTCGAACCTCGAATACTCCAATTTTCATCCCATAAACGCAATGGCCGACATCGAGAAACCTGCCGCCGCTGAGGCTCCTGCGAAAACCACCACCTCGACTACCGAGGCCGACCTCACAAAATACAAGGTCGGCGAAGCGATCTCGAGTCTAAAACATGATATAAAAAATCTAATCGTATAACAGACGGCAGCGGACATCGTCCATCAAGTCACCAAAAAACTTATTGAGCTCTGCGTTGAGGGGGCCAAGGTCATCGATCTCTGTATCGAGGGTGATAGACTCATTGAGGAAGGTACTGGAGCTGTCTACAACAAATCCGTGAAGGGTGTTAAGGTGCCGAAGGGTGAGTTCAATGTTGATGGCACACTATCACGATTATCTAGATCTCAGCGACTGATTATGTGAAAAAAATGTCATAGGTGTCTCCTTCCCCACCAGCATCTCAGTAAACAACACAGTCGCCCATTTTTCACCTTTGGCGTAAGTCGTCTGACCCTTGTCGGGCCTTTTTCTCTCTGAGTAAACGAGACATTACGCGATCTAATCGGTTATGATTGTTTGAAGGTCGGATCCTCAGTCGTCGCAAGTCCTTGCCAAGGATGACGTCGTAAAAATCCAGCTCGGTGCCCACATTGATGGATATGCTGCAATCAGTGGCGAAACGATTGTTGTTGGTGCCAGTGCCGCCAACCCCGTTACTGGACGACGCGCCGATGTTGTGAAAGCTGCTTGGACCGCCGCCGAGGCCGCCATGCGAACTCTCAAAGTTGGCAACAAGAACTGGGCAGTCACCGAGATTGTGGCGCGTACCGCTGCAGCATGGGATTGCAAACCTGTTGAAGGTATGTCCATAATGTTCTTTTCCAAGTCAAATCTCCGGGGTATAAACTTGTGACTAGGCATGCTTTCCTGCCAACAAACGCAGAACGTTATCGACGGAAAGAAGAGAATTATTCTTAATCCAAGCGAAGGACAAAAGCGTGATTTCGAAAGCGCAGTCTTCGCTGAGAACGAAGTTTATGGAATTGATGTCCTTATTTCATCAGGGGAGGATGGCAAGGTATGTTCTTACCGCGATATTGTTACTATGAAGTATTCACCGCATTTTTTCACAGGCCCGTCTGGAAGAATCCCGTACGACAATTTTCCAGAGAGACCCTACTGTGACATACCAGCTCAAGGCAAAGAATTCACGCGCCGTGTTCTCGGAGGTCCAGAAAAAAGCTGGTTCCTTCCCCTTCAATATCCGTACTTTGGATGACGAGAAACGTGCCCGAATGGGACTTCAGGAGGCTGTTCAGCACAGTCTGGTCAAGCCATACGAAGTGATGTAAGTACAGTATAAATTTCTTTGGCTTGTGCTAATAGCGTTTAGATACACACCTGCCAACACTTTCGTTGCTGGTTTCCACTTCACCATCGCCCTCCTCCCTGGAGGCCCAACACTTATCACCCATCCTCCAGTTTGGTACAAGTCTGAACTCGTGAAGACCGACAAGGAGCTCGATGACGAGGAGTTGAAGTCGCTTCTGGCAAGAAATTTGAGAGAAAACAAGAAGAAGGCTAAGAAGGCTAAGAAGGCTGAAGGTGCTGAGGAAGAGACGAAGGAAGAGTAAATTTAACTGTGATAATCTGGCCAGACTCCAATAACTCGCCAATACAATATTGTGCAAAACCCGTGTGCTGCTTCTACTTATATAAAAACAATGTCTTGTACATTCCGATCGTTAAGATGCTTGCTGTTCCGCGCCATCCCCAAAGACTTCAATTGTCCGGACAACCAAGTCCACGTTTTCGAGAAAACCGTTCAGCGTCAGTCTGGCTAGCCTGACCGTCAGTGTGTGGAAGGTCCTGGTAGGTATATGGATGGTCAGCCTCTTAAATCGTTCCTGTAATTCCTTCATACGCAATTAGTTTGTCGTCCTGAACAGATAGTTCTCTTTTCACGGCATGAGGCTGCAGCTCTGCATCGACTTCAATGACTTGCTTCGCAATTAACGCATGTTTGTGTGATGCGAATGGGATCTCCACGTTACTTATAGCGTCGAATTAATACATCAGTATGTTTCCTAGACCCAGGCTTACATTGTATGCCAGTCTGAAGCCATGGACGATGTAAATTGTACAATCCGAGACGGGGGTTTAGTTACAAGACCAGAGGCGCTTATCATCTCGGGATCCAGTCACTGACCGTGAGAAAAATCCTTGCCGTTAGCATGCCGATCTTTTGCCGATTCAATGACTTTTTGACTCTATCGTGCACCTTACCCAGATTGATTGTGTTCCATTGCCGATATATTTACAGACACTCTGGCAAACCACCGTAGCTTGACTTGAGCCATACCATTTTTACGACTTTCTCACAGGCTCTTGCTTTCCTCAAAGTACTGAACAGGTCTACAATTCTGGTACGTAAACATAGTATTCGATTGCTATGTCTTCAAGTTTCTTCGACCGGAGCACCACATTGTGTCTCGCATGTTCATCCTCCTTGCCACCCCTGAAAGGTGCCTCCACCTCTAGCAGCGCTAATTCGATACACGTTACAACATGCTGCCAAAGGCCCATATGTCCAGCATGTATCTCAGCTAATCCTCGGCTGGCAAGGTACAATCCCTGTTTGTCTTGTTTGGGAGGTGTAGATGTCGTGTCTGCTTCCAGAGACATAACATTTCTTTCTAACAAAAAGGGAAAAACGCCTCTATCGCCAAACTTTGGTCCAAGTTCCAATTTAGATGGATCTCTCAGAGATCAAGATACTTTCATTCTCGGGGACGACGACGATGAGGACGACGTTCTAACCACATATGATGGTGGCATCCGGGTACGAGATAGTGGCGCACCACCACCTTATACTTCGATATGTGAACATCCTAGCGGCGCTGTTGCGCCTCCGCAGACATCTCATGTGCAACACCCTTCTGATTCTACAAACCCAGACCCAAATGCTTCTCCAAACTCCCGGATGGTCACCATGTCGGCGAATTCTACGAAAGCAACACCATATAAGTATTACCTCGATCGGAAAGACACTCTGCAAGGATTATCGCTCCGTTTTGGCATAGACGTAAGATTTTGCCAACGACCGAATCAATAGCATTGTGAAACTGATGGCTTTATCCTTTGAAGGGACATGAAATTTGCCGTATGAACAAACTACCGCCTTCTGTCTTACGGACAACACCACACCTTTTGCATACTCGATCTTTTCTTCTTTTGCCACCTTCCGCTAAACCCCATCCATCTTTGACATTAAGCACTGCCGAGGAGGAGGCACTAGAGGCCAAACTAGTAAGGGAAAGGGCGGAGAAGAAGTTACAAACACTCACTAAAGAGGCGGATTGGCGTATCGCGAAAGCTTACGTAGCCCTCGCAGACGATTGTCAAGTGCAAGAAGATTTTTCGTCCAAACGAAAGGAGATGGGTTTTGCGAAAGGGAATGTCCAAACGGCTTCTGCAAGTAAATTGGATGGATTAGAGGCGTTAGCTGCTGCACACTATCTCGATGACGAGGAATGGGAGGCTGAGGAACGCCGTGCTGGCCGAGATGTCCAAGTTCTGCGCCTTCCGGCCCCAGATAGCAATCAAGCACAGGCGACGAACGGGCAATGGTGGGGTCGGCGCAAGTCATGAATATTTTTTTGATATTGCAGAACATTATGCAGTCTAACTCCAGTGATTTTGTTGCTTCTACGTCTACTATGTATTCCAAAGCATGTATTGACCAGCTTATCGTGAAGTTCTGCTTTTTATTAGTCGTGAATTTCAAGTCTACCATTATATTTACCATTATATAATCATTGTCTGTATAATAGAGACGATTGTATGCCAGGTTATTTCTCGTTTCGCGCGCCAGTCAGAGACCCGCGTTAGGACCGTGAGATATCAGGTTCCGGGGTGTGTGAAACGACAGGTACGGTGGGAGCGTAACGATCGAAAAGGTTTCCTCCCGAGTCATTCACGAGGCCGAATATTCTCGAAATGTACGAAGATATGAGGTATGTATAGAATGACTTACGAAGACAACTCGTAAAACAACTGACACCACCTGATAGTATGTGATAATATGCCGAAAGTAACCTCACCTTGAGGATCAAATGCGGCGAATTTGCGACGGGAGTCCACCTGAGCCCACTATGCACTGTTTCCAACAACTTCCGATGCCAATGGATGTCATATTCATTTTGAATATGGTTTTTGGCGAGCCTCGGTCGAAACAATCAAGATATTTTCGGAAGGAGCGATGCATCGATGACCACTGCGTGGCGTCAAAGTCGTATATGACCCTTACACATGGTCAAACCGGCCGGCGGTATAATTGAGACAGTGGTACTTATGTATATCAGTCAGCCAAGCTCACGGAAGGCAAGCCGGAGACCCCTAGACCACTCCCCACATTATAAAACTAATTGAGAGCACGGGGATTCATTTTCTCACCTCTGATGTCCAAGTCAACAAGCCCTTCGTTGAATTCCGACAAGGAAAGCGGTGACTCCAGTGAGGGTGCCAAGAAACATCAACAAGAATCTCCAGACGTCCTCCGACACAACAGATCTTGGTAAGAGGGCATCGACGTCATTTCATTTATTTCTTAGGCTTTGGTCTGATAGCCTTCTTTATGCAGGTGGCAGCGTGTTCCGTTCACTTCTACTAAAACCCCTCCTCCGCCATTGAAATCGCTCGATGATGCTCCTCTCCTTCCGGAAGCGACAGCTAATTTCCTCAGCAACATTACATTCACCTGGATAACCCCTCTCTTAAGTCTAGGCTATGCTCGTCCTTTGGAAGCTACCGATCTCTACAAACTACAACCTGACCGTGGGGCAGCTCATATCGCGCATCTTATCACTGAATCGTTTGACCGTCGTACCCAAAAGGCTAACGACTACAATACCAAGTTGGCCAACGGCGAAATCGGCCCTGGTATAAAGGGCATCTGGTGGTCAATTCAAGGGAAACGCCAGGAAAAGGAAGCGGAATGGAGGCAAAAAACAGGCAAGAAGAAAGCCAGTTTAGTTTGGGCGCTAAACGACAGTGTAATGTGGTGGTTTTGGTCGGCTGGCCTTCTCAAAGTCGTCGGAGATACCGCACAAGTTACTAGTCCTCTCGTTGTAAAGGTGCGTGTTATTTTTTTTCTGGTTACCTCGTCTAACCTCTCTCCAGGCAATTATCAAATTTGCTACCGACTCTTATGTTGGCCATCGAACCGGGGCAGACAATATTCCTGGAATTGGTGTGGGCATTGGCCTAACATTTACCCTTTTTGCCATGCAAATTATAGTATCACTATGCACCCACCACTTTTTCTATCGCAGCACGTCTACTGGCGTTTTACTTCGTGGGGGGTTGATTACTGCCATCTATGACCGTTCCCTCAGATTAACATCCCGAGCTCGATCTACATTGACTAACGGGAAACTTGTCAACCACATTTCTACGGACGTATCGCGCATCGATTTCTGCGCAGGTTTCTTCCATATGGTACGTACTGAATTAAGCAACTTTCTTTGTTCTGGATACTCACGTTCTATGTAGTCATGGACGGCGCCAATTCAGATGATTATCTGTTTAATCCTTCTCCTCATCAACTTAGGACCTTCCGCTCTCGCCGGTTTCGCATTTTTTGTTCTTGGAACACCTGTTCAAACATTCGTCATGAAAAAACTATTTGCCTTGCGACGAAAGAGTATGGAATGGACCGACAAGCGGGCAAAATTACTTCAGGAACTTTTGGGGGGCATGAAAGTGATCAAATTCTTTGCATGGGAAATCCCATTCCTTGCACGAATTACACAATATCGCAGGAATGAGATGGCGTAAGTTCGGTTTTCGGAAATCCTTTGCACTCATGCTTAACTGTTTGATCTAGATATATCCGCACACTGCTCGTCATTCGTTCTGCCAATAACGCAGTAGCGATGAGCATGCCCGTCCTCGCGTCCGTTATTGCCTTTATCACTTATTCTGCCACTGGACACACTTTGGAGCCTGGAGTTATCTTCACTTCATTGTCTCTGTTTAATCTACTTCGGCTTCCTCTCATGTTTTTGCGTAAGTTTATCTGCTTTGTCGGCGTAACATTCCCCTCACATCGTTTTAGCTGTCTCCTTCAGTTCTATCGCCGACGCTCAAAATGCCATTGGTCGACTGTACGGTGTTTTCGAAGCGGAACTGCTTGAAAAGACACATACAGTCGATCCTTCAATTGAGAATGCACTGGAAGTAAAAGCAGCATCATTCACTTGGGATGCTCCGCCTCCGGATGAGGGTGAAAAGAAAGGGAAAAAATCTAGCGGTTTGATGAAGTCTTCGAAAACGAAAGCCAAAGCCAAAGCCTATGAAAAGAAGCGCGCCGCCGACATGGAGGAAAAGGCTAACGGTGAAGAAGAGAGAATATTCAAGATGAACAATATTTCTTTGAGCATTCCACGAGGCCAGTTAGTGGCTATTGTAGGCCCTGTGGGTAGCGGGAAAACAAGTTTACTGCAAGGATTAATTGGGGAGATGCGAAAAACATCTGGTGATATCGTTTTTGGTGGAAGTGTCGGTTACTGCCCACAGAGTGCGTGGATTCAGGTACGCCCTCGGTTTAAACTTTTGAATCCGGACAACTCATCAACGTATTGATACTACTTGCAGAATGCCACTATTCGCGAAAATATATGTTTTGGGAGGCCCTTTGAAGAAGAAAGATATTGGAATGCTGTCCGAGATTCATGCTTAGGACCCGATCTTGAAATGTTGCCGCACGGAGATTTGACCGAAGTTGGAGAAAAGGGCATTTCTCTTTCCGGTGGTCAAAAGCAGAGAATCAATATATGCAGAGCAATCTACTGTGACACCGAAATACAAATATTCGATGTGCGTTGTTCTTTATTCCTACTTACGCGAATTTTTGACGAGCAATCGACAGGACCCCCTATCCGCACTCGATGCACATGTAGGCAAAGCTGTTTTCCAAAACGTCCTGCAGAACAGCCTTTCTGAAAAGACACGCATCCTCGTTACACATGCCTTGCATTTCTTGCCTCAAGTGGACTACGTTTATGTTATTGCCGACGGGACCATTGCTGAACAAGGCACTTATGCGGAGCTCATTGCACGCAAGGGCGCATTCTCTGCTTTTATTGCCGAATTTGGCGCGGCCGAAGAAGACGAAGAAAAAGAGCAGGAAGATGAAGAGGTTGCCATTGATGAAGCTTCATCAGCTTCAACCAAGGTCAAGGAAGGCGCAGCTAAATCGAAGAAGGAAAAGGAGGGATTGGACAAGGTCAAATCGTCCGTTGGCGGTGCTGCCCTGATGCAGACAGAAGAAAGAAATACTGGTGCAATTTCTTGGGACATATACAAGGATTATATGAAAGCTGGTCGCGGGTCTGTGGTGGTGCCGTCACTTTTGTTATCGTTGGCCCTCTTACAGGGTGCAACGGTGATGTCATCTTATTGGTAAGGAAATAATGCCTGACGCTTATATGCACTGTTTATTTACCGAATCATATAGGCTGGTTTGGTGGCAAGAGAAGTAAGTATTCTTGCACTTGCAAGCCGTTCTTTAGCTTATAGCATTACAGCACATTTGAACGTTCCCAGGGTTTCTACGTACGTCGATGTATTTTTTCCGTTGGTTTTCATGTTAACGTCTCTAAATATTAGATGGGTTTATATGCAATGCTTGGAGTAGCCCAGGCTATATTCTCATTTACCATGGGAGCGACGTTTGCTTTGCTAACATTTTTTGCATCACAATCGCTTCATAAGGTACGCTGTTTTTCGTGTCAATTTGTATACCTGACCAATGCCGTGTTGTAGCAAGCTATAAAACGAGTCATGCACGCCCCAATGTCATTTTTTGAAACAACTGTAAGTTGTTTATCGCGTAACCTTTCATCTATCTAATTATCCATCTATTAGCCCCTTGGTCGAATTATGAATCGCTTTTCTAAGGATATCGACACAATCGACAACTTGCTGGGAGGTTAGTACAATTTTTATATACGAGGCAATGTTTGATGATATGCGTGATTGTAGATGCTCTTCGTATGTTCATGGCGACATTCTCCGCTATCATAGGCGCTATCATCTTGATTTCCGTTGTGCTCCCATGGTTTTTGATCGGTGTTTTCGCTATCTGTCTTGGATATGTTTATGCTGCCGCTTTTTATCGTGCAAGCGCACGCGAATTGAAGGTTCGTGGCCATCTTCCGTAGTTCGAGTTCGTCATTAATTGGAGTTATCTTTCCAGCGACTTGGTGAGAACTTTTTTTCGGCTCCAAAACATCGTGAAGGTCGAACTGATGTTTTCTTTACGAAGATGCTGTATTGAGGTCTTCACTCTATTCACATTTTTCGGAAAGTCTTTCTGGTTTGGCGACCATTCGTGCATACGGAGAGGCAGATCGTTTCCGATCTGACAATGAAAAACGAGTTGACGTCGAGAACAGAGCATATTGGCTCACTGTCACCAACCAGGTATTTCAGGTGTTAAAACATTTTTAATTTTATTACTAAAATCAAGTGTACAGCGTTGGCTCGGAGTCAGACTGGACCTTCTAGGAGCGTCTTTGACTTTTATTGTCGCAATACTCACCGTGGGCACACGGTTCAGTATTTCACCTTCTCAGACCGGTTTGGTTCTGTCTTACATTTTAAGTGTCCAACAAGCGTGAGTTATGTCTGGACCCGCTTGATTCGGATCGAGCTTTCACTGACATGGCGATTTTTTTAAATATCAAGTTTCGGTTGGATGGTTCGACAAAGTGCTGAAGTGGAAAACGACATGAACTCGGTAGAGCGCATAGTTTATTATGCCCATGGCGTCGAGCAAGAAGCTCCCCATGATATTCCTGACAAGAAGCCCCCTCCGTCTTGGCCTGCAGAGGGACGACTCGTGCTTAAGGATGTCGTGTTGAGCTATAGACCAGAGCTCCCTGCTGTGCTTAAAGGCATCTCAATGAATGTGGCGGCTGGAGAGAAAATCGGCATTGTGGGAAGGTAAATGGGAAAATGCTGTAGGGGGTATATGCGACTGACCAAAACCAAATTTTTATTTAGGACTGGCGCGGGAAAGAGTTCTATCATGACTGGTGAGCCCGAGTTGTGTGAATAATGCCGAGGGAGGCTTGATGATGATGATCCCCAATAGCTCTTTACCGCATTGTCGAACTTACGTCCGGTTCGGTTGTTCTGGACGATATTGATGTTTCCACCATTGGTTTGGCTGATTTGAGGAAGGGCCTCGCCATTATTCCCCAGGACCCGGTAAGCTTGTTCATCGAATCGATTCTTAGCTCAGAAATTAATGCGTTTATCTAGCTTCTCTGTAAGGCATTTCCCCCTATATCGGACACATTTATGTCGAGATGTTGATTCATCCGTTTGCACAGTCTCCGGAACACTGAGATCGAACCTCGACCCATTCAATCTGCATGATGACGCCACACTCTGGGACGCGCTAAAACGAGCACACCTCGTCGAGTCTTCTGCCGCGAAACAACGCAACTCGACGACCGAGGACGAAACGCCTGGCAGTGGCACGCAGACGCCCGTGAACCGGTTCAGTCTCGACACGGTGATCGAAGACGAAGGTGGTAATCTCTCCGTGGGCCAGGTGTGTAAACCAAGCCATGATATATGATGGATGTGGACGCGCGAACGCGCGCGGTTCCTGACCTGGTTTTGTCCCCCCTTTTCTTTTTTGCTTCTTTTGAATTTGCTCTGTTAAAGCGGTCGCTCGTGTCGCTGGCTCGCGCGCTTGTCAAGAACGCCAAAGTGATCATATTAGACGAGGCGACAGGTATTTGAAGCCCTTGTCAACTTCCAACCTCTGTGCGGTTGTGCTGATTCTGGTCCTAGCCTCCGTGGACTACGAGACCGATCGCAAAATCCAAGATACCATTGCATACGAATTCAAAGACCGGACGATTCTGTGCATAGCTCGTGAGTTTTTTCTTTTTTCGGTTTTCGGGTCAAGGATGGAGCTCCTTCCAAGCCCGTTTAATCCATTCATTCAATCGTTTTTGATTTTCTTCTGTTTCCCATCACCTGATCCATGACGCTTACTGTTTTGTGTTTCTGCCTCTTTCCTTCCATGAAAAACAGACCGGTTACGCACTATCATAGCGTACGACCGTATATGCGTGCTTGACGCCGGACAGATTGCCGTGAGTTGCCTCCCACCACGAATCCGTGTGAAAATGCATCTAACGTTTTTTTTTGCCACTTCTTGAAAAAAAACAAAAAAACGACAAATAGGAATTCGATACCCCTGCGAATCTGTATGAAAAACCGGACGGCATATTCCGCGGGATGTGCGAGCGCTCTTCGATCACGATAGACGATATCAAGTTGGCGTCCAAGGCGCTGCACGCTGACGACGTGGACGAAAATTAGAAGAAACTGACTTTTTTTTATTCTTTCGATGCTGAACAATGCAGCTCTTCTGCAATTGTACCGCGACGAGATCTGACATGATCTGACATGATTTTGATTTGGATATGTTATGTTATGATATGATATGGACGAATGTAGTTAATGCGCTTCCTATCTTCACATCTACACTTTTCTCTCCATGTTTTTTTTTTGTTTGTTTGTCACCAGACTGTAGCTTTGGGATTTCATGTACTTACATAGAATGCGAGAGCGCCCGGGCTTGTGCGTCGCGTAGACGGGTAGAAAGGGGGGTATACATGTACATTTTCATTGTACAGTTGTACATTTTAGTGTACAAGGAAGGGGAGTTGTCGTTGTCGTTGTCGTTGTTGTTGTTGTTGAGGAGGAGAGGGGCAATGTGTAAAGAAAAATGATGCTTGGATTGATTGATGGATGGGTGGATGGGATGGTTTGCATCCCAATGATAATGATATTAGATGCGAGCAACATTGAAAAAAAAGAAAAGAAAGGAAAGGAAAAGAAAAGAAAGAAAGGAAAAGAAAAAGAAAAAGTGTGTAGTGCAAGGAAGAATTCAAGTGGTGTTGTGTTGAAAGAAAAAGTGTAAAGGGAGAACAATGAAAATTGAAAAAGTGAAGAAAAAAGAACACAAAATTTGTTTAGAAAGTGAAAAACGGGCAAAACTGAAGAAAAAAGAAATGAAAAAAAGACACACAAAAAGAAAAAGAAAAAGAAATGAAAAAGAAAAAGAAAAACTGTTCGTACACTAGCCCTAAACAACAAGTACTAAGGCTACATGAATGTCAGCCAGCCAGCCAGTCAAAATCAGTCAAATCAAAATCAAATCAAATGGGTCGCATCGGGATTGGGGTCTGGTCTCGTCGGTTGGGGTCATCACTGGGCGTCATGAGAAAGGTGTATCTGTGTATCTGTGCATGTATGGTGCGTATGAATGTGAGGGGAAGGAAAGGAAAGGTCGTAATACAATCGAAGGAAAATCAAGCGGGACATGATCAAGGGATGGGCGATGGGCGATGGTTGGGTGGTTGGGTGGATGGGTGCGGATTCGGGTACGGGTACGAGGTGAGGTACGGGGCGGTGCGGTGCGGTGTGTTGATGTGATATACAAACGAACAAACAAACAAACTGTGTGTGCTGTGTGGTGTTAAAGGTGCATGTATGTAACACTTGTGCATGTAAGCGAGAGAGAGGCAAACGGACAGACAGACAGACAGAGAGGGAGACTGAGTGAAAAGAGACGGAAAGATGGGACGATGGAAGACGGAGAGTTAAAAGACAGACAGGACAGAAGAGAACAGAACAGACAGATAGAAATAACGGAAAGATATAACGGTGATTAAGAATTTCTCAATCCGTTAAAAACATTTTTCTGAGGTATTCCGTAGCGGCCTGCTTGAGATTCGCCTCTGCATTCGGGTTATTTATCAACTCCTACACAGCACACACAAAAAAATATCAGATCAACAACACACTCAACAGCATAAAAAAGCATCACAAGATGAAAGAACGAAAGAAAAAAGAAAGAAAGAAAAGACACATACAATCGCTTTCTCCGTCTTATTCTTATTCACCGCAGACTTATCCTGCTCCTTCTTGGCATTAAGCTCGCTGACCTCGCGCGCCTCGCGCCGGCGTATATACTCGAGCTTCTCCTGCGCGAGCTTGGTCTGCAGCGTCAGCAGATTGAGGCAGCTCGAGATGAGGTCCTGTGTGATCGCCACGTTCATGAGCGAGGCCGGGTCGCCCGTGAGGATCGGTGTGGGCTGGGGCTGGGGCTGGGGCGCGTGCGCTTGTTGTTGCGCTTGCTGCTGGACTTGTTGTTGTTGTTGACGCTGTTGTTGGTGTTGCGATTGCTGCTGCTGCTGCTGTTGTTGCTGCTGTTGTTGCTGGTGCGATTGCGGGGGCTGTTGGTGCTGGGGTTGGGGCGGCTGATGTTGTTGGGGTTGATGCTGATGCTGCTGCTGTTGTTGTGGATGCTGCTGCTGCGGTTGCGTATGCGATGGACCAGGCCGCAGACCAACAGACGGCGTCTGCGCCAGAGGCGGCGGCGGCTGAGGCGGATTATCACGCAAATCTCTAGGGTTGATATACACATGCTGTTGTTGCTGTTGCTGTTGCTGCTGCTGCTGGCGGTCGTGCGCCAACCCATTCATACCATTCATATGGGACGACGGATCGCCAAAGTCGATCTGCTGCTCATCGTCGTCCTGCTCGTCTCCACCCACCATACTGTTATTACCCACGCCCGAGTTCCTTCCCTGCACCGGCCGCGTCGTCGCCGGATCGCCATGCCACCTTATACCCAGATTGTTTGAACATGCCACAAGAGATGGACGGGATGAATGCAAGGCACCACTCACCGCTGATAAAAGAGGTCGTACCAGCCGACGCGATGCCAGTGGTCGATGGTGCGCGCGGTGATATTGCCGACGTCGCTGCCCGACTTGCGGGCGATCTGCAAACGCCGCTCGTACTCCCGCAGCCTGTCGGCCTCGCCCATCTGCGCGAGATTCGCCTGCCCGGGCCCCGCTGACACATGCGCGGTCTCAAATGCGTATATCTGCTTGAACAAGTTGAAGTTGCGCTCATAGCAGCCTTTCAATGCCTGGTACGTCTTTTTCCCGCCAAAAACCTCTGCTGCGCACTGTTAAAAGAAAAAAAAAATTCCGGTGAATTAGCGGACAAAGACGATAGGAAAGAAAAAGAGACGGTACATCTCGCAGACACGAATTTTTTGTGGCACGGAGTGCATTCCAGTGGTCTTCGTGGCCCATGCCCATGAGCCAGGTGAAGAGCTTTGATTTTTCATCGTCAGTCCAGTGCTTTGCGCCCTGGCCGGCACCCTCGAGATCGTACATGTCCGAGTCGTCTGCGGGGCCGGTCTCGCGCCTGCGCTTGAGGGCGGCGGGAGCGAGGGCGGGGTCGACGTGCTTGCGCTTCATGGCGGGGGATGTAGCGGCGGGACCCTGCTGAACGGAAAAAGCGAGCGGGGGGTGGTTTGAGGCCGTGGGAGCATGAGAAGCGGCCTGCTGAGCGAGGGTGGGCGGGGAAGTAGATGGGTTGCGATAGTCGGCGGGGCGGGAGTAGGAGTTGGCGGGGAGATGGTTGCCCAGCGCCTGGCCGAGCGCGTTCTGGTGGAAAGAGGACTGGTGGTGGTCAGTAGAGTGGGAGAAGGGGAGAAAGAATGAGATGGACGCACGTTGGAGTCGAGGTTGGGGTCTCGCCTGTCCTGAATGGGAAGGTGGCCGTGGCCGTACTGCATGGCGGAGTCGCTAGACCATCGTGTTCAGTGAGTGTCAGACGCTCGCTCGCCCGCCGCACTCACCTTTGGTCCATGCAAATTGAGCCACTTGCAATTGGATCGATCCAACTTGGCTCATCCTGGCTCATACTGGCTCGCATCACCTTTGATTACTAATATCCCCTATCTACTTATCTACACATATATATTTATTAATTAACTGCCACATACTCCCCGTCGTCCTCCTCGTACTCTCCGTCTGCATCCTCGTCGTGGCAGTCGTCCAGGTCCATCAGCTCAGCTCCCAGCGTAGACCGCAGATCTGACTCGGCGTGCACTGCCCCGTGGTATCCCTTGTACTCCATTGAACCCATGAACACGCTCGTCATCGGTGTCAATCCCTCCTCCGATTTCACAACCCTCTCCTCCTCCACTGTGCCCCCGTCTACAGGCGTTGCCGTTGAAGGCGGAGTTATCAGCGGCGGAGGTTGAATTTCCTCCACCGCCGCCGCCCCGTTCACCTTGAGCGGCGGCGCCGCCAAGTCCACCACCATGCTCGTCTCCTCTCCTTCTGCTCCATTCAGGGGTTCCTTCACGACCACCACCTCCTCCGGCACAGGCGATTCCTCCACCTCGGGCGACGACTCGATCCTCCGCCGTTTCCGTCCCACTGCACCCCGCGGCGTAGTCACCACCAGCGGCCGTTTATTCTCGCTTTGCACCTCTCCACGCCCCGACCGCAGCGTGCGCGTCGGCGTCTGCTGCACAGGTTGCTCCTCCTGCATCGGCATCTTCATCTCCTCCTCCTTGCTGCTACCATTCGCCGCCGCCGCCTTCTTTGCATGACCACCACCACCACCACCCTTCAACCGCGTCGCCCTCGTCGATGTCGATGCCCCCACAGTCGATTTCGCAGGCGACGGGATGTTCAGATGGCTCGACCGCGTCCGCAGGCTTCTGGACGGCGTCTGCGCAGGCGGACTCGACGGCAACGACACAGCGCGCGTCATCCTCGGCGGCGGTCGCTCTTGCCCCTTCACAGGCGATCTGTTCCCAGACCGCGTTCGCGCCCTCGTTTCAACCGCATCATCATCAACCTCATCATCAACATTCATCGACTGATCTTCCACCTGTCCATCAGGCTCGACAGCAGGTGAACGCGATGGCTGCCGCGAATCATCTGTCGCGCTCGTCGTCGCACCATTGATTTCCACAACCGGGTCTGGGTCGGGGTCTGGAGGCGGCGCTGCGGGAACCGACACAGGCGTCGCAGGCGTCTCGGGCTCATGCACCATCGGCGGCGGAGGCACAACCACACTCTGCTGCTGCTGCTGCTGCTCCTTCGTCGCTCCATCCTCCACACCCGCACTCACAGCCGGGATCTGCTCCCCAACCACCGCTGCCTCCGTCCGCGCCACAATATACGGCGTCCACTGCAGCTTCTCCGGCTTGAGCGCCAAATACCCCTTCGCCTCCCATTTCCGCAGGTACGCGTCCACTTTTTCACGGTCCCAGCGTATCTCGTAGTGTTTCGGCGGCACAAACGCGCCTTTACCGCTCCCGTCCCCCGCGCCCGCGCCACCGCCGTCTCGGTCCTTATCCTGCGCCGACCCGCTGTGCCCGTTCGGTGTGGCAGAGTGCGACTGGAGCCGCTGCAGCTGTTTGCGCGGCAGCCCGTTTTTGCGGCCTTTGGGGAACTTGATGCTTTGTCCCGGGGACGGCCGGATGGGCGGCGGCGTAGCCTCGCGGATGTAGATCATGTTGAGCTGCACGAGCGTGTTGCACACGTCTTCGATCGTCATCGATGTCGCCGAGCTGATGTCTGCCATTGAAAAAAGAAACAAAAAAATTGCTCAGTTAGATAAATAGCCTTTATCGTTGTTGTTAATGTTTAATTGTTACCTTCTAAACGGATGTTATCAGGCGCCTTTTCAAGAAATCGGTTGATAGCAAGAGTCCAATAATTTTTGTAGCCCAATGCGCCCAAACTAGAAAGTGGTTTCTCAGGCGAGCCCAATCGCTGCTCGACCTTTGACAATAAGTAACCTTCAAGAAATAAAACCATAAGCTATCACCGAACCAAATAAGCACAGTAAACAACACGTACTAAAATCCATAAGCAAATTCCCCCATCCCTGGCGCTGTCGTACAGGGAGTGTCATGATACAGCTCAAATTGTAGTCCTTGGGGCACCGCTTCTCCTTGCTAAAGTACCCTACAAAATGTCCGCCAAGATCGTCCATCTGCGTGATCACATAAAAGAGGAACGGCTCGACGTCGTAGAAGAGCGATTTGTGGTCGAGGAACATCTTGGAGAGCAGGCAGAGGTTCTGGCAGTATATCTGTGCGAATGTAATATGTGTTTTTTTGGTATAATTAGTGGTGTGTTATAGAGGTATGAAAGGAGAGATGGATGATGACCTTGTTTCTACGCCCGTCCACCTCGAATATAGATACAGTACCATCTCGATAAATCTCATCGCCTGGCGGATGGCGTACTTTACATTTCATCTACACCAAAAAAAAAGCCAATCAACAAAAACCTCAAAACAACATGCCAAAAAAAAAAAAAAAAACCAACCTGATGCCGAATAGCCATCGACTGGCCCTTCATATACTTCAAGCAAAACTCGCATATCCACAGCCGCCCGTCGGGTATCGACGCATACTCCTCGGGGAACGGCGCATCGTACCACGTCTTGATATCGTACGGACCGAAGCGTATCGAGCGTATCCGCAGCACCCCAGGCTCGAGCTTCGGAAGCGGTGTGTGTGCACCGGGCGTCGAGGGCCCAGGGGAGTTGGCAAAGTCGAGCAGTTTCGGTGTGGTGTGCCGCTGTAGGGTGGAGGAGCGCAATGGCCTGCCGTGCGAGGGTGTCGAAGTTTCGCCGTCCAGCCCTGTCCGGGACGAGCTCGCTGTGGGCGGAGGCGGAGGCGCGGTCTTTACCTAACGAATCAAAGAAAAAGAGAAAGAAAGTTGTAAGAAATCATAATGATGACGATGACGATGATGATGATGGGCGATCGCTTAGACGGCTATCACAACTCACCTCAGCTGCAATCCTGCTACGCTCAAAGTACGCTTTATCAACATTCGTCGGCGTCGTCTTGGAGGTGTCCCTTTCTTCCACGCCGAGGATATCATCAAACAACCCGCGCTCGGGCTCTTCTTCCTCCCGGCCCTTGCCCTTCCCCCGCTGTGGCGGTATCCGAAGCCGGACAACGCGCGACGAGGTAGACATAGCCGGAGGCGGCGACGACTCGCGCGGCCGCTTGCGCCTGTGCGGCCGCGCAGAGGGCACCTCGATTTCCTCCTCAGAGCTCGCGGTCGGCGCGCGTGCTTTCGCGCGCACGGTGCCCTTCGGCGGCCGGCCGCGGCCCCGATACGCGGTGGGCGTCGCTGACTCCGGAACCTGCGCCTCGTCCTCGTCCTCGTCTGAGGCCTCGCTCGCGGCCGCTTTCGCCGTCTTGGTCTTCTTCCTCGTCGAGGGCTTCCGGATGCGCTTGGGTTTGGTCGGTGTTGGCTGGGGTTCGAGCGCTGATCGGGATGTTGACGCTACAGATGGCTCTCTTGCGGAGGGTATTGTTGGCTGTTCGCCTTCTTCTTGTGGGGGAATAAGTTGGGGTTGTTCGATGGCAATGACGGGTGGGCATTGAGGGCAATGCCATTCGCCTTCGGGTGGGTTTTCAAGAGGGGGTACCATACAATCCATGTGCCAGCCTGGATACACAGAGATTCAGATGGTCATCAGATGGGTACCAAGACAGCACGGATAGCACATACCTCGATCGCACCAGTCGCAAAACAAGATTCTCTCCTATATTTTCTGACATGATTAGAATCCAGGCTGACTGCGAGGGTGTAAACTCACATCATCGCCCTTCTCCTGGCACACTTCGCAGTTCTTACATTCAATACACTTCCAAGAATAAGAGCGGACCACATCCCCCAGTTTCTCGAGCTGCATGCAACTTGGGTGGCCTTGGATCGAGGTTAGCTGGATCAAAAATAGCTTTGGAGGAGGGAAAAAAACTTGGCTGGGGGCTTACCACTGCGACCGCACTCATGGCAAGTGAGCATCTGCTCGCCTTCGCCGCGTTTGTTCTTTGCATCTGAGCCCTGGCAGAAGCTGCACTCCTCCTCCTTGAAGACCTTGCGCTTCCGCTTGGGCTTTGGAGGCGGGGTCGGCTGCTGCGTCTGCTCGAGCGCCGGGAAGAAGGGCGTCGGGATTTGCGGCGCGAACGGATCTCCCTGCGGGCCCTGCGAGTACTGGCGTATCTGGTAGTCATCGGAGAGCGGGGGCTCGTGCGGGGCAAGCTGGTTTGTGGCCTCTGTCTTTGATGGCAGGAGAAAAGGTTGAGTACTCTGCGGATGCACGACGCGTCGCGTGGGACTGACCATTGCGGGGGGCATTTCGGGCACGGCGCTGGTGTGCTGCTCGTCTGGCATGAGAGCTGGATCGATAGGCGCACCGCCGAGGGCAGGGTCAATGGGTATGTCGTCGACATTGCTGATTGGGGTGCCGTACTCATACGAGGGCTCGCGATCAGCTGGTGTGTTTGGGGGAAAAGCAAGGCCTCTCATTATGCATGTATATAGAGTAAATAGGGACTTGTGAGGGCTAGTATAGGACAGAGGAGGAGGAGGGAGGAGCAGCTCGTCGACGGAGACGGTGAACTAGGTTGTTTGACTTTGTTTACGCATGCACTTGGCTGGTTTGGCGCGGTCTGACCAATTCAAGTCTCGTTGCGCCTTTGATCGCGAACCCCCAGCTTACCTGCTGACTATATTTATTCAGCGCACATGCGCTTGCATGGCCTCTGCAGCGCCGGCACTCGAAAAGCAGCTGCTGTGAACAGGAGATCATGGCATCCGACCGTTTTTCTGTCGGCTGGGACTGAGGCGAGCTGCTTACATGCAGCGGTTCACGGTGACAGCAGATTGATAATCGATTTGTGACTCCGGACCATGGATTGTAAATTACAGCTGGCAGACTTGTGAAAGGGCGGATTAACTCCCTTGTGGGAGAGCCCAACATAAAATAAAAAAAAATAACATTCAAGTTTCATCCGGCACAGCACAAGAAAGCCACGGCTATTTCCAGGTCTGTCCTGGCTCCAACCCTCCCCAGTGAGCGTGCGAACGTGTGCGGTGCTCGCCCTTTGAATCTCTGGTTTTGAGGGGGTTTTGGAGCAGGCAAAAGGTGGATTTGTTTTTCAGCGGGGTATTTTCCCGGCAAGGATAATTGTAAAAAAAAGGAGGAACGGAGACATTGTGGTGGCACTGTCGGCGCCAAATAGGGACCAACAATTGTATTAGCCTCCCGTCGTGGTGACCTGTTAAGGATCCATTTGGCTTTGCAAGCACACAGTGCTCTCCGCTTTTTCCCCTTAACCACTTCCACCACGTCCTACACAGCGACACAGACAATGGCGGCGGTACATCCGCTGCCAACCCAGCTTCTTTCTCAGTATGCTCGTCAATCCCTAAATGGCATCAACCCTGCTGGTCCGAGCGGTATGCCCTCCTCACCGGTGGCGACCAGGAAGCGCAAGCGCGCCCATCAGTACACTGTCAGCTACAGCGAGGTCCAGGAGGTCGATAGCAACGGTCGCCTTCGAGAGGTCATCGTAATCGACGATACACCACCCCCTCCACCCACCATCTCTCCTTCCACGACCCATAATGGTGCTTACTCTGCGTCCTACCAACCCCCAATGTATGCTGCCCCAATACGGACCAGAGCCCGCGCTGCAGCAGAGGCTCAGGCTCTCTCAGCCAGCTCCTCGTCAACTACTACCGCCCCAGCTCCCAAGAAGAGAAAACGGGACCACAATGAAGAGGTCCGTGCGCCGGCGTCCAAGAAGCCGGCAGCCACTAGCAGCCAGTCTCAGGCAGTTGTCACTGCTAAATCTTGGGAGAGCCGCAGCGGAGCTGCCACTGACGATGTACGTTGTCTCTTGTTCGCTTTTTCGTATGTTTCTCATTGACAACATCGTCATTTTTCTTTAGACATCGAAAGGCCCTGTGTCCTGTGATGATAAAGAAGGCCACTACATTATCGTCCCCGATGACATGATCCACCGACGTTGTATGTTGCTCTTCTCATGTCATACATACCTCCTCTTAACTTTATGTCTCTAGATCGAACGGTTCGATTGCTTGGTCAAGGAACCTTCGGCAAAGTCGTTGAAGCCATCGACACTGAAAACAATACTCGGGTAGCCATCAAGATCATCCGTGCTATTCCCAAGTATCGTGATGCTAGTAAGATTGAAGTACGGGTACTCCAGAAACTCAGAGAACGTGATCCAACAAATCGAAAGCAAGTATCTATCTCTGTTCAAATATCTTGATGAAAGCCAACCGAATTTTCTTTTCTTAGCAACTGCATCCACCTCCTTAGTTGGTTCGACCATCGGAACCACATATGTCTAGTGTCTGAGCTTCTGGGGATGTGTGTGTATGACTTCATCAAGGAAAACGATTTCGCCCCCTTTCCTCGTCACCACATCCAGAAGTTTGCACGACAGCTGCTCGGCAGTGTAGCATGTGCGTTTTTTTCATCGATGTTAATCCACTTTACTCACGTTCCACTTTCTATAGTCTTGCATGACCTGCGGTTGATCCACACGGATCTGAAACCAGAAAACATTCTACTGGTTCACAACGATTACCGGACTGTTCATGTTCCTGTGCCAAATTCGAAGGTAACCTACCTATCCTACTACACTTGCCACATGTCTAACTAATGCTCGGTAGCGCAACGCAACTAAGCCAAAGCGGATACTAGAGTGCACAGATATCCGCCTGATAGATTTTGGCTCCGCTACTTTCGAACAAGAGTACCATTCATCGGTGGTGTCCACACGACACTATAGAGCCCCAGAAATTATTTTGGGTACGGTACACGTCACTGCATCCAACTGCTCCATTCTCACCACTCTTCATCAGGACTTGGCTGGTCGTTCCCCTGTGATGCGTATTCATTAGGCTGCATCTTGGTGGAGTTCTACACAGGTCTTGCACTCTATCAGACGCATGATAACCTAGAACATCTTGCGATGATGGAGATGGTTATGGGTAAAATGCCAGAACGCTTCGCCCGCGCAGGCGCCAGATCGAAACCTGAATTCTTCAAGGATGGCAAATTAGATTGGCCCAAGCCTAAAGCCACACGGCAAAGCAAAAAAGATGTTCGCGCAACACGTTCGTTGTCGGTACGTTGATAATGCCTTGATTTCATTGTGTATATGAGTTTAAATCTGGGCGTCTAGGAGGTGATACCGCCATCGGACAACATCAATCGACAGTTTGCTGACCTGGTCAGGAAACTTCTTGCTTTCGATCCTGCTCAGCGGATCACTGTGCGAGAGGCACTACAGCATCCATACTTTTCCTTGAACATCCCTCCGGAGATATAATTCTTGATCTTACCCTCGTCTTCTCCCCCTTCTTATCATTCATGGTCACTAGAGTGGATGCCGTATTTGCCCTCCCATCTCCTTCAGCACATCTTTCCTACGAAGCCCAATTGTACCACCAACCTCACCAACCCATGTCTTTTTAGTACAACCAACATCAAGGAAGTTTTGGTTCTCCTGTTGCTGTCCTGCTGTTTATGATTTGTACCTCAACTCAACTATCTCGAAATTTACGACCTCAACCGTAGACCTGGCTTGGCCGAGATCATCCAATTCCCCATGGTGGATCTCGACGGATCCATGTCATATATTCGGACGCACCGTTCACGTAAAGTACTTGTTTCACTCCTTTTCATATCTCTTTTTCTTCTGGCTCTCGGCCATCACAACACTATAATCATGACTCTCAAAGCTTTGCTCGTTATCATACTCCTTTGCGCGCATTGTATCATTCTCACTCTCCTTTTTGCATTTTATTTTTCTCCTTTTCAACTGTCTATTTTTCACTCCTTCCCCCTGTCCAATGTTTGTTTTGTCGTTTTCCTCTTTTTTTTAACAAAAAGAATTGGAGGCATTCTATCACTCTTTTTCTCCATCCGCGTCTTTCCTTTCACTCTGTTTCTCGTTGATTCTATCTGTCTCATTCCTTTTACTAAGTTTGTGGCTTTGTTTTTATGTTTCCTACGCCTTTCCTATCAGGATGGGCAGGATTATCTGATTACAAATTTCCTCCTTTTATCTTGTGTATCACTATTCAGAATACTAGATTCCTCGTCGAAAATATGGGGCGCGCCGCCTCGTCGAAGTTCAAGTCGCAGTCGAAATTCGAGGTTCGAAATTGCAAAAAGTAACGAGTCACTTACCGCTCCGCCCTATCTCCCGCATACAGCCTTGCCGTGCACTCCACGCTGCACTGACACTGACGCACCGCGCTCCGTCGAGTCCGTTTTCCGCTCCTGGCCGCCCGGAATGCCCCATCACAGTGCATCAATTTACCCTGAATGTATCGATGGGGTCCGTAGCCTACCTCACCCACCATTGTTGTGTCACCTCAATTCCGGATCCGATTCCACACTTTGCGTCACTCGCAATGGAGGGCTCCGGCGGAGAGGGGTTCTATCGTATCAGGTTCTATTTTTTGACTGTGCTCAGAGTTCTTACGCGTTGCACGTTTGGGTATCCATCACGACTGGCACAGTACACACATGTCCTGTTCATGTCCATGTCCGTCAAGGCAGAACGGTCACGTCAGGCCACCATGCAGTATCACTATGCGTTGGAAATCTGCTGGAAATGGGGTAAAATGACGAGCCGATGCCAGAGCCGGGCTCCAGTGTGTTGCTTCCTTTTTTGTCTCTCTTTTTGCTGGGTCTGGTAGGTAGTGGTGATCATTTCCCGCATATCACTGATTCGGGCTTCCTTGCCAGCGATACTGCGTTTCTGCGGTTTACTTGGGCCGGGTGACAGCGCGCTGGACCTCCTCTATGTCACTCGTACAGTCTGCTTGCCTTACAGCGCATCGCGCCGTTGCCATCGATTTCGACATTCTTTATTCTTGCCATCGCACCCGCCTTCCTTAACCCGTGTATTGTGGCAGAAGTGACCTGACACGGTGTTATCTCGTATCTCGTCACGGATTGGTGACCCCCCAATAGCTCTTAGCCGCGGACAATTGGGCTTTTTCCAGAAATAAATGTGTGAAGAAAAGTTGCCCAATTATTCAATCGCGACATGACTCGGAGTCCCTCTCGTAACGCTTTATGGTTAAGGTTATGATTATGTGTTATATGCATGGCAAGATGGGTACCCGCTGGAGGCTCTGGGGCCTGAACAAGGACATCTGATGTCCTTTTGCTTTCGCAATTTCAAAAACCCGCCCTCGTTTCGTTGATCTCCTTGCCGTTTTCTTTCCAAAGCTCATCTCAAAGTCTCAGAGTCATAGTGATTCCCATATATATAGTGCATGGCGGCGCGTTCGCGTCGAAATCCGCCTTCTTGGCATCCGGTGATGAAATTCGCAGGAAGCAGCCCCGAGCCAATCGCGAGCAATCACCAAGCTATCACCGGACATTTCTCGTGAACAATTGACTTCGCCTGACTCGTCATTCCAAGCTGATTGTCACTTTTTTAATGCAGGGCGCAGACAACTCGATGGTCGGCGCGGTCTGGGTCTGGTGTGTGAACTATGTCTGGTCTTCTCTCGAAACGAGCCCTAGGCACGCTTGGTGAATTCCCAGGTAACTTGTGATTACTTTCAATTATTATTTCAGAATGACACGAGGCCCTCAAGCGATGACCTATCACTCAGCGTTGGACCTTTTGGAGCTGCGCAAAGAAAACTGATGGAAGGCAAGCTTGCTTTACAAAATACCACTTACGATTCCGTCAGAAATCAACTCCTTGGGCCCATGGTCGAAGGTAATGATCGGAATATTACGAAGCACGACGGGTATGATGCATGCCTCGTCACTGCGGGCTGCTGATCGTATTTACGAGGTATATGTCCTATTTTTTCTGCTTTGATGTCGTCGACTGTTGTGGTCAAGGTGCTCTGTGCCTCAAAGAGGCAGCGGTTTCGCATGGGTCGAAAGATTGGTTGTTGTGTATCACATTCCTAATGTTTTGATGTACTATTATTATGATCTTATCAGTAGAGAGGTAATTAGAGGCAAGTATACGCAATGCTAATAAAAATGAAACCACCTGGGAATGGCACCTTCCTGTTGCACTGGATATTCGAGCAATATGTTAAACAGCTTTTCGCGTTCTGGTTCTCACTCCACAGTATAAATCGTAAGCAATAGACTTGTACGTTGTCCAGATAAATACGCCTTGTTTCTTTGTCCAACCTCGGCGGCGGCGCAATGGTGAGATTTACATTGATTCATGGTATATAGGTAGACAACGGTGAAGGGGTAATCGATATCATCGAAAGCTTTTTTAGATGTGACAAATGTAATACGTACCTCCAACTTGAAGTCATTTACGAATCTTGAAGTGATGTAAAAAGCAAAGTGCCAACTATTTACTCGGAACTCCCACTGATTTGTAGTAACGGATTATCTCTAGCCGGCAACAGACTCGGGGCGTCAATCGATATTTAATACTAATAGATAAGCTACTCGCATTCTAGATTCAACTCTCGATTAACAAACACCCCTCCCACAAGCTTTATGAGGGCTGCGGCAAGTTTCGTCTCTGCGACACTTGTGCGCGTCAGCGTGGAAATGAAGATGAAATACCTAACTTCGACTGATGGTTGTTGTAGATGTAACTGAAACATTTCGAAATCAGCTCAAATAAAACCTGAGAAGAAATTCGACCTGCCAAATTTTGAGGACGATGCGGCCGTGTGGGCGCTGAATATTTGGTGTAGAACTCGTATATGAATGATTTACATTCACAATCTGGCAGATGAAATTGATTTTGCGGACGAGCGCATCCCCGGCTACGCGGTCATTGCGGCACGCGTTTCACCCTGCCCTAAACTTGATAATATAACTATCTATTTTTGGACAAGGATAAAAATAGCCACACTCTGACTCTGAAATACTCAGGGGGCTCAGATGTGACTGAGATGGGGACTTGTCATTCCTTATGGTACTCTCAAGGAAGGAAAGAAATGAGAATCATATTCGAGGTATATATACAGAAATATCTCGTTTTATCCAAATATTCGTGCTGACCAAGGTATTAAATCAATTTTTTACCAACTCAACAATCAGCGGAAGATGATTATGCCCAATGTTCTCAATCCGCGATGTAGTTGGCGAGGCGATCGTATTCATCTGCCAAACTATTTTCTTATCTGGAGGCGAAAATCTAAAAGTTTCGATCAGAATGGAAAGGGCAACCTCTGATGCACCAGGATTAGACGGTTCGCCTGCAATTTAAGAATTGACATGCTTACTCATTTCCAGCTGAGAAAACTTGAACCCGCTGGTAAGAAGATCAGAAAAAGTGAATAATAGATTCAAATGTACGCTTGAAGCACAAGCTTACATGCATGCCCTTCCTCCACCAAGGAATGTCATCCTAAAGTTCGCTCGAGATCAACATCACATCGGTAAAGTTGTGCTTCATATATACTCACAGATTGGAATATATTCCTGGCAGATGGGCATCCACTAAGGGATCAGGAAGAGGCTTCAGCCATCTTTCCGGCTTCCATTCGTAAGAATCTGGTCCCCAAAGCTCTGAATTCCTATTTGACGCCATGACGCCAATGATGATATTTGTGTTGTTTGGAACAGGGATCTCTGACATCTCTTTCCCGTCTAGCCCTCTGATAGGTTTAGACAGGGGTAAGACTACATCCTGACGAGTACTTAGTGCGGTAGAACTTATTCAGCTGAATAATGTCTGGCTGTGAACAACACACGTACGTTCTTTGGACCATAGAAAAAGGGGGGTACCTAATTATTTGGGTTAAAAATCTAGATAAAATCGTTTAATAGTTAAGCATACATCCTGAGCGTTTCTCGGCACACAGCATCGAGGTAGGGTAGGGAAACCAATTGATCGTAAGCAAGATCACCGTCCTGAACCAGTTTTGCATCCCTCAATTCTTGACGGAGTTTCTCTTGTACATCGGGGTGCATTGCAAGTAGGTGAAGGGTGCGAGACAGTGCACTCGATGTGGTGTCCATCGCAGCGAAAATCAGTGTCCTAAATAATGCTTATGAGATACCGCGCGAAGTTCTGTATGGTATATTTAGGCAACTTACGACATTTGCCCAAGCAGCTCTTGGTCAGTTAGTCTGTCAGAATCCAGTGCTTTCATGTTTGCTTTCACTATAGATATAAATTTAGCCTCGCTGCCACTAAGTCAAAGGAAATACATAGATGCACGCACAGAGGATGCTGAGGATATCTTTTTCTTCCTGCATAGCGATGGCCTCGTCACCTTCCGCCAGTGCTTTCTTTTTTGTTTCCAGGATTTCAATGGATGTTTCATGAAGAACGTCAATTATATCTCGGAGACGATGGGCGTCTTTCCATGGTATCAAATCCAATATAGCACGGCGAAACCTCGGAGAACCGATTTTGACAATTGTTGAGACGAAGTATGTGCGAAGGAAAATGAACTTGAAAGCCAGAGGCCTAAAATTGAGTCAGTAGTCTATACAGTTATGAATATTTGGGTCACCAAGGTGCTCACAAAAGTTCTTTTGCAGATTTAAGGTACCGATGGGGAGGTTCATCCTCAGTTAATGGATCAAACGAATGACCTAGTCCGCTTTGAGCCACCAGCTCCAAGGCAAGCCTAGCCGTCCATCTCAAAAGATCAATCTTTAGGTAACAAGTCTCTATATTAATTTCAGGTGAAACCAATATTAGAAAAACTGGCACCTCTTGTGGGCCGTTCTGAACCCTCATTTTGAGAGTAGCTCGAAGCTGATGTGTAACTTGATAGAATATAGGTACTTTTGTTATTGGTATTGCGATAAGTTATTGTCGATAGTTAACGTAAAATGAACGACGTACCCATTTCGCGCATATGAGCAATCGAGAAAACAGGGTTTAACATTTTTCTCTGTTTACGATGTTGCTCTCCTACAATACAAGAAGACATGTTGATTAGTATAACAATTAACGCTACATTATATCGTTGTACTTACCAAGGGTTCCAAGAAGTCCACGTCCAAATAACAATCTGTTCCCTCTACACATAGCAATATGAGTAAGTGTCTAACTGTGCCATGGTAGAGTAAAGGAATATCACAAACTCGATGAAAGCTGAGGTTTCTTCATACAAGTATTGATCCTAAAGCATTCGTTAGATCATCTTGCTTCCATGGTTATTTCTCACTAGTGAATGCACTACCTTTACAACGATTTGATGCAGTGCCTTTGGATCAAAGACGTAAAGTTGGATATCCTGGTTATTGAGCCGTCGATGAGCAATAATAAGATGGATAGGTATATAGAACAAACTCCAAGTAGCGCTTTAATTTTGATAACGCTTCCATCTAGGCAAGGGCAGGTCGCAATGGGTAAATAAAATGATAAAATCAAATGTGTAGGCCTTACACTTCTCAGCGATTTCTCGATGAAAACCCCATGCATTCGGATTGAAAACATCAGAGAAAACACCTACAACCACATGTTAGGAAGTATGTATATGTTGCACGGCGTACAGCCTGCCTTTCAGATTCCATGTTTTTGGAGCTGGTCCTGGAATGTTATCGAGTGCTGACTTCTTGAAGAACAGTCGCCACAGGATCCATACAGCGACAGATAACGCAGTCGCTTGTAAAAGGTGGATTGACATTGGAGGGTGTAGAGTACGAAGAAGTTCAAGGATCATACCAGGCATATTGGCCTGCAATGAGGTCGACTTTATCTCATTTATACTTTAAACTCTGAGGGATGGGAAAGCTTGAGGGGATAAAGACGCACGATGAAATCGGCCCATCGGGCATGGAGCCAGATGATTAATATTAATGCCTGCAGCAGCAGCAGTGGACTGATAGTGGTTCTATTCCGACGTGGTATCCATAGACTTGATGGGGTTTCTCCTAGATAGCTTACTGCCCACAGTAACGTTAGTACACTGTGGGGAGGGTCATATGCGGGGAAAGTGGGTGTAAGGTCCAGAGTCTACTATAGATATACAGCGCGTTTCAAACACAGTCAATCACAGAGGTTGCTAGAGCAGGAGACACCCCAAGGCTCGAGATCATCCGTACCATCTCAAGGTGTTTGGAACATTAACTCCATCCTGCTATGAGCAAAGGACCCAGAGCCACCGGCAAAACAACAGCCTGGAGTATGCATGAAAAATTTCCCAGAAGTGTAGCAGAACTGAACGACATCCTCATTGACAAGACAAAACCTACGTAGTAGGTGGCCACTGCGATCTGCAAACACAAGATTTGCTAACGAGAAACCGCAACTTTGCCTTCTGCGAAGACTCCTTGACAGGCTGGACAAAGACAAGAATAACGAAGGCACGATGACAGTAGTTGCGGATGGGCTCATCCGGATCGGTCGTCCCAGAGAATAATAGGGGCCTTTTGGTTGTACGTCGGACGATCACGTCCAAAGTTATGACGCGGGGTGCAATAAGCGCAATGATGGTGTATGCACTTAGAACTTCTATGGTATGGTTGAAAAAAGGCAAGAAACTTTTCGGTTAGAAATCTTCCGGTAGTCCTTGTTTTTTTGGTGCATTGGTGTTTCTTTCCCTTGAAAGCGCGTTCAAGTTAAAGAGACAACTATAGAATCAGTGGAGTCCATTTGAAGCAAGGATAAGCGAGAAGTAAGACGCAAATGTATACCAGAAAATAAGGCTTTCTTGCAGGCAACAGTGTCCGAAGTAGTAAATTAGTCGCATCAGGAAGGAAATCATCTGAGGAGTCGACCTACAAGGACATTCCTGGTTTCTCAGCCAGGAGATCCCGTGGGAAGCCCACCGCACTCGGCGACTCCCTCAGTAATGAAGTTGACTTCGACAATATACATTGACAGGCCTCTGACCTTCAGCCCAAGCTTCGACGAGTGCAACGCTATGGCCAAGACTCGGAAGAAAATATTCTATCTGTTCAAAGTGGATTACTAACCTTCAAGTAGTGGTCAAGTCCTAAGATTGGGCTCATCAGAAACCAGCACCCTTACGTAATCAATGGGCTTGGCGCCAAGAGCGGCCAAAATCCAGCTCGAAAAAAAAATCAAAAGTTATGTTGACGGAAAATGGTTTCAGACAAAAAGTTTAAAAAAAAAAAATTCATAAATGTGCATATACAATCCTTACTACTAGCCTTTATGCCCACAATAATAGAATTACACCTCAGAGGTCAAATTGTAGTCTCTGGAAGTCCATAATGAGTCTGAGAGGTATTACTTAGGCGTGACTTATTGTCACGTGTGGTCACGTGTACCATTATATAAGCGGCCAAAAGAACATTGTCAAATTTTCGAAAATCTCCCAAACTCGAGAAAACACCATTTCTGACGTGTTAGACTAAAAAAAAAGGAAAAAAATTAAAATCTTTATAACTTCTTGAGATCAAAATTTTTTTGAAAAAAAAAACCACAGATGTGTTCAAAGAAGCATAACCTACATATCTGTGGTTCAAAAATGTAGAATAGTGTGAGTGCAGAAGGGTTGAAAAGGTTCGGAGGTAAGCCAACTTTTGCTTACCTAAGGGGGTGCTGGTTCCTGATGAGCCCAATCTTACCTTCAGCAGCCTCTACCCAATAATAGAGGCTGGCGAAGAGTGCTGCATGTATGATCTATACTCCGCAAGGATGTAACGGAAAATTCCATCCGAAGGACATATACGGTTGGAAAAACCTTGCCTCCGGTGAACTTGTGTTACTTTGCTCTTTCGCGTCATACTGAACCTGGAATCTGGATGGAGTCCGATGGATAAGGCGGCCACTGTGCTTTGGTTTTTGACTGTCTAACAAACCAATATGCAATTAAGACATACACAATCTTCAATTTAAATCACAAGAAATAGACATTGTGTACCAACCATTGGAAATGAATTGTTGCAACGATTCGAGAGTGTTCTATAAAAAGAACACGTTTTTTGGACTCTGGTAACGTTTCTGGCAAGCAACAAGGGAGGGCAAGCAACAAAGGAGATAGACGACGGACATAGCGCAGCAGGACAAGGACGAATGGATGTAGACGACACCGAAGAGTATTTGAATAAGTGTTCAGTATCACAGATTTGTTGACTATCTCGCTTGAAATTGTGGAATACCGAAGTGTCGAATCACCGGGCGCCTGGTCTGTTATCCACGCATCAAGGGTGGAGGGGATTTCATTATTTCATATCATAACTGAGAGATTCTTTGTTACGTCCTTCCAACGATTTAACGCCTTCTTTTGGTAAAATTTCAACGAAATTTCTTGAAAGTGGGAATCTTCAGGTGATTTAGAGTAAGGCATAGTCTTTGACTGGATGTACGATTAGCTGCGCACTCTCGGTTTTAGTCAGCCTAATGTTGGGTATTACAAAATGGGATAATCGCCTCTCCGTTGGCGGATTCTCTTCTCACCTGGATCCCAAATAAAGGAGTGTCTCTGAGATTCCGCCCCGGCATGACTATTACTTTTACGCAATAGGAACAAGCTGCGTACCATCAAGGATTACTTTGCTCATTGGTGTATGCCATCTGGGATGAGCCGGTAAGGTAAACAAAACGAAATTTCGGTACTTGAGATGGTGGTGGTAGCACTGTAGTGTAAGAGAGCGGAGGTGGCCAAATACAAAGGGACCTGTCACGGTCTCAGTAAAATAGGCTGTAATTAGTTTCCCACAACGCCATCATTTGATTCATTTCGTATATGACTCCGGGCAACCTCTGAGTCTGGGGACCTAGGTCGGGGTGGCACCTTTCTTATCTTAAACAACGCTGGCAAAGAAAACACATGTCGTCACACCCCAAATCGCCAATTGCCTACAGTCCACCTTCAGTTGGACGAACTACAGCACCCCCAACACCAGTGGTGCCCACCGTAAACGTCCCGAGCCAGCCACATCTCGTGTCTCTCGTCGTCCAATCGAAGAAGGCGCTGCAACACGGTGAACAACTTTGCACAAGGGCCCACACGTCGTCAAATGAGTCAGCGCAAGCCTCAGTTGACGTCTTAGCACTGGACGCCAAAGTGCGTTGGATTGTTGAGGCAGTGGTGGAACAATTGCAGGTGCGCCGGTAATTTGGGCGTCAATATTATCTCACACTTGTTCTAACGTATGTCAAATTGTAGCTGGCAGCAAGTGTCGCGAAAACGATAGAAGAGAAACGGACGGATATCTCAAGGCAAGCGAATGTACGTTCAATGCACTTACAATAAACATATGGAATACGAAATAACGCGTCAATAGGAATGGGATATTGCTAGAACACAACAAACAGATGCCTTGGACGCCATCCTAGAGTCTCTAGGGGCACAACTCGTCCCGCCAGAATTTCACCAGCATTCCTCAGACTCGTCATTGTTTGGGAGTCAGCATTCGGCTGATTTGGAGAATGAAAGGCTCGCGTCGAAAGGTAATAACACTCAGCTCTCCCCTGCTATGTTGAGCAACAAGAAGCCGAATGGATCCTCGGACGACTACAGTCAACTACGATCCCCTATATCGCCTGTGTCACCGTCCGCCACTCTTCGAAGAAATGGTTCTATACGTCAAGCTAACGAAACTAAAGACAAAGGGCGTACCAAGCACCGCAATCCCAGCGGAACCCGGAGAAGTACGAAGGAAGAAAGGAAGCGTTGGAAGACGTTGCGGGACTTTGTGGACGACCAAGCTATTGAAACCGTTCTTGAGACTATAGAGAACGATAGATCGGCATTAGAGGTATGCCGTAGCTTGTGTTTGTCTGTTTTCGGCCATTGCTAACTTACCAAAGGAAATTATAAGCAAGACGGACGACTATCCCGAGACCCTCACGCGCACCATACATACAATCCGATCTTCGTTACCATTTCCAAACCCTGATGAACCTGATGCACTGAAACGAACACAGCAAATTGTTGTGGAACAGGAACACCTGGTAAATTCAATGGCATCACTTTTAGAAAGTCTGGCAAGTCATTATGACGGTATGGCGAATGCCTTGAAAGACTCCGAGAATGGGGAAGATTTTAGTGACGAAGATCTACAAGGCATGTAGAACTTTTTAACGTGTGCTAGTCATCCCCAGTGAGTTAACGCGATTTTTAGTCATGAATCGGGATACAGATGAGTTGCCAGCTATCATGCGTGAACTTGAAGATAGTTTGAGGGTTATTGAAGAATATCAGTGGGTGGTTGTCGTTATTCTTGCTTGATGTTTGGTCTGAGAAACGTTAGTGGGCTACTCAATAAAACTAAAGGTAGTTTGGAGAAAGATCTAAAGCATCTTTCTACCGTTCTGGATGACCTAGATGAACTCGGAGAAATTATGAGTGAAATGTTACATACCCAAGAAATACTTGAAGTATGTACTTTGTTCTTTCTGTGGACACGTTTTTAATCTCTTTTATAGGTTCAGGCTAACGAAGAACTCATTCGACTGCACGATCATCTGACGGCCCTTGAAAGCACCTTCCATATTCCTTATGTTGAATATAGAACCGCCTTTACCAAATTATTGCTTGAAATTGAGCGACGGAGGCAATACAAGGAAGCCGCTGAAAACATTGTCAGTGGGATGATGAAGCATTTGGAATCTATGACAGAAGGTACGGTACCATAATTTGATAGGAACAATCGATTTCCTGAATGTCTTTGTAGAAGAAACCCGTGTCAGAGAGCACTTCAACAAGGAATATGGCGGTAGTTTACCCCTCGACCTTTGTTTATATGTTGCCAATTCTCCAACAAGATGGGAAATTGTCCCATGGCAGGGCACCACTCCAGAAGCTCTTCCCCACATAGACAACGATCTTCTTGCGGAGGTGTGTAGTATATTTAATTAAAACTCGCCTTAGTTCAATAATAATGTATCAATCATTAGGCGAGGGCGAAAGTTGCTTCTTCTGACGGACCACTGAAACTGGGACATGACAGCCAATGAATGATTTGGCTAGATCTAACATTATCATGTATTATTGAGGATGGATACAAATGCGATTGAACTAAGCACCACTAAAAACAAGTACAAAAGTCAATTATTTCACTGGGATCCATTGAGCATGTATCTCGATGTTCAGGGGGTGCGCTGTTTGTTCCAAGGGCTTGAACCAAATACAGTAGACCCTAATCATAACCACAGTATCATGTCAGTACGCAGTTCCTCATAATTAACAATGTCTGTTCTGGCACCCATCATCTGCGATAATGGTACTGGATACTCAAAAGTGGGGTATGTACTTCTGTCGGATATAGGAGAAATGCATGTTCTTATAGTATCCGCGTAGTTTCGCAGGAAACTCAGATCCTTCATTGTATGTTCAATCTATTTGTCTGAAACCATCCCATTGAAGGCAGGGCTAACATCGGGACGATCTATAAATCAGTGTCTTTCCAACTGCAATAGCAACGCGTGGATCTGCTGCTCAATCATCTCGCGCGCCAGCAGTCCCAAGCAAACCAGGGCATCTAGCATCCAAGCGGGGCGTCGAGGACCTTGATTTTTTCATCGGAGACGAGGCGCTTGCGAACGCGAAGACCCCTGGATATGGCGTGCACTATCCCATTCGACATGGTATGATTGATAACTGGGATCACATGGAGCGTTATTGGGAGCAGACGATCTTCAAGTACCTTCGTGCAGAACCAGAAGATCACTACTTCCTACTCGTGCGTACTCTCGCCAGTACTCCGTAGCCATCGACTGCGGCCACTGACATCTATGACTTTCTTAGACCGAGCCACCTCTCAATCCTCCTGAGAACAGGGAACAGACGGCCGAAATCTTCTTTGAATCATTCAATATCAAAGGATTATATATTGCCGTTCAGGCCGTGCTCGCGCTCGCCGCTTCGTGGTCATCGAACCGAGTTACCGACCGTACTCTCACTGGTACTGTCATCGACTCCGGCGATGGTGTCACCCACGTTATTCCATGCGCCGAGGGCTACGTCATTGGAAGTGCAATCAAGCATATCCCCATCGCTGGTCGTGATATTTCACAATTTGTGCTCAATCTTATGCGAGAGAGAGGAGAGATGGCCCAAGTTCCCCCTGAAGATCAACTGAGAGTTGCAAGCAAGGTCAAAGAGAGCTACAGTTACGTCTGCCAGGACATCGTCAGAGAATTCAGAAAGTACGACGAGGAACCTTACAAGTACTTTGAACGATACGAGGGAGAGCACAGTGTTACCGGAAGGGTGCGGTCTTCTATCTATCTAAACTTGTTGCAGAAAACGCTGACACTTCCTTCAGAAATACGGTGTCGATGTCGGATATGAACGCTTCCTAGCCCCTGAAATATTCTTCAACCCTGAAATTTACTCTTCTGACTTTCTCACCCCTCTGCCTGAAATTGTTGATGATGTGATTCAGCAATCTCCCATTGATGTGCGTCGAGGACTGTACAAGGTAAATTGTGAAATCCACCCCATCAATTTTTTTTGTAATGAACGACTTTTCTTTAGAACATTGTTCTCTCTGGAGGATCTACCATGTTCCAACACTTTGGAACGAGGCTCAAGCGCGATTTGAAACAATTGGTGGACCGCAGGTTGGATGCTAGCGTTACAGCAAGCGGCAGTGCGCAAAGAGTATGTAGTTACAACTTGCCAAAATCTCCATTTATCTTAAGTTTGATGAACTGACTTGGTTGCTCAGTCCTCGGGTGTTGAGGTTGACGTCATCTCCCACAAACGCCAGCGGTTCGTTCTTTTTTCTTATTTTCATGGTCATACCTATTCCTGTATCAGCTCGAACCTGACCTGGTTCATAAATATCTCTTCAGGTACGCTGTATGGTTCGGCGGCTCACTCTTAGCATCCTTGGTACGTAAATTGATTGACTCGCAAAGGCAAGCGCTTATTCTTGATTTTATGTCATCTAGCCCGATTTCTATACTTCCTGCCACACGAAAGCGCAGTACGACGAGGTTGGCCCCAGCATTTGCAGACGTTACCAAATATTTGGCAGCTCTACATAAAGTTAGAACACTGCATTTTCAAAAGACGATACCATGCTTTTATAGTGCCCTTCTTACCAATTCGCTGCAACCAATGGAAATATTTGTAACACGGATTAAGTACAACGTCTCGCCCGCAAATTTCGTTCGTGCGTTGCTGAGAATTATGCTTCATGCAAGAGCGAAGTCACCGACCTGCTTAAATCCAAGAACTCATCCAACTACTATTGTAGGTTTGGTATCGAATGCTATTATAAGTATACATACATTTGTCGTTTAATTCTAATCGATTTTAACTGGAGCAGCTGCATTGGAATCCCAGCATCTTCTTCTCTCCGAGTCCACAATATCTCCTCTCCTCTTTTTCCTCCTTGTCCAACTCTGAATCGGGTTGGTCCTCATCCTCGGCACCCCAAGGCTCATAAGGATTGCATGCCATCTAAAAAATAGAATACCAGAAAGTTAAGCAAGTGGTCTCATACCGTATGAAGAAAAATCAGAACGAAAAGAGAACAAGACGCACCTGCATGACCTTGGCAAGTACACGCTTCCCACTCGTCGAGTCTCGCTCGACCCTGGAGATAACCTCCTCGAGCACCCATTGGCGTAAGACAAATCGTGGGTTTACGCCCTTCATTTCCTTCTCCCGTTCCGCATCGATAGCGGCTTCGCCGCTGACTCCCGTCCACTCGCCGGCTTCGCTCCGTATACGCGCAGCGTATTTATCCAGCCAGGTTAGCCATGCGCTGCTGGCTGCCGCGTGGTCGAGTCTCTCAGGCTCACCGCTGCGTCCGAGGAGTTTGGCGATGAAGCTCTGGAGATCGCCCGATTCTGTGTCCGAATCAGGTAGCGATGACTTGTCAGATAACAAAGAGGGCCTGAAGGACGATAGAGTCCGAAATGTGGAGTGGAAATCGAGCCTGTGCTGCTCCAGGATCTCTAAGAGTGGCTTGAAGATCTCTGACTCATCTGATGCATCCTGCCGCCGAAGGCCCAGACGCTGTACACGACCAGTGGGAAAAAAAAGAGGCACCAGTTAAAAAACTGGTTCTGCAACTGATTAGGATGCACCGAAGTGTCGACTGACCTTTCGCATGAGCCGGCCGTACTCGACTGAAGCGATCTCTTGCACTACTCGTTCTGCTTCGCTCTTTAGCTCTTGGGCGGATTTATTCCATTCTTCTAGTTTCTCAGAGGTAACCCCATCTGCCCAACCTGTAGAGACAGCTTTGCCACCCAACTCGGCTTCTGCTCCGATAAGGGGAGATAGAGCGTTCAACAAGGCACGAATGGCGTAGACACTGTCGAAGAACATGAGTCAGTGGGAAAAAAAACAAAACCCTAATCTCTGGGTAGGACTTGCATCATGTTAGGTTGGTACTAGCAGAACGTTGTCAGACGATTATTTCGGTGGGAAGAAACGAAAACGTACTTTGTAGGCATATCTTCCTGACTCGTCCGTGTGGTTGCAAATATGTTGTGGATCAAAAACGTCCATGAAAGCATAAGGACCTGGGAATGAGGGAATCAATTTTATGCTTCCAGGGAGGATAGATCAACTACCAACCGTAGTCAATAGTCAACCCAAGGACGGATACGCTGAAAGACAATGAAAAAAAATCTGAATGAAAAATAGAGATGGTAAATGCCTACTTGTCTGTGTTAATAACCCCATGCATAAAACCGTATGCCTGCCATCCAGCGACCATCTTTGCGTTACGCCTGGCCACTTCTAAGACCAACTGGGACCCCCATGCCTTGCCAGGTTCGATATTCAGCTTCAAAACTTTGCCAGCTACCCATTCACCAAGGACTCTGAGACCTTCGTAATCAGGTTTTTGTTGACCGCCTCCAAAGAAGAACATGTTGGTTGGACCGTTGAATGCTTCGAAGTTGCCTATGCGGAGGAACGAAGGCGCCATACGGGTCAGAACGCATGCTGTCTCTACACGCTCACGCTGTACTGGTAATGCAGGGAGCGATATGAGAGACAAAGATCGCGTAGTGGGTATATGGAGAGCTTCCATCGCTATGCAAGCCCCAGTTAGCAATCATTTTCGGGAACGATAAATACTGTAACTACCCTCTGAACACAAATATTCGCGAATTGAAGATCGCAGGACAGCTAATCCGTCTGCACTACGGGAAAAGGGCGTGCGTCCCGATCCTTTGAGCTGCAACTCGTACGTCATCTCTGGGTCAGAGGGATGCGGAGTAACATCTATTCGGACAAATTGAGCGTCATAGCTTGAACGCAGCAATTAATTGCGTACGAATTGTAATTGCACGGCCGTCTCCTAGCTGACCTGCCCATGACCCGAATTGGTGGCCACTGTAGCGCAATGACCATGGAGCAAAAGGGATGTGATTGGGGTTGGAATCGTCTTGCGCAGAAGACATGAGCATGTATTGCCCACTAAGGACATCAATAAGATCCTGGCGCGCATCGACAACATCCTTGATATCGGATGGCTGAGGGTCCCCTTCATCGTCAAATTCGTGGGCCAGGCTTGGAACTCCAAGAACGGCAAATGCATCTCCCACATCCAAGTGGGGAACACAATCCCTCAGGCCAGTTTCAGATATACCAATGAGATCGAGAGGTTGGTCCCTGTTTTTGGCAGCGTATTTCCTAAGAGGAGCGTCTGGATGTTTTTCCGACGAAGGCAGGATGTGCACGGCCTCTCTGTCTGCAAGCCATTTCTCGATGTAGCTCGCTTTGTCGTCTGTAGCCGCTGCAGGAACTGGGGGTTCAATATCATACGGAAAGGGGATCGGAAAGGGAGAGACATGAGAGAAATGGCAAGGCCCGGGTAGCAGCTAGCGAAATCATTTGTGAATTGAGGCGAATGGGGCGAAGAATCGACATACACGAGCTCGTCTTTGGATACTTGGGGATTCTACAAGAACCTTGGACTGAAAATGAGCTGGGGTGGGTGTATAAGTATCTGGGGTAAGGTTGTGTATGAGGAGCTGGGATTTTTGGGCAAGAGGAAGGGCAGAGACGGTGAATCTGGTGGAGGACATGACTGGCCTGAAAGGCTTCATAAGATGAGTACCAATCGGCAGACCCGACTTAATGGATCGCCCTGGCTGGTGGGAATTCACGACGTCATTTATCAGGTCACCCGGTCACGTTTGATTGGATCTCGTGTTCTAAATTTACCGCTATCGCGTCTTTGCTTCCATCCACGATGTTCAAAAGCCATTCGTTTTCTGCTTTGCTATCCTCAGAAATTCTGTCTCAATTCAAGTCTCTCAGCGCTCTGTTAGTTTTGAAGAGAAAACAATAGCATAATTTCTCAGATTGAAATGCACTGCTCTCCGCCCAACAAGAGTGTAATCAGTCTAACAAAAGCTCGCGTTTCTGACTCGCACATCTCGTGTCGACGCTTCGGACAGACACCGAGCACACTTTCTATGCTGTCCCCTATGTTGAATCTCTTGTCTATCACTCAGTTATATCTCCTCTCGTCTCAAATACCTGCAATATCTTTCTATGTCTTCAATGAGAACAAACATCACATGCCACAGCTCTTTCTTCCTACGCGCGCTAGTTCCATCTATGGTAATTAACACGCATTGTTTTCTGATCATGCCCTTCTTTTCGGGCACTGCCATTATGTCCTCCCGATTTCTTGGTGATAATGGCCCCGATGTATGATCGACGTTGATTGGGCTGGAATTATTGTCCATTTATCCTCCGCCACTCCGCTTCATCCACAACTACGTGGAAAAAAAGACAAGTCCCTTTATCAGGGTACTGATTGGCCACACATTACCAAACACATACTAATGACTCCTTCCACCACTTAATTCCATCTCACACACTCCATCTGATACCACTTACACCTCCTCTACACCATTGTATTTCTTGTCCTAGGTCCCTTCACCTGCGTGAAGGTCCTCCCTTGACACGCCGCTGAACGGCGCTACTGGACATGCATTGCAACGTACAGATTTTCATTAACATTCTTGCCGTTGTCCTGTTCACCTCCGCTTTTATCCATCTCATTATCTCAATCATCTATACCAATCCGACAGAGGTAGCATTCACAACGGCATTGAGCACAGCTGCCAACTCAGGCATCGCGCACCCTACTCTGATCTACAAAATCGCAGCTTTTGAGCCAACCGAAACACAAGTTTTTGTACACGCCAATAGCATGCGCCACACGGGCAATAATCAATCACAGACTACACCAAACAATAAGGGAAAAGGGAAAGCTAAGGCAGTGAGCTAATTAGACTGCTTCAGTAACTGGTCGAAGGATTCTAACGTTGATAATTGAAATTTTTGCAGGTTGACAAACCCCATCAGCAACCTCTCGAAGGCCCTGCACAGAATAATGACGACAGCTACCAAAATGACATCGAACAAGCCACAAAGAAGAGCAAGAAGAAAAATCTAATCAGAACTGAGCGCGAGCGCAAGGCTGCAACTAGCTCTGCAGGCGTGGGCCCATCTTCTCAGACGACAAGCCCTGTACGCAACTTTAATACCTCAAGATCATTGGCGATCGGCCATCGCGAGGTACGTTTTCATGTTATCTCATTGTGTGCATCTGCAGTAACCCTCACACACAACATCTCCATATCAGGAAACAAATACCACAGACGTCTTTGCTCCTGCAGGCTCTACCACACACTCGCCAATACAAGTCCACACAAGGGACAATGCAACAACGGGTCGGAATCCATCAACTTTGGTACACTTTTTTGCTGTTATTGCCTGATATGATGGTAGCTCATTGTGTGTTTTCCCGATTTAGCAGAGCAACCCCGCTGTTTCTAGCAGTACACAGCAATATATTCCTCCTCCATACAATGATGAGGATTCGATTTCTCCAGACACTTATTTTGAGGCGCGGAGGGCACAAAATGAATACTATTCTTCCTTGGAAAATGAACCATTGTACACCGAGCACATTTCCCGATCGCCAACTCCTGAACGCTCCGCACCCCCTGCTCCAAGGTGTAGGCCACAAGCAACTTTGAGGCCCGCTTCTCACCAACCAGTCTCAAGTAACAGTGACAATGAAGGCAGATATTACAATATCTCCATCTCGTCTAGCCCTTCCCAGTCATTGTCTTCCATTGCCCAGAGCAAAATGTCAATCAACACCAATTGGCCTTTCTCTGTGCCTGAATTCTCATTGCCACCATCCAGCCCACCATCTACCGATTATGAAGACGATGAGGATTATGTCCCCGTTCACATGCGGCAAATAGCACCATTACCCGTGAGACGCTCAACCGCAAGACCAGCTGTTGCCGTACCGCCAAACACATCTGAAGCAACACCTAATCCTTCGATTGATCCTTCTGTGCCAAGTCCTGCTATCCAGGATGAGTACATAGAACCGGCTCAGCGGCCTATTGCTGCATTGCCCAGACGCCACCGCATTGCATCTGTAAATCAGGCTTTGTTGGTTGGTGTCTCCAACAGCAGTGTGGTTCAAGAAAATTCAAGTAGCTCTGGGTTTTCTCAATCAACATCATAATTGGCAATGGCGCTTTAAGCCGTTGGACTGACGGACCCTGGAGTCTTGTCTTCATTATTGTCAATGGCGCCGCCTCACACCCTCGGACTGACAGGCCATGGAGTCTCAACTTCATCGTCATCAACGGTGCCTGAAGCTTTTGGGCTGATGGGTCCTGGAGTCAATTCTTTCAATTTTGGAAACATTAACCTGCCAGGACAAACCACGGGCTTTCCTGTTGCCGTATCTAATATATCTGGAGCGACATCTAGTTCTTTGTATGGCGCTTTATCAAGTACTGAGGTCTCCGCTGAGTACATCAAGCCGGCTCGGAGGCCTATTGCTACATTGCCCAGACGGGGCCGCATTCCATCTGTGAACCAGGCTTCATCGGTAGCCGCCTTGAACAGCAACACGAACAAGAATCCAGATAACTCTGGTATTTCTCAATCGACTTTGTCATCATCAACGGCACCCCAACAGCCTCTTGGTCTCATGGATCCTGGAGTCAGCCCGTTCAACTCTGGAAATGGTGACCTGTATCAGCAGGAGCAGGACATGGCTCACTTCCTGGCATCTCTGAAATCATCCCAACAGTCCTCCGCTGCTTCAAGTCAGTCTCACAAAACGCAAACTGGTGCACCTCAGGCACATTTGCAGGCACCTATCTGGACAAGCAACTCGGATCCAGTCTCAGCAAATATAGCGGCGTGGCAGCCTCCTCGTTCAAGGCTCGAACACGTCTATGTCACCACTCCCCAGGTTCGCGCAGATGCTAATTCATTCCAGCCTCGAAGGTCTGGACAGTCGTCTAGCAACACCGACGCAACTAGGTACTTTGATATGGATGCTGCTCGGAGGAACAGCGTTCCAATCGAATTCAACAGACTGGCACCGGGCACGCGCAAACTCGACGAGTGGTTTGATACTCCGGACAGATATCTGGAGGAGGCTGCCAGCATCACCCAAGGCAGCATGGGCTACAACAATGCCCGAAATCCCTACAGCAACGACGCCAACATGGAGGTTGCAGGACTCGGACAGGGATCGTCGCAATCGACCAGCACTGGTAGACAAGTCGGGACTGGCTTTCAATTCCACCAGGCTCAAGATTGGGGGTTCCACAACAATCAAGGTTCACGTAAGTTATATTTTTATTCTGAGCGCTTCAATGTGTTTCAGCCATCTTGTCTAACTTTCATTTATGCGCCCATTATAGACGTGCCGTCATCGTCGACGGCACACCGGAGGGCCCGCTCGAACATGGGCCTGGTCAACACAAGCGGCACTGGACTTACTAGGACGACCATACCATCATCTGAAATGCGCTCTTCTATTGAAGAGCCATACAGATTCACATTTTTGTCGTCCACAGTTACTGCTCCCAATTTCCAAATCCACCCGCTTTCCATCCCGACAATTGCTCAACCACCTCGGGCTTTTGAATTTGCTGAACCCCTGAACCTGGCCAAGTACAATGAGCAAGGAGTCAGCTACAACAGTGTACAAGGACAGGAGGATCCAGTCTACAATGGATCCCAGGAGGACACTCAGGTCATCGAATCCATGGACATTGCATCGCAAAACCACGCCAGGGTTTTTGAAATGGAAAAGGACGGTATGAAGACGCCTGCTTATAGCGGGTTGGCTCCTGTCCAGGAAATTTTGGAAGCATCTGGTGAGTTTTACGGTCATCTTACGGATTCTCGACATTCCTTCCCAGCCACTGTCACACTGGATCAGGCTCCTAGTTTGGTATCAACATCGTTGCCGGAATTTGAAGGAGATCAGCGCATCGACACTCAAATGGATGGAAAAATGGATGGAACAGACGGACTGCAAGGTGCAGAGCAGTCCAACAACACCCCACCAGCAAACAATGCCGACGAATTGCGCCAGGATTTCGCGCCATTGGCGCCAACAGCTGTGAGTTTTCTTATTGATTGTTCACCAAGTTGATTGTGTGTTGATGTCATTTGAAGACCCCGGATTTCTTGATGGGAACAGAGGAAACCGCGGACGCTATGTCTTTTGGAGAAGACGGTATGTGCATCAAAATTCTATATAATTTTCAAGTCATTTCTAACTCATTATGACCAGGCAACTTTACCAAAGCAGCAATATCGTCAACATTACTAGCTGCCCACTTGACGGGGCAACCGCTGCGTGAAGCCAAACCAAAGTTGGTCCTTTACATAGCTCTAATTTTCTTTACTAACATCGGCTTGCATTGCATTGCAGCGAAGATCACGCTGCTGATCTATCGAGGCTTGCGATGGCTTCTGAACCTGTGAGTTCAGAAGTCAATTTTGGTACCATCAAAGCAGGAATTTTGCCAGCGCAAACAACTGCCCACCTGGCGGGGCAGCCGCAGCAAGAGGCCGTTCCCAGGTATTTGTCTATTATTATTCCAAAAAAGCATTCTTTTGACCATACCTCATCTTCTGGCAGCGCTGATTACCCTGCTGATCAGCCGTGGCCTGTGGATTCCATCGACACATGGAATTCTCAATCCGCGGAAATGTGCGTACCTTTATCATGCTTTGAACTCAGTTTTCTAATCATTGCACATACTTTGATAGTTTCGATATTGGCAGCGGCATTACAACCAGCGGAAACAACTTTGGGCAGCACATCTACGCCCAAATCCAGTCAAGAGAGGTTTCTGCATCGGATCCAGCCGATATCGAAGAAGATGGTGAACTCGACTGGCTAGCCAAGTCATTCCAATCAGGTAAGGTATAAACAAATCCTTTACCATCTTTGCTTACCTTTTCTCGAACTTGCAGTGGTGCCCAATGACCACAGCATGCAGGACTTGGATACTGGAGACAAGGGTGAAACTCCCTTGTCATCGACTCCTCAGCCTCCACCGCAGCAAAGTCAAGGTGACACTCTGGTAGAAGCCGCGTCTGACGACGCTATGGCTCCCTTACCGGCATTCGAAGGAGTCAACGCCGAGGTCAGTGCTTTAGGATTCAAGTCCGAGGCAGCTACTAACACATCCCAGATCCCCAGCGAGCTGGATGCCAAAGTAGGCAATGCATGATTGAACAACCTCATCGACCTGCTTGCCAATTGGTTGCTGACAGATCCGACTGATGCGACCCCCGTCCCCTCCGCCACTGCCCCTTCTGCTGCTGCCCATCAACCGGTAGCCACCGCAGAGCAGAAGGAGCACTCACCGGTCAACGGCGACTCTGGGACTGGAGAAGGGGAGAATTCTAGTGGTAGGCCACCACTAGAGGTCTCATCTTCTCCTTTTCCAAGTCCGGTTGAACCCACAGAACCGGCGGTCCTTCAAGGCTCGGATAACGGCTCAACGATGGCGCCGCCCTGTGCATCCCCGGAACCAACGCCAACCACATCCCATGAAATCCCAGACTTGGGATCACTGGGTGTGCAGCAAGGTGAGGTCGGCGAGCCAACATCCGCTGAAGTCCTGGATGGGATGGGCTTTAGTACTGGGGAAACAGGTATGTTTTGACTTTTTAATATACCACAATTCACATGTAATTCCGACACTCTTGCTTCTCTATCTTCTTTACCAGGCAACAAGGTAGCGGCTCAGGCTCAACAGCCTATTACAGGGCTTTCGGACATCGAGTCAGCGGGAAAGCCCAAAGACAAGAAACGGCGGACCATCAGGCGACCACGTCAGGGCAGGGAAGAGCGCCCGACCATGGGATGGCCATACCACAGGCCCCCTAATCCCGCTGCGCACATCCGGCCATCGCGATTCGAAGGCAAGATCGTCCGCCATTCCATTCCCACTCGCAGGTCGGAGGACATCCCAGTTGTGGAACCAGTGCCACCTACTCGGAAACCAGCGGCCAAGGACGCACTCAAGCGTCTGGAGAGAAGAAAGTTGGGTATCAATCCACCACCATACCCCAATCGCACCGAGCGACCGGCCTTGCTTGCAAGGCTCGCGCGATTCGGGGCTCAAGAGGTATCCGAGGCGGTAACGGCGCCCACCAACTTGCGAGAGGCCCCCAAAGACCCGCTGCCCAAAGCGGCTTCTATCCAGGTTCAACCGGCACCTACTACACTCCCCCGCGTGTCCCAGGCCATCGTACACCCTCAGCCAACACCCGTCGGCCCGATTCAGGCTGTCCAACGTGATGCGACACCCCAGCCAACTCGAGCGCGAAATGGCGGCCTATTTGGACACCCCGCACGCATTGAAGGCACACACACGGGCATGCCGCGCGGTCAGGCGCTTCCATTCGAGTCCAAACCAGTGGCTAGGGTAGACCCCATTACTGCACTGCTCAGGCTCCGACCCCTGGAAGAGCCAGAGGAGGAGGACATGGATAGGAGGCATCGTCGCAATTGCGCTGATCGCAAACGGAAGCGCACTCAGCAGAGGTGGACGCGGCGCCAGGACCTGGTGGTTGAGACTGAGGAGATGGAGGAAGAGCCGGAAGCGGTGGACATAAGGGAGCTTGACCCTATTCTAACGCTGCGCGGGTTCGCGACGATGGTGGCGATGTTTGGGGCGGGGTTGTTTTTGGACAGCCTAGTCGGACGATGGTTTGGCGTCTAGTCGGCCAAAGCTGATATGTCGGGTTGTATTTCATTTCGGTAAGCCTCAAACTCCTTGTTCTTCGCTCTGACATGTGTTGACAACAAAATTGCCTCTAAGATTATTTTTATTTCAATTCAGATATAATAATCTGTAGCATCAGGGATTTGGGGAAAATCAGATACCACATGTAATCTGGCGTCGACACTTATTTGTCCTTGTATGATAATATATTGATGCTATATACATTATACCATCTTATAATGTTGCACATGTGGAATCCAAATGATACCACAATTACACCGATGATATCAGAAATATATAACCTTATATACCGCTTATACCTATGCTGCCAGCCTGATATCATAATATGGTATGGAATAATGTATATACCAGCATTACATTTGTATATACCACATGTAGCTACTTAGGATTATTTAGTATTGCCTCGGGTGGTCGCTCAAGCCTTGTAGTAGAGTACATGTTCATATTGAAAGCTACAGACACTTTACAAATCATCAAAACCAAGATCGTCGTTATCAACAGTGTCATTGTCAAAGTCCTCGTTTGCTGAATGACTGTCGATATCTTCATTATCGGACTCTGAGTCATCAGACATGTCATCGGGACACCCAGGTCCATCATCTTCTGCTGCCTCAAGTTCTTCTGCAATGTCGGAAGGCTCTTCAAATTGAAATCTTCCTGAGGCTTCTTGGTGACCAATTCCAATGCCGAGATATTGAGATAGCATATCACGATCAACAAAGCTGTAAAATTGAAGTCAACACAGTGCAAGACCAAACAATTAGAAACGTACATGTTGACATAGTAGTTCATCCAGTCATCGGTTTCCTGGGGCGGTCTGGCCTGAGTTGGACCTGTTGTGCGCAACAATTCATTTGTCCGCCCATCAACAAAGGATGGAAGTAGATGACATCCACGAACAACCAAAGAAGGGTCCAAAAATCCAAACGCAAATTCATCGTCTTCTACAACAAATCCAATTTTGGGAAGACATGCTAGTTTTCGACCAGATTTGTACCCAGGTTCTACCCCCAACCAACGTACCCATAGAAATTCCACTCGCTTTGGGCTGCAATTGCGTGATTTTGGCCCCGTGTGCTGAACGTCTGCATGAAAAACACCTATCACAGATGCATACCAGAAGGGATGGGCACCTGGTTCCGTTTCTGGAGATAGCACCATGACAAACGGATGGCTTCGTGTGCTGATGGTGTCATATGCCCGTCGCATGTCATACGTAGTATAATACGTACGCATAGTATTAACTCAAAACATTGTATTGTTGATAAATCGAAGATTATTACGATCTTCATCATCAAAAAGAGAATCTGTGTCGTCGCCGTCAAATGTTCTTCCAGTCAATCGGCCTAGTAGGTGATTCTTGAGGAGATGCAAAAAGTTCTATAAATAGCTATATGAACTATTAAAGTGACTTGAACACAAACAATGACTTACCTTCTTTGCAGGATCAGTATCATTTTGCATAAAAGCGAAAATTGGGACTGGCGTATTTCGTGATTTTGAGATATAGTGCGTGTCTTGAAGATGCCCAGATACTGCTGCTTCTGCCCTTTCAGCTATACAATCCTATTGATAGGGCATTGTACTCTGCAAGGCCATCATGCGACTGTACTTTTGAGCAATCTGCTTGTTGGCATCCTTTTTGTTTGTCAATTTGTACAATGATTTTAGCAAACGATGGGCCACTTTGCTCTGCATGATTATATTAGACAGATTGGGTACGATACTATTCAAAACATACCAGTTGAGTTGAATAAGAATCAGTGGTTCCAAAATTTCGAATATGTCGGACATAATCCCCTAAAAAATGAAACTTTGGTGTGTTCAGATTGAATTTTATTGAACGTCGGCTTGAAGGTGCTTTGGCTGGTGCATTATTTTCCACAGTAGACGCCTGTTTCTGTGCTTGACGACGCTGGCGTGCGGCAGTTTCTTGAGGAAGCTCAAAAGTTTCAAAATGAGTACAAGTTACATCTCGAAATTCACGCATTAATTTGCCAAATTCAAAAGTGAGCTCGTCGAGCAATTTTAAACTCCCTTCGGTATGTATTCGCATCTTGGCCAAACCGTGCCATTTGGCGGTACGGTACAAGAGCTTTGAAATTTGTCGATCATGTGGATCTGGAAACAGTCCTTCAAATATAGGAATAGCACACTATAGTAGGTATTAGCATGGAATGTAGGTGTGTAAAGCTTTAGATTCTTACTTGCAAAAGGTCTTCGAAATCATGTGCTGCCAATTTTTTTATTTCCAAAGAATTTTCAGCAAAGTTACGTATAGTACCATTGCCAAAGGTTGAGACCTGTCGGTATCTGTTATATTTTGAATATTAATTATTAGTATTCAGGCATAGTTTGCACACGTACCGTCTGTCTAGCTCTGTTACAAGTTCATTGGAATCCCCTCTAGCAGCATATAGTAATCTAATCAGATGAGTAAATAAGCTTTTCCAGACCCCAATTTCAAACTCATGCAGCAAATCAACAGTTAGCATATCAGACGGGTTAAAATCAAGGCCCAAACGTGCAACAAAAGCATTCTGTGACAATCATCATTTTTGGTTTTTAATCATTAAGAAAATATACGTACTTCTGTTGGAACACTAGAAAACGGCTTGAGGAGGCGATTGACAACTTCTGATTTTATTGAATGCCCAAGACAATAAATGGCATCACGGGCGAGTGCAACTTGCTCGACAATGTATTGACGAACTGTTCTATTATCAGTTCGGAGATTCTTGTCACGTTTCAATCCAAGCTGGTCTAGCTTGGACTTTGGCACAAGACAAGTTGGACAAGGGCATAGGCTCTTATCTCTAATCGTGACCAATAGAACCCTACAACCAAGGTCCAATCAGTAAAGAACATACAGCAGCAAATAAAACCACACTTTTCAGGATAATCAGCTGAATATGTGAATATACGCGGATAAAATCGTCTTTCAATGCCGTCATGGCATTTAATAACTATTCCATAAAGGTATGCATGCTTAAAGTCATTGTCCAATATAATCTTCCAGACACCGTGGATTAACTCGCGTCGACAATGTGTGAGCAGTTGTTGGCTTTGTGATTTCCATTTGGGGTGATTTTCCGATGCGAAATCTTTAAACAAGTCTGGAAGCTGTCGGAAAAGTAAATATAAAATCACAAGTAAAGTTATAAAGCATACGCACCGAAGGAATATATGCTAGATGATGCAATGCACCAGAGCCGGGCTGAGCACGAATATATTTAGACAAATTTCCTGCCATCACATATATGGGCCATCCTTTGGCATTCCCGAAATTGGTGTAGTGAGTTGCATCAGAGGCAATTTGAAGAGCAGCCACAACCTTTTCACGTTTACAATTGGGGTTGTCAGGAGGTAATGCACCACGACGCTGAATTGCTTCACTTTTGGCAAGAAATGCATCAGAATTATAGAGTTCGGAAAAGATACGTTCAGATTTGTTGGTACAGGGAGATTGATGCCAAAGCTCAAATGGAGCATAATGCATATGCTTGGCTAGAGGGCCCGTAAACATTTCAGTGATAAGAGAGGTGAAGAAGCGATGGAGGAGGCCTGGAACAAGATAAGGAAGAGGTGGACAGTGTGGGATTCCAGACGGCACCCAAATTCGTACACAGGTTTCTCGGAAATGAGCTCCAAGCCCCAATGTAGCAATTGCCTTGTCCATTCGAGCATGCTCTCGTCTAGCATCAAAACCAATCAGGTCCTGGGCATTGAAATTGGGTGCAAGTAAAACTGTATCAACGAGCTCATTGATCTGCCCAATAGACTTCAATGTTTGGCCGTTATTGGCCCATTGCAGTAGAAGATGTACGGTAGACTGAAGATTGGAGATATATGATGTGATCCCATCCAGAATTGAGGACGATAGCTGCTTAAAGGTAGCTGGTTTGGATGCCAGGTCTTCCAGAGAAAGAAAAGAGTTGGGATCGTGATGTGGGCGTCGAGGGTAGTAGCGCCAAACACCAAACACATTGATTACGGATGTGAATCGGTCGAGAACATACAGAGTAACCCGACGTGTAGCAGACAGTGGTAATGGTGGTAAAGATGAAACAGGTTCGGGCAGAGTTTGATTATTCCTACGCGGATTTCTGTGTTGGCGTGATGGGCAGCCAGACCAGGAGGGCATAGAGATCTCGCTATGTGATAACGGGCATGGATCGTGTGTGGAGGGGGTTGGTGAAGCGGGACAGATATCATCCATGGCACTGGTTTCCTATGCATAAAATGGGTTGGTGCACTGTATTCACAACAAAAGTCAGGCAAGTGCAAGTATGATAGAAAAAGCTCACATTATTTCTATGTTTTTCACTGCTGTGCCCGTTTGCCCGATTTCTCTTTATTTGGTGGGAAAGTGCTAGGGCCCTCTCGTTCATCTCGAGTACGTGCACACACTTTGCTGCATGCTTGGATATGCTAGTTTCTTGACTATACGTTGCTTTGCAAAGTGTAGCTGGGCATTTGTACATCAGTATTCTGTACTGGTTGCTCGCCTGAGAACGTCTAATGCTTCAATTATGAGCAAGAAGGCAGGGACGATTGTGAAAAATGTGTTAACGCGCAGTTGAGACGCGGGTCGCGCGTCACCGTTATGTGATCTAAGATGGCTGGCTGCTGCCCACCTTTGAACACTTTCTCTCTAGTACGACCCGCTCATCCAGCCTGCACTCCTGAGACACAACATCACTTTGACCACCAACGCCACAAAGAATCGCCTCTGCGCGGTACAGCGCCGCCGTGCTGCCCGCATTTGGACTTTTCCAGCCAACGTCAAGAATCTCCACTATCCATCTGCGTCGCTCGCGGTTGGCCACCACTATCCATCTGCGTCGCTCGCGGTTGGCCACCATCGCTCCAATTTGACGTTGTCGGAGTGCGTACGAATCAACTGGAAGGTGCGTCGCATTGTCTTGCACAGTGCACAGTCACTGATATGATATGATAGCAAAACAAACATCTACTGGACGACGACGACGACTGGCCAGGCGGCGACAACTCTTCTCCTTCTCCAAACCCCCCTCCAACCCAAACACCAACCACACCTCCCCTCTCCCACCTGACTGGCTCGACCTCATCACCCCATCTCCGACGCCGCAACCTACCTGTCAGGGTTTCTCCAGTTTCCCCTCTTTATCTTCACAGAATTATCTTATCCTTTCATTATCTTATCAATTATCTGATTAGATAGTTTATTTCTTTCATCACAGCCTTCTTGCTCCACTTCTTTCTAGTAAATTCTATATGATTCCTAGTCTTACTCATTCTTTTTCTATATGATGTCACTTTTATTCTTTAACCTTCCTTTATGATGTAATGTAGGGAATATTCTAGAATAGCTGTAGAGTATAAATACTGGACTTGTAGGTAGCTGTAGCTTCAGCTTCAATCTCTTAGGATATCCACTATCATTGGTGTGATCTCTTAGAACCATTGAATCTCTCTCACTCTCTTATTCTCTCTTTGCTCTCTTACTCTCCCTCTGCTCTCTCTCTCTCTCTCTCTTGCTTAATCTTTGTTGGTGGCCTTGTCACACTGATTATAGTGTTGCCCTGACAGAAGATTGAAGCTCTCTCAAGACAACTCCACCATCTCTCTTTCAACACCAAACTCTTCACCTCTTCAACCTCTTCAACACCATTACCTCAACCTTCTTTCTCCACTTCCAACCCACCAACCTCTTCATCAACCTCTTCACCAATCTTCTTACCAATCTCTACATCTCCACCAATCTTCAACATCCTCCTCAAAACCTTTCCTCAAGACCTTTCCTCAAGACCTTTGGCTCATCATCTTTCCTACTCTCTGTTGTGTGCTGTGTGTGAACTTAGTAGATAGGGATACCAACTGTTGGGGCAGACACAGTCCTACTAGTGTTCTGTTTTTGGTGGTCTAGGAAATATCCAGTAACCCTGTGATCCTAGGTTTAGAGCCCTGAGTGGTGTGACAACTGGGTATCCAGTAGATAGATATTTTTTTAGAATACTTAGTATAGTTTCAAGGGCACTTTCAGTAGATAGCTTCTCCCACACACACATCAGAGAGCCTACCTACCCCTACCCATGGACATGGACCCCTCCCAATTGCCTCCCACCACTCCTTCTGTGGAAGAGCTCATGCATCAGGTCCAGCTCCTTACCCAAGAGTTGAATTTTCTTAGACAGCAACAGCAGTCATTATCCACTCTACCACACCCTCAGCAACCAGTCAGTCAGTCACCATCACCACCACCACCACCACCACCTGCTGCTCTAGATATTCACTCTTTCCCTACCCCTCATGTTGCCCCTTCCTGTTCACACTCTGCCATTAAAGTCTCACCTCCAGATCCATTTGATGGTTCTATGGAGAAGGCAGAAAACTTCCTCAGTCAGCTTAAATTATATTTCTATGGGAAAGGGATTACAGATGACTTTCAGAAAGTTATTTGTGCTCTATCTCATATGAAAGGAGGTACTGCTGGGAAGTGGGCATATGAGAAGACTAAAGTAATAGACAATGCTCAGTCCCAAGAAGGTCTTTGGGCTGACTTTGTTTATGAATTTAGGGAAGTGTTTGCAGATCCAGACCCCTCCAACACAGCTAAGCATAAAATGCACATGCTCAAGCAAGGCAGACAGACTGCTGATGAGTATGTTGCTAGCTTCAGGGCTCTGATCTCAGATACTGGGTATAATGATGCTGCTTTGGTAGACCAATTCAAGGCTGGGCTTAATGAAAATCTCAGGAATGCAGTCTACTATGTTCCTGACATGCCCAAAACCTTGGATGGATGGATTAAATGGAGTACTAGGCTAGATAGGCAGTGGAGACAGAGTGAGGCCTTTACCAAGTCTCTTTCCTCCTCCTCTTCTTCTCCCTTCCTTAAAGCCCCAACTCCCAAGGCTGTTCCTAAGCCTACTCCAAATCCTCCAGTCTTTTCCAACAGCAGCTCAAGGACTTTTGGTGCTCAGGCAAAGCAACCAGATGTAGTTCCCATGGAGGTTGACTCTGGATGGAAGTCAGTTAGGCCAATTGTTTGCTTCAAGTGCAGAAAGCCTGGTCATAAGGCTGTAAACTGCAGGTCATCAGTTAACATCAATGCTATGACCCATGAAGAACTGGCTGACTACTTTGGGAAATTAATCTTGGAAGGCAAGGAGCAGAAAGATGAGGAAAAGAAAAATTTTTAGAAGCACCATTGGTGAAAGACATGTCCCAATGGAATAGATTTAATGTACTAGAAAATGAAATTGACAGACTTGATCCTCAGTCTTCAGATTCTGGTGCAGAAATCATGTCTTCTTCTTCCTCTCTTTCTACCTTCCCTGAAAAGATCTACATCCTCAACCATAATCCTAAAACCTCTACCCATTTGTCTGTCATCTTAAAGACAATGGACACAGAGAAAAGGTTATCTGTTGATGCTTTGCTTGATTCTGGAGCTACTGGCCTCTTTCTGCATTCTGGTTTTGTGAAGTATCATAATCTCAATACAAGGAAACTTCCTAGAGCCATTCCAGTCTATAATGTTGATGGTACTCTCAACAAGAGTGGCTCTATCCATGAGGAAGTAGACTTAATTATGGTACACAAAAACCATACAGAAAGGGCCACCTTTGCTGTTTGTGACTTGGGAGACAAATCTGCTATCATTGGACATACTTGGCTTTGGCACCATAATCCAGATGTTGATTGGAAGACAGGAGATGTTCAGTTTATTAGATGTCCCTCTGACTGCCAAATGGAAGCCAAAAGAGCCAGAAGAAAAAGGCAGAGAATAGCTGCAGTCAAAAGGAGGAAACTCCCTCAATTTGATGAAGAAGAAGATGATTCTATTGAAGATTCTTCTGATTCTGAGATTGAGCCTGAGGACAGAATTTTTATCTCATACCTTCATCCTCAGAAGCAGTCTATTAATGCTACTTCTACTATGTCTCAAAGATTAGCAGAAGAGTCTCATCAGCAAGCTGTTTCCCCTAAGAAAACCTTTGAAGAAACTGTTCCTAAGCACTATCATCAGTTTAAAGGTGTTTTTTCAAAGGAATCTTTTGATAGGCTACCAGACAGAAAGCCTTGGGATCATGCTATTGAGCTGAAACCTGGTTCTGAACCTTACAGATCCAAGATTTATCCTCTTTCTCCCAATGAACAAAAGGAACTTGATGCCTTTTTAGAGGAAAATCTGAAGTCTGGCAGGATTAGACCCTCCAAGTCACCTATGGCCTCCCCTGTATTCTTTGTCAAGAAGAAGGATGGATCTCTTAGGCTTGTCCAGGACTATAGGAAACTGAATGAAATGACCATCAAGAACTCCTACCCCCTTCCATTGATTTCTGACATTATCACCAAACTCAGCAAAGCCAAATACTTCACCAAACTTGATGTTAGGTGGGGATTTAACAATGTCAGAATCAAAAAGGGAGATGAATGGAAAGCAGCCTTTAGAACCAATAGAGGGCTGTTTGAACCATTGGTCATGTTCTTTGGTTTAACCAATAGTCCTGCTACCTTCCAAACTATGATGAATGATATCTTTATTGAGCTCATTGATGGAAATGTTGTCATTGTCTACATGGATGACATTTTAATTTTCACTGAGACTCTTGATCATCATAGAGAGGTAGTCAAGCAAGTTCTGCAAATCCTAGAACAGAACAAACTCTACCTTAAAGCAGAGAAATGTGAATTTGAAAAGGAAAAGATTGAATATCTTGGACTAATCATTTCACAAGGCAGGATTGAGATGGATCCTGTTAAGGTAGAGGGAGTTTTTAAATGGCCTGAACCTGAAAATGTCAAGGATGTCCAATCATTCTTGGGATTTGTTAATTTTTATAGAAGGTTCATAGAGGATTTTGCAGACATTGCTAAGCCCCTTCATGAATTGACAAAGAAAGGAACAGTCTGGAGATGGGGTCTTAGACAGCAGGAAGCCTTTGACCAGTTAAAGAAGAAAGTCACTTCTTCACCTGTCTTGATTTTCCCTGATGATAACAAGCCATATAAAGTTGAAGCAGACAGTTCAGATTATGCTACTGGGGCTGTTTTATCTCAGGAAGGATCAGATGGGAAATGGCATCCTGTAGCCTTTATGTCTAAGAGTCTATCTGAAGTAGAAAGGAATTATGAGATCCATGACAAAGAGATGCTGGCTATTATCAGAGCACTAGATGAATGGAGACATTATCTTGAAGGAACCCAACATTCCTTTGAGATTTGGACAGACCACAAAAACTTAGAGTACTTTATGGTTGCCCAAAAGCTCAGCAGAAGGCAAGCCAGATGGTCACTCTTCCTGTCCAGATTTGATTTTACTCTTCATCATAGGCCTGGTAAAAGATCTCTTAAGCCAGATGCTTTGTCTAGGAGACCAGATCATAAAAAGGGAGAGAATGATAACCAAAATGTAGTTCTCCTCAAACCTTCCTACTTTAAAATCCAGGCTCTCAAGCAGGGTCATGCTACCATTACTGGTGCAGAAAATGATCTTCTTAAGAAGATTAGAGAAGCTAAGGAGATGGATGAAAAGGTGGTCAAGGCAGTTCAGGAGCTCAAGAAATCTTCAACCAAGAAGATTGAAGGACAGGAATGGTCAGAAGAACAAGGTCTTATTCTCTATAGGGGGAAGGTGTATGTTCCCAAGGACAAAGATCTTAGAAGAAAGATTGTGGAACTGCACCATAATGCCTTCATTGCTGGACATCCAGGGAAATGGAAGACAATTGAGCTAGTCTCTAGGAATTATTGGTGGCCAGGAATGTCACATTTTATTGCAGCCTATACCAGAGGTTGTGATAGATGCAACAGAACCAAAACCTTTCCAGCCAAACCTCTTGGTCTTTTAATTCCTACTGAGATTCCCTCTGATGTCTGGCAATGCATCTCTGTGGACTTTATTATGGGGTTACCAGAATGTCAAGGGTATAATGCCATTATGGTGGTTGTGGATAGACTTAGTAAAATGATCCACATTATCCCTACTACAGATGAAGTCACTTCTGAAGGGACAGCCAGACTATACAGAGATTATGTCTGGAAACACCATGGCTTACCCATTAAAATTCTGTGTGATAGAGGTCCACAGTTTGTCTCAAGGTTTATGAAAGAACTCAACTCAATACTTGGTATCCAGACAGCCTCATCTACAGCCTACCATCCCCAAACTGATGGTCAGACTGAAAGAGTTAACCAAGAAATTGAGCAGTATCTTAGACTCTTTATAAACCATAGACAAGATGATTGGGTTGAATGGTTAGCTCTAGCTGAATTCTCTTATAACAATAGAGTTCAGGCTTCAACCAGGCAGACACCATTCATGCTCAATAATGGCAGACATCCCAGAATGGGCACTGAACCCCTTAGAGATAGTAAAATGGACACTGTGGATACCTTTGTGAAAAATATGGAAGAAGCCAGGAAAGAAGCAGAGTCTGCACTTAGAAAAGCTGCTGATGATATGGCTAAATTCTATAATAGACACAGAGGTACTCCAACTCAGTACAAAGTTGGGGATTTGGTATGGTTGGATGGCAAGGACCTCAAAACTGATAGGCCCTCCAAAAAATTGGATGATAAAAGATATGGGCCTTACAAAATTACCAAAGTTATTAGCCCTAATGCCTATGAGCTTAAGCTGCCATCTACCATGAAAATCCATCCAGTGTTCAATGTGGTTAAACTTCTACCTTATCACCCAGATATTGTAGGAAGAAAGCCTCCTTCTAGACCACCACCTGTCATTCAAGGAGAAAATCCTGAGTGGGAAGTTGAATTTATCAAGGACAGTAGACTTTTTAGAAACAAACTTCAATATTTGGTCAAGTGGAAGAACTATCCTAATGAAGAATGCACTTGGGAGCCTGCAGAGCATTTGAAAAATGCTTCTAAGGCTATCAAGGACTTCCATGCCAAACATCCTTCAGCACCTAGAAGGATTTCTGCTGTGACCTTTGATAGACTTTCTTTCACTCCTATTATTAACTTTACTGAACCTCCTCCTCTTCTTAAACCCTCTAAACTAACCCATCCATGTGCACATTGTGGAAAATGTGCCTTAGAGAGGGGGTGATGTCAGGGTTTCTCCAGTTTCCCCTCTTTATCTTCACAGAATTATCTTATCCTTTCATTATCTTATCAATTATCTGATTAGATAGTTTATTTCTTTCATCACAGCCTTCTTGCTCCACTTCTTTCTAGTAAATTCTATATGATTCCTAGTCTTACTCATTCTTTTTCTATATGATGTCACTTTTATTCTTTAACCTTCCTTTATGATGTAATGTAGGGAATATTCTAGAATAGCTGTAGAGTATAAATACTGGACTTGTAGGTAGCTGTAGCTTCAGCTTCAATCTCTTAGGATATCCACTATCATTGGTGTGATCTCTTAGAACCATTGAATCTCTCTCACTCTCTTATTCTCTCTTTGCTCTCTTACTCTCCCTCTGCTCTCTCTCTCTCTCTCTCTTGCTTAATCTTTGTTGGTGGCCTTGTCACACTGATTATAGTGTTGCCCTGACACTACCTCTCCACACACCTCCTCCTAACTTAGCTCTTCACTATACTCGCCCTCATCCTCGTAGCATGTACCTACCGGTGTTTCCTGCGCGCACGCCAGCTCTTTTCCTTGGAACTTGGGCACTCCATCCCAGCACGCACCGTCCTTCTTACTGGGATCCCCCGCACACTGCGCGCCGAACGTCGGTTGGCAGAGTACTGGGAGAACATGGGACTCGGCGTTGAGAGTGTCAGCCTCGTGCGCGAGGTCGGTAGCCTCAAGGGGTTGCTTGACGAGCGCACCAAGAGGCTATTGGCGTCATGAGGTGCTGGGTCGATTACATCGTACGACCCCGAATCGTCTGGCGTCGCTCCTTTAGTCGACATTGACATTGAAGACCAGCAATCGACTCAGCAAAATCAATTGGTGGCGCCTCATCGATTGCAGGGAGCGGGTGGTGGTTGATCTGATGTTGGCTGGATAGGGTGGCAACACGATGAAAGACAGTAAGCAGCAGCCCGATAACTGTTAAAATTTACTGACCGACAAAGCGTTCTCCATCGAGTTCTGGCACTACCACAATGGGATTGATGCAATGACAGGGGTAGACTGCGATGGTAAGTTGCACCGCTCATCGACGGACAGATGCTAACGTCTGAAGGCGTCGTCAAAGTGGATATGATGCGCAGAACTGCGGAGGATACGAGGCGGTGGAGAGTGTTGACGCTGAGCAGGAGGGGTTGATGAGTATTGGGCAGGAGTAGTGATACAGGAGCAGGCTACAGGGATTGGTGGTGCGATGAGTAACGGTAAGTATCACAACAAGCTACTGACGCACCTTGGAAGTGCACTGCTGCTAACCCCGTTTCCATAGATGTTGAGTCAATGACGCGGCGACGCCAACGCTCGCTCGTTGCTGCGCAGAGAGGCAAGTCGGGCCCTACACGCCCACTACTCATTGGCACTGTCTGTAGCGCATGGCGATGTGTCGCGCAGAGCACCTACGCGAGGTCCGGCTGACGTGCATCTGCCGTGGGCCCAGCTACACCGTCATAATGGAGAGTGCAAGACTTCTCCACCGCCTTAAGATCCACACGGCAAATCTGTTTGGGTACGATAAGGCCGGTTCGACGAGTGTGTTCAGTGGGCTGAGGAGCACTTTGAGCAAATGCGGGAGGCGGCGAAGAACCCGCTCGATGTACGTATTTTTTTTCTTCTCAACCCGCATTTTTTTCTCATTTTTTTGTTGATAATTAGGGTACGAGATGGTGGCAAAAGGCAGACGACCCATGGCAATTACGCAGTCCACCACGGAAACCCCACCGCACCTGTACGGCTCACACCTTGTCATAATGACAAACATGGGCAACATACCTGCGGCTCGACCGCATATCGACTACGACCTGACGACAATGCCAGACATCGACTTGCTGTCGCACAAATCAAACTGGGAGATATCAAAGAAGGAAAGATATGTATTCCTCATAGGTCCAATTTCCCATAGACTAAGACATCAAACAGCACGCACAAATTAATGGCCGCAACGTTGAGCGCTTTGATGAGCTGCCCAACGTGTCTAGAAGGATGTACACTAGCTACAGAGTTCTATTGTGCTTGTGCCGTGACCTTTGCTGCTGGCTCATCCACCACCTCACAACTGCCACTGCCCTCGTTATTGATCTCGTTAAGTTGAGTGTTTGGTTTGTTGTGTCCGATGTCTGAATTAATTTGTGTACAGATTATTGTTGAGGCCTCAACTGCCCTGGCCGCCATTTTTTGCTGCGCCCGCTGTGTGATAAAATTTTGCCATTTGGCCTCCCGCTCAGCAGCAGCAGCGCGTTCTTTTGCCCTTTCCTCTGCAGTCTGCAGAGTATGCTTTAGCGGCAATAACAAAATTCTGCAGATCAAAGGCACATACCTTTTTTATCTTGACTATTTTTGGTTCATACTGACACCAGCATTCATCTGATTCCAATTCACATTCAGAATGGCTGCATTCAACCTCAGATTCTTTGGAGGAGCTGTCCGTGTCGACCCAAGCTGGTTGTGGTGCTGGCTTTTCCGGAGTATCAGCAATAAATGCTAATGGTATTCCGACTATTGTAGGTGGTGCTTCGTTGGTATTTTCTAGCATAGTAGCTGAAGAGTTAATAGCTGTAGCCTGTTGTAGAACTACAAAAGCAGTAGGTTTGAGTTAAAAGAACATTTCAGCCGCCGTTCTTTAAATTTCTGTTGAAAAAGGCATATAATTACATTATAAGGTGCATATCATGTGCTAGTGTGACGGTCACTGTTTGTTTTGTGTTTTCCAGGCTGTCATTCTCTTGTTCTCAACCACACACTTTCCAACTAGCATTTT